>NW_024412377.1:725219-801316 GCF_014898765.1 Herpailurus yagouaroundi | reverse complement strand
GGGGAGAGGGGCGGGACTAGGGGAGGGGCGAGGGACAGGGCTCTGGGGCGGGGCGAGGAGTGGGGTGGGGTGGGGAGAGAGGCGGGGCTAGGGGCCACTAGGTCTCAGCTGCCACCTGGCCCTTGTCCGTGGTAGTATGTGGGCACCACACTGTCAACATTTTTTCCTGATACGTAACAGAAATGTGTATATTATGTAAAATCTTCAGATTAGTATTTGTCTTATTTTTGAAAAATACTTTGTTTTTTAGAACAGTCTTAGGATTACAGAGACTCGTAAGAGAGGACAAAGAGTTTCCGTAAACCCCGTCGGTAGGGCCGCTTGTTCCCCAATCTTAGTTCAGTACGGTCCGTCACTGTTAATGAACCAGTGTCAGCCCAGTATTCTTAACCACCCCCCACACTTTATTCGGATTTCCTTAGTTTTTACCCATTTTTCAAGGATCCCGTAGAAGACACCACCTTATATTAGTGGTTGCCGAACCCCACAGCATCTGGGTTTTCTCCTAGAAATTTTACAGTTTTGCACTTGACATTTAGGTGCATGGTCCCTACTGATTAATTTTTGTGGAAGGAGTGAGGTGTGTGCTCGATTATTTATTGACCGCCTGCCTGCCTGCCCGCATGTAGGACCAGTTCCAGGATCTGCTGGGAAGACGTCATTCTCCTGTGACTTGTCTTCACTTCACCTCCAGGACCAGTTGACTGCGTTTGTGAGGCCCCGCCCGTGTGCCCTCTCCCCGGCCCCGTCCATCTGGTGCTCCTTCTCTCACTAATACCGTGAGGACTGGCGACCGCGGCTTTATAGCAGGCCTTGAGACGGCCAGTGGGTCCTCCAAATGTCCTACTCCTCCTCGGTATTGTGTTGGCCATTCCAAGTCTGTTCCTTTTCTATATACATCGTGAATAAGTTTGTCCATGTCTACAAAATGGGTTTCCGGCATTTGGGCCGATGTTGTGTTGTATCCGTGCGTCAAGTAGGAAAGAATCAACCCGTTAATGTTATCGACTCTCCCAATCTAGGAACCTGAACTCTATCTCCATTTACTTAGAATTCTTGGATTTTTTTTTAATATTTATTTATTTTTGGGGAGAGCGCAAGCAGGGGAGGAGCAGAGAGGGGGAGACAGAGGATCTGACGCAGGCTCCAGGCTCTGAGCTGTCAGCACCTGTTACATTTACACCTAGGTATTTTAGTTTTATAGGTGAGTTGTAAGTGGTATGTCTGTAGGTATGTATGTGTCTATCAGATACATACATACATACTGTAGAGATAGATGATTGACAGATAGATAGATAGATGATAGATTGATAGATAATAGAAATAAAGATAGATAGATGATAGATAGACAATAGATAGATAGATAGATAGATAATAGATAAATAAAGATATGGATACATAGGTTGTGCACGTGTCTGACATTTTAATTGTTCACTGCCGATATATGGGAAATCAATGGACTTCTTGTGTATTGAATTTATTTCTGTCCTGTGACCTTGCTGTGTTTGCTTGTTGTTGCCAGGACTTTTTTTCACAGTTGTTTGAGATTCTCTGACCCCAGAAGGCCGTGTCCCCGCACAGGGGAGGGTGCCTGGCCCCCATGTGTCTTTGAGCAAGGCACCCCCCCCACAGAAATGCTGGCTTGCCCCGGAGAGCATCTTTTGGGTGTAGATCCTGGAACCCACAATTCTGGTTTATAGCGACGGGGGACGCATAAACAGCGAGGGACAGAGATGCGTGTGAGGTTGGGGGCGAGGGGCAGAGTTTCCAAGAACACTGCGAAGAAGTCAAGGACCATGCCGAGCGGGGAGAAGGTTTGTTTACTTTCTGGCTATTTCTTCTTTTCCTTGAATATCTTGCCTCTGGACGGATGGTTGCCTCTGAGGATGTTATATTTAGAAAAGCAGTTGGAGAGAGAAGGGGTTACCTTTCAAATCCTCGGGCCAGTTGATCACGCAGAGCCTTCCCGTGTGTCGCTCTAAGGCACAATTATGTGTAAGCAGGACCCCCTCTGAGAATTCACGTGAGGATCCGAAACTGGAGCTGGAGCCCGAGCTCACTGGCGCCGTATTTAACATAATTATTCTGGCCGCTGATATTCTGCCATCACATCTGTCCTTTTTGCTTCCACAGAAACAGGAAATCAGACACACGCGAGACGTTTTCTGGGCTGCGCGCACGTTGGTGTCTTCTTACCCGAGCCGTTCCCTGGGCTGGCGAATTAGGTCGTCGCCCCGCGGAGCCGTGGGTGTGCGAGGGAGCGGGCCCCGACCGTCTGCTTGCCGTGCCTGTCTCCTTTTTAAGGTGCTTGTATGTTGTGGCCGTCCTCGCCCCAGCCGCGAGCGAGGCTTGCAAGCGGGAATGATGCCCTTGTACAGACCAGGGACACAACGGCATTTAGGCGATCGGGATCAGGGCTCCACAGCACTGAAGTGGCCCGGGAAGGCCAGCAGGACCCGAGACCAGCCACCCAGCGCCGAGGCCCAGGAGGCCGCCTGGCATTCAGGCTCGCGCTCCCTCCAGGAGCCCAGGTGGAAACTCACTCCCTCGGCTCCTCCTCCTGACACCCCGACAAAGCCACACCAGGAATGTCAGGACCCGGGAGCCCTGGCCCCACGCGTTTCTCCAAGTTAGGCACGTCCCCGCGGTGTGAGCGCTGACGTAGGGCAAACCTGTGAGTCCTTCGGCAAAAGCTACATTTCCCTGGTGGTGCCACAGGCGTGGTGTGTCAGAGGCATCAGCTACGCCTTTGAGCCCAAACACCTGAGCTTTGGCCTCGTGGAGGGGCGCCTGAGCTTCTCAACCTCTGACGCACATTTCAGATGCTTTGCTTGGGGATAAGGTGCTTCCCGTCCGTAAAGCGGGAGCAGGGGACACCTGTCCCTCCCCACCGTGTGCGGGATGTTGGCGATGACAAAGTAAAACAGGCTCGCTCCACTGTCTGTTCACTGTTGCAGGGGCCAGTCACGTGGGACCCGGGCTGGGTCGTGAGAACCCATATCCTAACAGTCTTTGGCAGCGTCTGAATGCGCGTGGCCAGAGGGGAGAGACTGGAGGGCCCCTGGCAGACTCCCGTGTGGTTGTGCAGCCGTCCTCCAGCAGACTCTAAGCCAAGGGTGGGTGACGGTCCGACGAGGCAGAAGAAAAGTCCTGGAGACGCCGATGGAGACAGGAGACCCGGGTTTATGGGGGAACCGCCGTGCGGGGAGCCAGGAGCTCCCTGACCGGACAGAGCCTCCGCTGCTGGGATCTACGTGCAGTGAGCGAGATCGTACAGCACGGCAGCTCGGCCTGGAGGCTATCGGCCCATCCCCTCCTTATGCAGCCAGCGTTCCCAGGTCAAGGGCTACTTACTGTCTGACATTCTTCGCTGCAAAGGAGACGCTCCAAGTTGGCCACCCCAGAGCCCCTGAACTTGGAGACTGGAATCTACACATCTCGTGTGCATTCTGCTTGGTGGCAATGGAGAGTGAGGACAAGATCTCCACGTTCTCAAGATAGTGATTGACTTGGGGATTCAGGCCGTGCTTGCCCACCCCAGCTTCCAGCACGGACTACACAGCATCCGGTGGTGCTGCCCTCCGTTCTAGAACTGCCGTCATAATCCAGACAGAGCCCAAGGGAGGGGAGACGGTAGGACCTCTGAGACCTGGTTTCCACCCTCTGGGGCAATGAGGGGCCGGGAAAGAGTGGAGATGAGCTACATCCAAGTAAGCCTGTGTCCTTGCTGGGCACCTGACCTTGAACTTGGATCCTGAGTTTCACAAAACCTGCTGCTTGAAGGTGCTAAACTAAACACTGAGAATGTAGCCGCTGGGGGTCCGGGACCTCTGTTGTCATCCAGACCCGGGCTGCTGAGAGTGTGGTCCGTGGATAGAGCATCAGCGTCACCTGGGAGCTGGTCCCAGACCCTCCGCCCTCAACACACAGGATCGGGATCCAAGTGTGAACAAGATCTCCCGGTCCGTGCGTGCACTCAACTTGGAGGCACCCGGACGTTCTAGAAGGCTGCCCTTGTCCTCTTTGTTCCCTGGAGCCATGTGGTTGGAATGGATACCGGTCTGCTGGGCTGTGGAACCCTGGGCAGGAGGAAGCTGGTCCTCACGGTGCTGAATGTGGGTCTAGGACCTGCACAAATACTCACGGAAGCAGCAGCTCCAGAGGATGCAGAAGGCCGCCCAGCAGAGAACACGACGTGACTGGCTCATTCGGGGCCACAGGCTCTAGGAGGCTCCGCGGCGCACGGGAGCACAGCCTCCTTCCGGCGGACGGTCATGCGTCTTTACAGGGTCGCTCTCCACACACCGCGTGTAGGACCCGTTCAGTCTACAACGCGGCGTCTGCCTCCCACGGGTGTTTGTCCTCCCACAACGGAGCCGCGCGTTGGGGTGCCGTCGTCTGCCCTGGACGGCTGGCACCAGGCTCCCCACCCTTCTCCGGTCTGCCCCGGATGCCACCCCGAGTTTGTCTGCCAAACCGCAAGTAGTTAATGCTTCCTGCCTCTTGCCGAGAGACCTTCGCTGAGACCACGCGGCGGCGCCTCTAATGTGTGAACTCTGAGCTGCTTTATTTAGCACAGTCTTACGGATAACTCTCAAGACAATGCAGAGGGGCACAGGTTTTCTCTCGTCTTTCCGATCCTTTTTTTTTTTTTTTTTTTTTTGAATTGAGAAAGTACCAGGGGATTTGGATGGCCGGAGTGGGATGAACGCATGTGTTCATCTCAACTAAATCCTGAGATCCACGACGGCAGTGAAAGACCGAGGTGGCGTATCAGGGAGTGGGTCATGGCAAATGAAAGCTGCCAACCACATTTCGGGGCAGAGGAATGCTTCCGGGCAGTGGTGTAAGCAGTGGACCTGTCTACACCACAGGGCCCAGGCTAGACTGACATTGATGGTCGGCACGATTGGCTGAGCGCCAGGTGGGGCCACGTCCATGCAAGACACCTTCCCAGCCACACGGGGACCCCAGGAAAGACTGTGCTCGGGGCTCTGGTTCCGTGGTCAGTGGGTGCAGCCAACGGGGCGATGGGGAACTCACTAGGAGGTAATGGAGTTATTGAACAAGCCGGCCCGGGCGCAGCAGGAAACAGCTTTATTGTTTCCCAGCCCCGCTCTACTCAGGACTTCTGGTTCCTCCCTCCGCGGTCACCACCTGGGTTGATTCGTAATTCCTGAGATTCCCTCCGAGGGACCCCTAAATGCCCCATCCAGCTTCACATCAAACCTTGGGTCTCCTGTCCCATGTCGGGCAGCCACTGGTTTCTACAGGTCCCCAACACCATCAGAAGGACGTTCCCTATGCCTCCCTGGCTGGACTGAGGGGTCACGCTGTGGTCAGAATGTTCTTAATGTTGAAATTGTGTGCCCAGGGTGACAGCGTTAGGCGGGTGGAGCCCTGGGGAGGGAATTGGGTCATGAGCGTGGAGCCCCCACGGTCAGACGGTTAGCGCCCTGATACAAGAGGCCCCGGGGACCCTGTCAGCCCTCTGCCAGGTGAGGACATGGGGAGAAGTCGCCCTCCCAGAACCTGCCCCCGCTGGCATCTGAGCAGGGACCTCCGGCACCAGAACCAGCAGAAATACATCTTGGCTGTTGATAAGCCACTCAGCCTGGCCAGTGGTGTTTGCTGTAGCAGCTTGAGCTAAGACAGTTCCCCCGCGGGGAGAGGGGAGGCCCTGCAGACGAGCACTTGTGCCCCGGCCCCTATACTCACTGTCGCTGAGCTCCACCCAGGTACGAGGGCTGTCAGAGCCCGTGTCCCCACCCAAAACATGGGGGGCAGCTGTGGGCCTGTCAGCGGGTGAGGAGAGCTGCCCCAGGACTTTCTGCCAGGTTGGCAATGTTCTGGGCCAGCAGTCTGGGAGGCACTGGGCTCACTCATCTGGGAGGCACTGGCCGTGCCTGGCTATTGAGCGCTTGAGTTACCACTAGTGTGGCTCAGGCAATGACTCTAAATTTATTTGATTTTAATTAATTTAAATTCAAATAGTCTCCTGTGTTTAGTGGCTACCACGTTAGCCAGCTTTTAGTCAGAAAGACAGGATCCAAACCCAACAGTGGCAAAAGGAACGCGATCACGTCTCACATGAATTTCTTAGCCATACACATGGGGTTTTCCGTCACTGGATCAGGAACAAAGTGCTATAACGCAGTGAGGGGCAGAGAAGAATGCTTAGATGTCGAAAGTGTAAACCTAAATAGTTTCAGGAGCTTTGGAGGGTAGATAGAGTTGATAGCGGAAAACAAGAGGCAGAAAGTTGGAGAAGGAACAAGAAAGAGGAGGGTTGTGTGGGGTCTGTCTTCTTGCAGAAAGGAAGTCCGTGAAGGCCGAAGGAGGAACCGAAAGCAGTGTGCGGCCATCACAGACGCGTTTCCGCGTGGTAAGGGCCTCGTGAGTGTCCAACAAGCAGATGTTGACAGGGTGACAGACGGACCGATGGGTCGGGAGATGCTGGTGTGTGAGAGTGCATCTACACGTATGACATCATCCTGAGAGTTCAGGTCATCTGGCATAGAAAAGATCTCACGACTTCCAGAGAGAGAGAGAGAAGATTTGCGGCAAAAGTCAGGCAACACTGGAGGGGGGGGGCGGGGACACAGGAGCGGCTGCCGTCCTTATTCTCGGCTGAGACCCCTTCCTGCCCCCAGAGCCCCAGCCACGTGGGAGGACAAAGACAGCTCCGGGCATCGAGCTCCTTTCCAGGGAGGTGCTGAAGACATACCCCACTGAATGTGAGAATAAACTCAGGAAAAGTAAGGGGTCGACTTGTGTGTCAGGAGTCAGGACAGGGGCCCAGAGAAGCCTCAGAGGAGAGCAGGGAAGGTCCGCAGCAGAAGCCAGCTGTCCGCCCTGGAGCAGGCGTGGGGAACGTTCCAGTGCGGCCCATACAATGCAAGAAGGGCGGCGAGACGAGGAAAGAAACCCACAGTTTACAAGATGTGTTGGCCCTATTGCGAATTTTGCAGTTACCACTGAAATGGCAAAATGTTCCGAAGGCTTAGCAAGTGAGAGCCAGTTACCAGCCCTTGTCCAAAAGTTGCATGTGCCTGTGGTGTGTGTGTGCACACGTGTACTCATGCACGTGCGTGTGTGTGTGTGTGTGCACACATGCGGGAGACAGGGGGCCTCGATCGGTCGGTGCTGGTGCTGATTTTCCACACTGGGCCGTGGCTGCATTGCAGACAAGGGAAGGTAAGTGTGGGAGTCTGGTGTTAGAAAGCATAGAAGGGAGGGGGTTTAATAGAACACGTCTAAAGTCAACACAATATAAGACGGAAACAAGAAACGTTCATTGTGGAGGGGAGGGCGCCGTCCCCGAGCACAGCTTGTCACCGCGAGGCCCCCGGACCAGCCTGGGAGTCACCGGAGACCAGGGCCATCCAGACTCTCTGAATCACTGCCCAGTGGATCCTGTGCGTGACCCCCTCTCCGGGGTCCCGCCTGTCCCTCCAGCCCGATGTCCCTCCACTCCCCGGGTGGCATCTAGGGGCCATCTAGTGGGGGTGAGGCCCCGCCGGGGGACAGACAGGGGACAGGTCGGGTGTCTCTCCTCACCTTTGGCTTGGTCTTCAGCTGAGCTTCATCTTTAAACATGTATTGTTTCGAGGAACAAACCCGAGGTTTTTCAGGAATGATTTTTGGCAAACGCAAGCCCTGAAACGCTGCCCCCGCACCCCTGTATCTGACACGCAGTGCGTCCTGCCACACCCCCCCCACCCCGGATTGGGAATCCGGAGCACAGCCGCCCTCCCTGCCGCCCACATGGCTTCCTGCGGCATTTTTCAGTGAGGGCTCCCTCTTCCCGGCCCCCTCCCTGCCAGGCGGGATCCCCCCCACCCGCAGGGGTGCCAGCCCCACAGGGGTCTCCCCGGCCCCAGGTCCAGCGCTCCACCCACTTCCTTCCGCCACGGTCACCCTCCCTCCCACGTCAGTGACCCGATGCTGTCAGTGTCTCCCTGGCCAGGCACCGTCCTGCAGGGGCTCTGCAGCCCACGGCTGGAGGGGACACACCTCGCCCACTGGGGCCAGCACCCACCTCGCCCCTCGGTGGGCCCTGGGTGTCTGTGCCTCTCTCGCTCTTGAATGGTGCCCACCGGACAAGAGAGGCTGAGTGTGTCTGATGGTACTTTCATCACGGGCGACACTGCAGGCCGATGACCTGGGAAGTGCCTGCCGTCTGACAGCCTGGACCTGACCATCTCCGTCTGAGCCCAGAGCCACCCCTCACCCGGGGCCCTGGGGCAACGTGTCCCAAGGCCCCCAGCCCTGATGTAACGTCCCCACCAGGCGGGCCGCACGCGTGCCCAGGACGGCGCTGCTCTGACTGCCCCCGAGCGCACACACCTGTGCCCTCCGTGAGCCTGTCTCGGCTTCCCTGCACCCCGGGCCCTCAGGTCTGTTCTGACGCTCAGCTAGGGGCTTGGGGAGAGGAAACACGATAGTCTTTGTAAAACCTAAAATAGCGATGAAAGGTACGATGCACAATGCAGAATAATTACTCATAAACGATCGATAAGTAGAGAACATCCACAAATGGAAAGTCTCGTGAACGTCCCAACAGCACATTATGCAAAATGCAATGAAATCCCGCAAACCGCGATTAAATTCCCACCTACCACAGCATCGCCTCACAGAGCATCCTTACACGGACGCCTCCAGGAGACGCGCACTGAAGGAGGGCGCGCCACTCGCCGGCGGCTTCTCCTCAGCTGGCAGTTGAACTTTCCACCCGATCACTCGGCCGCCAGGACCGGAGAGGTAAGAACCCGGCGCTGGCCCGCCCCTCACGAGGAAGCGCCCCCCCCCCCCCCCAGTCACACGCTGACCAGACGTTGCAGGGGGCTTCTTTTCAATGAAGAAGGGCTGACATCGGCCTGGTGTCAGCTCCAGACTTTGGGTGGGGGCGTCTTCTAGCCCACCCAGGCCCTCGGTCTACACAGTGAACCAGAAAGAGCCCCCTCCTTATATAACTCACATAGCAGTGGGAGCGCCAGGCAGAGGGGCAGCTAAGGACCAGAGAAGACAGAGCAGGCGGATGAGACCGGTGGGTGGGGACAGAGACAGAGGTCAAGGGAAGGACAAGGCAAGGTGACACTTGAGGACAGCTGTGCAGGAAGTGAAGGAGCAGACCAGAAGATAACCTGAGACAGAGCTTCCTGGTGGCGGTCACAGCAAGTGCAAAGGCCCTGAGGTAGGAGTGTCCCTGATGTGCTGGAGGGGCAGGGGAGAGGCTGTGGGGCTCAGCAGGGAGAGCAGGGTGAGCTGCAGGGGGGTGGATCTGGGAGGTGACAGGTGGCTCAAGCAGGGCTGGAAGGTGACTGAGGACCGAGGCTTCCATTCCTGGGTTGCGGGGCGGGGGGGGGGGGGGGCTCCGGCAGAAGGGGCTTGGAGCAGCTGAGGTTGTCTTTATTTGCTCGCCTCACTCTTCAAGAGCCAGAGTCTGCCTTCCAGGTTGAACGGTGGCAGAGGGGAGGCGCGCGGGCCATCCAGGAGGCTGCCGCGCAGGTGGTGGGGTGGGACGGGAGGGGCGGGCTGGGGGGTCCACCGGGAACTGAGCTCGATGTGTAGAGATTTTGATCCCGTATCCAGAAAGGATGTTCACACTCGTGATAACTTTATCCTTGAGATCACTGGAATGCTAAGGGTTTACCTCCGGAGAAACCGCCGGGCCTCGTGTCGTTTCTGGGTGAGTAATCCCCCCACTGTTATAACCCACCGGGTGTTGAACTCTGGAATCAAAGTCAGTTGATGAAATTTGCTAGAAGCTGAATACAAATTATTGCACACAGAGGCATACTCTCCGTGGACTCGGTGGCCCAGTTTCTTAATTTACTGACGCAGTCACATTAACTAGTCTCTGAGATTGGTTTGATTCTTTGGAGATTTTTTCCTGATTCCATCAGCGGCCGTGGGTGGCAGGGATTCGGGTCTCTCTTTCCAGATTTTGGGGGTAATTCCAGCGTAGGAACGTGAAATGAGGAGTTCAGAATGAGCTCCTGGGTGGGAAAAATGGAAAGGAATGTTTTCTTTGGCAGTAGCGGAGGTTAAATGGGGTCAGGGCTGTGGCAGTGTTCTCAAAAGAACGTCCACTCCTGGTTCAGGCCTGGCGACCGCAGGGGCAGGCGTGGGGCTCTGTGTGGGAATGCGTGGGTGCAGGAGCAGGGCGCAGACACGGGCACAGGGCCACACAGCAGGTGCCTCTGCAGGGACACCGAGCCAGCCTGGCCCTCACATCTGCAGCAGAAGGAGAGGGAACCCGGGGCCCCGTGGCAGGCAGAGTAAGTGGTTGACATCAAGATCTGTGCCGCTGGGGGACAGTCAGCGGATCGGGGGCGGTTCTGGTTCTCATCTGGCGAGGGGAGCTGAAATCAGCGCCCCCGGTGACAACACAGACCAGCGCTCGGAACAGATGGCCGGACGCCTGCTCAGTTCTGTTTCTGGGGCTGTTTACGTTCTTAAGTGACTGACTGTGACACGTCGTCCCAGTGATGACGTTCTCCGCTGTGGCCCGGGAAACCGCGTGCCCCTACCCGGGATGCCCGGGTGGGCTTCGTACCCTACAAGCTGCCGCGAAAACGTTCCGGGCTTGGATGACGGGCGCGTCCCCCCGGATCGGCTGTGTGGGGAAACCACCCTGTGCCCGGCAACAGAAATGTTCCATCACGCCCAGGAGTCAAGGTGCTCACATTTTCTCCTTCACCACCAGGCCCGTGCCACTGATCTGCCAACATTTGCAACAGCAGGAGGTAAACCGGGAAGCACGCGGTCCAGAGCAAGCCGCGTCTTGCTGTCACCCGAGAGTCCGGAAGGATAGGGCTCTGTCCAGGGGGGGCCCGGTGTTGGCCCTCGCTTCTGAGGCGGAAGACTGAGCCCCGCCGGGCGGTGACCGGCGACCGACAGCCTCACGGGGTCTCCAACTTCTGTGGGCAGACACCCCACCCCGTCTGTGGGGCTGGACGCAGCCGGGGACACAGTCAGAACACGCGAGCAGGCCCCCAGAGCAGGCCGCAGAGGACACAGTGACCCGCCACGAACTGTTAGCGTGGGCTTCAGCCCAGGACGGTTCCAGGCAAAACCTCCCGTCGCGTCTCGGGGTTCTCGGGGCCGTTTGTGTCCTGTGATACAGCAGCCTGTAAAGCAAACAAAACAGCCCAAACCAGGCCATGCAGTTCACCTTCTTACCTGGGTCAGACCCCGTCTAAACCATACATCGTGCAGCTGATACCCATGCGGTAGGCGTGTTGTGTGGACACGAGGGAGGCCGCGGTCCCTCACCATCGTCACCACCGCCAAATCTGCCCTCACGTTACAGCTACGTTCAGAGACAAGGGGCAGAAAATCTCAAAAGAACCTAGAAATCAGTCTTTTTCAGGTCGAATGTGAGCCAGTATTCTAGATTAGCTCCCATTAACATCAGAGCCTGTGTATTCACGTACGTAAGTCTGTGTACACGTGTTAAAATGCACAGACAGTTGACATTCACATATGTTCAGACCATTCCTAACTATCTAATTCCTTATGAGGCCTAACACTTCATTAGACTGAGTATTGCTGCTCTGCTGTATTCAGAGTATTCATTTTTGTTTTGTTTTGTTTTGTTTTATTTTTAATTTTTTTAATGTTTATTTAGTTTTGAGAAAGAGAGACAAAGCACGAACAGGGGAGGGGCAGAGAGAGAGGACGACACAGAATCCGAAGCAGGCTCCAGGCTCTGAGCTGTCAGCATGGAGCCCGACGCAGGCCTCGAACTCATGAGCTGTGCGATCGTGACCTGAGCCGAAGTCGGACGCTTAACCGACTGAGCCACCCGGGCGCCCCCATAGAGTATTCATTTTAAAAGTCAGTAATTCAACCACTTCTATGACGTGTTGATATACACCTGTTTTGCACCTCACCTGATACCTTTATTTCCTCACCTGCAGGCCAGGAACCGTGCTTGGTACTTCTGTGGCTGCACCACAAAGCAAGACGCCATCCCTGGTCTGAAGGAAGTCAGTAAAGTAGAATGTGCATTAATACAACGCGTCGGAGAGCAGAGCCTCTGTGAACGTTGGGGCACTTGGGGCCGTCAGAGTCTCGCTTCCGTGTAAGATGGACGAGCGGCTGCCTGATGGCAAAGAGAACCCGGATGTAGCCCAGCCCAGCCAAAACGTTCACATGCTATGAGCCAAAATCCAGGCACCGTTTGAACAGATGAGTCCGGCAGAATGTATAATTGAGCCATTTCTCAAATGTAAACTCACGTCCTAAAATACACAGGACACAGTGATGACAGGGTTCTCCCAGCCTCTTCAAGAGTCGGTGCCTGTGGGGACAGACGTTTCTCCCAGTAAAAGGGGCTGGGTCAGAACAGCACACTCGTATCTTGGGCAAATTCTGAACGCACATTTCTAAGTGTCCACATATCCCCCGACGCTGAGCTGAGATCAATGTGAAAAAAATATTTCTTGGTAAATGTGCACTTATGACCCAAAGCTCATGGGAAAAGCCAATCACAAGCGCTGGGAAACCAAGGCCCGTGCAGACTCGGAGGGTTTTAGTCTCAAAGCGCCTGTATCTCCGAGTTGAAGGTAGCGAGTTGAAGCCATTAGGCGAACCCGTGTGCGTTCCTCTTCGTCTCCTAACTTTGCCAACACCGGCCCGCACCGTCAGGGCAGGAGCACCTGAGGGCGTCCCTGAGAGCCGGGCACAGACCCGGCTCGCGGGACCTTCGCCATACGCGTTTGGTGAATTCGTTGTAACTGATGTCTAGTTCGCCGCAATATTAGATTAGTTCTGGGTGCACAGCATCGCGATTCCACGGTTAGAACCTTTGGGAAAGTGATCACCGCGGGGAGTCTAGTCCCGTCCAGCACCACACAGAGTCACTGCAGTGTCACTGACTATGCCCCTTATGCTGCGCTTTTCGTCCTCGTGACCTGGTTGTTTTGTAGTCACAGAGTTTGTGGCTCTTCAAGGACGCCCTTGACCGCGTCCACTCATCCCCCGACCCCTCCCCCTTTTAGCAACCACAGTCCACACAGGAGTGAGAGCACACGTATCGGCTTTTCTCTACCTGACGTGCTTCGCTGCGAACGTGCCCTGTACGTCCATCCGTGCTGTATCTGCTGGGTGTTTGAGAGATTCTGGAAGGCTTGCTGACCCCCCATCCCCACCTCATTGCAGGCGAGGACAGAGAAGGGAACGCCTGAGGGCCCCGAGCTGGGGGGGAGCGTTGGCAAAGGGGTCCTGGGAACGACGTCATGGCTTTTCTGGAAGGTAGGTGTACTTATGGTCTCAAAGCATTGAGTCAGAAGTCCTTATCTTCCTAGCAGTGTGTTGGTGCCCTCCATCGAGGACGGCTTAGCTGCAGCCAGCTGAGAGAGTATGAGCCCCCGACCACCTGTAACGTCACAGCCACAATGTGGAACAGGTGCCTGAAGACGTCCACGCCCCGCCCGCCACCAAGGCCCCGCCTGTGATTCCATCCAGCCCGCCAGGGAAAATACTGAGTTTCAGAAAGTGTATGGAAGTCAAGGGGTCACAGGAGCACAGGTGGGAGCCCCCGATCTAGGTCAATGGTGTAAAAGAGAAACAGGAGAGGTCGGCGGCGAGGGCAGCAAACGTGGCCGAGGCGTCCGCGGGGTGCAGAGCGCGGGAGCGGCAGACCCCGCGTGCGTTTGCCCCGGGCAAGCGTGTCGGGACCCACTTGGCAGCTGGCGGGTGCCTCGAGGAGCAGGAGCCCCACGCTTGCGGGTGAGGAGGCCCGCGAGGGACAGCAGGTGCGAGACCACGGGTCGGGACACCACGGAGGGGACGTGGAGCGGTGCCCGCAGAGTGTGAACCCAGCCGGGACGCCTGCCGTTGGCCCCGATGCTGCAGGGCATCTCGGCAGGAGGTTGGGAAGTCACCGAGAACGAGTTAAATGAGCCTTTGCGCTTTCGGAGCACAGGTGTGTGGCTCGTGGGGCCAGCTGCAGGGGCCCGTGAGGACGTGGATGTGGACAGTGACTAATCATGAGGGCGTATTTGGGTCCCGGCCGCTGAGGGTCATAGTGGACCTCTGTGAGAGAAGACCCGGGCTTATTTCCCGACAGGCCCCTGCAGAAGGCCTCCTTGCAGGGTGGCTTCTGGGCGGTTCTCCCGGCACAGGCACCTGGCAGGGGGCAGATACCCCACGAGGCGGACTGGACAGACGAGAGATAAGCTGGGGCTGCACGTGCAGAGTTTGGCATGAAATTCAGCCAGGGCAACTGCCTCCTGGAGAAGCAAAGCCACACAGGACGGGACACGGCCACAGGGAGAAGGGGACATCTCGGGATTCCTCACTTAGGTCTCGTCGGAGGAGAGAGGCTTCGGAGTTCCGCGGGGCTTCTTAGGACGGGATGAAAAGCACGGAGGACAGACTCCGAGAGCCCATTCCTGCCTCCGCCATGTGAATGTTTACTCTGCGTTCACATTTCCATCCACTAAGATACTAGCTGTGGCTCCATAGACACTGGTCACCGTCTGACTCTCACGAATCTATCACCAGTGGCCATTTTTTCTTTTTATTTAACCTTAGTTAGCATACAGTGTCGTATTGGTTTCAGGAGTACGATTCGTGCTAGTGGCCACTTAAACCCTCTCTTTGCAAAGCCACTGGCAGGGTTACGTCTTCGGGACCTTCCTCCTCGTCCTGTAGGTAGAAGCAGGTGGAGGCCAGGAGAGGACAGTGGCCCGTCCAAGGTGGCACAGCCCTGGAGCGCGGCACAGGGCGACTCTCTCTTCAGGGCCGATCGGGCTGCCTGCTGGCCAAGTTCACGTGGGTCGGGTCTGTGTCTGCTGTGACTGCAGCGGCCAGGCCGAGGCGTGCCGGCCACGGGAGAGCGTGTCTTTGTGTGGAAGCCACAGTCCAGAAGACATGACAACAGGATGGTAACGGTGACTCCTGACGACGTCCTGGTCTCTGGCGGGTCTTTGGGCAATTAGTACAGAAGCCCGAGGTGTGCACCAGGAGGGCCAACTCCGTGGACGTGGCCTTGGCCGGGCACTACCTTGTTCTGGGAATGAGCAGGGAAAGATCCGCGTGCCTCCCCTTCGCCAGGTAAAGGTGGGCTCTTTGCAACACGGACACGTTGTCGGGAAAAGATACATTGTCATGTGTGCAACGGCCGGAGTTCTGGGATAGATTCCTGGCGGGCTGGGTTACAAGACGGCGGGTGGCGGGCACCCTTGGGAAGTCAGACGGCGAGACACCCGGCGCTCGGGGGCTCATTGCTCCCTGCGCGCTCTCGTGCACCCTGGGCATCAGGAGCCCGGACGTCCGGAGAGGACTCGTCTGCCCAGGACAGCGATGCGTCCCGCCCCGTCCGCAGACAGGCGCTGTGCGACAGCTCCCACAGAAGCTCCGAGCGCCGTCACCAAGGGTTCTTCTGCAGGTGACGCCCGCCTTCACTGTGTCTCCAGGGGCTGGGGCAGAGGAACTCGGCCCACAGGTTTCTTGTGAGTAAATATCCAGTCTTCTTTTGATCCAGGAACCTCAGGTTTCCTGGGGGATAAAACAAGGAAGCACAGATCTGGAAAGCTCCCACGCATCACACGGGCCCCAAGGAAGATGCTGGACTGGACACATTTTGCTGCAGCCACTGAGCGTGCAGGACGGGCCTCTGCCTTCTCCCGTCTCAGCACCCCGCGGCTGCAGAGCCTGGAGCCCTTGTCCACCAGACAGGAGCACGGGTGCTCAGAAAAACCACCTGGCCATCCCCCTAGGGGCCACGTTCCGAGCAGTGTCCCCGAAAGAAGTGTCCCTGCGGTCCTGGCGGCACCCTGGGATGCAGAGGATGACAAGTACTGTTTGCTGCACGAGCGGGGTGTCCTAGCCCCGCTGGAGGGTGCGGAGGGAGCCGTGAGGCCGCCGCCGGCCTGTGCCGGGAGCTGGCGGGCACTGGCAGCGGTTGTGGCCTCCCCCGCGGGCTCCCCTTCCCGCCTCCCGAGTCCGCACGAGATGCCGGAGGGGCCGCGGCTTCTGGGCAGGGCAAGACGTGGACCCAGGGCAGGTCCAATTTACGTTTCGGAAGATTTCCCTTCCCAAAAGGGAAGTGTCTCCGAAGTTGCTTCACTCTGAGAAGTTGGGAGGGAAACGTTCGGATAATCGTCATTAGGCCGTTCTTGTCCAGAAAAGCATTCGGTCTGCAAGTCTGAGCTCCGATGAGAATCTGCCGGGACAGCCGCCCCAGAGGCCCTCGGTCCTCCACTCGGGGTCTCCAGGTATAAGGTCATTCACACCAAGACGACAAGCACGGGGTCCCCCTGCTCTCCAAGCCGAGAGGAAGGCGCAGGGTGCCGGCTGAGGCCGCGCTAATTAAAATCAGATTGACCCTCAGACTGAGGAGCGGAGAGACCCAGAAAATACAAGGTGTGGGAGCCGAGGACATGATAAGCAATTAAGGGTTGATGGAGTATCGTGTCCAACAGAGCAGACTAAGCATCCAGTTTTCAAAAAATCTCCCCAAAGAAAACGCCCACACAGAAGGGAAGGTTTTTAATTGTAGGCGTCGGGACGGCTGTAGACTGATGGGGACGGTGACTTTATCGGCCAAACGGATTCGGTGATGGATGTGCAGACAAAGCAGATGTTACAGGGGACACGGGGCACCGCGGCACGTGACGAGGTCGGCGGCGGGAAGCGACAGACAGACAGACGGAGGCCGGTGGCGGGCCCGGTGGACCCGCGGGCTGTGTGCACCGCCCTCTGTTTGTGAGCGGAGCAGCCGCGGCCCCTCGCTGTGTCGCCGCTGCTGGGCCTGGCACACACGTGACAGGGGCGCTGCGGTGAGCAGGCAGGGAGGGGAGAGTAATGGGGGCGAGCACACGACCCACTGTGAGCGGCAGATGCTGCTGGCCTCGGTCCATCCGCCTGGCCGTGCGCTCTGGGCACCTGCCACAGGGGCCGGGCGTGCGAGGGCCGGGAACGGCGCGGTGCTCCGGGGACGAGGCTTCGGAGAGGAAAAGGAGCACAAAGGAGGGCAGGGCCACGTCCTTGGCACGTGCCGCACGGCACCGCCACCGCCTCGCCTCGCCGCCTGAGCCGTCTGTCAGCTCAGGGGCCGCTGGTGATTGCTCAGCACTGCCCCCCTCGTGCCCCACCCCGTCCAGCAAATGTCCTCTCCTGACGGCCCCTCCGGCAGCCGGCAGCACAATGGATGACCGGGCGCCACGCGCACCTTGCGGCCAGATGTTGCAGCCCCAGCAACACCTGGGAGAGCGGCAGGGCGGAGAGCAGGTGACCTTCAGACGGGGCTCAGACACCTGGCCACGGAGCCGCAGGCGTCCATCCACCGCGGCGTCCGTGGAGCCGCTCGGACCGCGACACCTGCTCGTGGAGGAGACGCCGAGCGCCCGGCTGGCAGCGAAGGCGGCTCCCGCCTTGTGCGGGACATCGGGCTCAACCCTGGACCCTCCGCAGCCCCTCACCCCGGGGCCCGCGACTACCAGCTTGTATTCACTGGGCAGCAACGACGTGCTGAAAAGGGCAGTGGCTGTGACAGCCTTCGTGGAAACCTGGGAGGTGGGTCCCCCCTCCCCCGTTGAAGGCCAAGAGGAGGCAGCCCGCCCGGCCGACGGCACGCAGCACACAGGCCACCCATCAGCCTGGGCCCACCTGACGCCAGCTTCCTACCCCTTGTCACCGAGAGCACAGGATACTGCCCGGGGTCCGTGATCATGGGTCCTGACTTCAGAGCGACATCCGATTTTGACCTCAGGTCAGGAAGGTCACATGGCAATGTTAATGTAGCATTGAAGCCAAGGTCGGCCCCCCTTTATCGTTGGAAGTCATGTGTCACCCTTCTAGGGGTAATTTATCGCCCGACGAGCCTCTCGGGAGACGTGCCCAAAGCTTGGGTTCCGGTACGGAGGCTGCTTGGGTGTCATCAGATGCTTTCAGGGGTAGCTCATTCCACAGGGTGACCCCTGTGGGCTCGTAACAGACCCTGAAGGCTTGTCTGTAAAGAAAGGAGTTTTATTTTTCCTGCGGGAACACGCCAGCTGTTTTCATGGGCTAACACAGCATCGCGGGAGAGATCCCGGGCTGGGGAGGGAGTCCGATGCGGACCCCAAGCCCGTTCTCTGCTTCCCTGAGTCTGTAGGTTGGGGGGATGAGGAGATACCGCACACCCCACCCCGTTTCCCGCCTGGGGCTCAGGCCTGGCGACTCGGGCGGTGGGGGGGGGGGGTGGCCACCGCGCAGCTGGTCGCTCACACCCACACGGGCCAAGAGGGCAGGGAGAAGATATGTCGTGTGGCCAGCAAGTCCCTGCACATCCTAGACATGGGTGCCCAGACCTTCAGGAGACACCTGAGGTCTGAGAAGGCTTGAAGAGGCGGGAGGGCTCCCGTGCTGGGGTGACCTCACTGACTCCGTGACGTCTGGTAAGCAGACTGGACGGGTTCGGGGATGAAGCTTGTTGCGGACTATTGGCCGTATACCCATGGTGCCCGTTTCAAGACGGGGTACGGTCTGACTCCAGGGCGCTGGAGAAGCTCACCCCATGCTAGCAGCAGGCACGCTGCCCTGGTGCGTCTTGTCGGGCCCGGGGCCCGGGCCCCATCGACACGGTCGCTGGGCGGGCAGAGCCGAGATGAGCTGGAATCGGGCCCGAAGAAAGCAGTGCTTCTGTGCCCATGTCCCCCGGCCAGAGATGGGCCATCGGAAGCTCTGCTCCTGAAAAGTACCACCTACAGAAATCTGCGTCCCTTAGCTACTGGCCACACAACAGGTTGTCTCGAACCAGAGGCTAGACGCAGCAAATGTTTCACTACTGCTCCCGAGTCTGTGGGTCACGGGGGGCGATTGTCAGTCCTTCTGTCTCCTATGTCTCGCCGAGACCTCATGTGACCTCCACCGGGAAGGCTGGGAGGCTGGGCGGGGGGGGGGGGGGGGCCACTCGGGGGGGGTGGGGTGGACTGAACTGTGTCCCCCACCCCCCGCCCAAGTCTAACCCCCAATGTGATGGTGTTTGGAGAGGCAGCTGTAAAGGAGGTAACGATGTCAAGTGAGTTCATAAAAAGGGAGCCCTGATCCTATTGGACCGGTGTCCTTACAAGCAGAGGAAGAAGCAGCAAAGCTCTCTTTCACTGCGTGTACGGGGAAGGGGCCATGCGAGGACCCAGGGAGAAGGTGGCTGTCTACGAGCCAGGAGGAGAAGCCTCACCGGGAACCATCCTGCCGGCTCCGGATCTCAGGCCTCCAGCCTTCAGAGCTGAGAGAACATCAGTCTGCTGTCCGAGCCCCCCATCCACCGGGCCAGGCTGGGGTCCTCACGAAGCGATCTCAGGAGACACGAAGGGGCCGGGGAAGCCACCAAGCCTTGGGAGACCTAGCTTGGGACCACACAGCTCCTCTCTGCCTCTAGGACAGCGGCCCCGGGCAGGACGGTGAGGACACACAGCCCCACCTCTCGACCGAGGGACCGTGAGGCGCACGTGGACGTTTGCACCCTGCCCTCCCTCCCGAACAGAGGTGGACCCGACTGCTGTGTGCGTGAGATGTTACTTTTATCATTACTTTTAAGTGTACGGAAAATTGCGTGGGAAGAATGGAAAATGGCCGGACCCCTGTATCACGAATGTCTCGCGTTGGTGTGATACATTTGTTGTGACGGGTGGGCCCATGCTGATGGTCACTGCTTATTAGCTGAGATGCACGGTCCTCCGAGGGTCCCTCTGGGTGTGGGACACTCTCTGGGCTCGGACAAGTGCATAATGACACGTGTCCACCATTGTCGTGGCTTACAGGACAGTGTCACTGCACTAAACGCCCCCCGTGGGTCACCTGGTCACCTGCCACCCCCAGCCCCTGGCAACCGCTGACCTTTTCACGGTCTCCATGGCTTTGCCATTTCCAGAATGTCATAGTGTTGGAACCACACCGTGTGTGGCCTTTTCAGACTGGCTTCTCTCAGAGTAATACGCACTGAAGAGTTCTGTCTTTTCACGGGTTGACAGCTGGGTTTTTTTTTTTTTTTTTTTTTAGTGCAGAATACTATTCCATTGTCTGGGTGTCCCGCACCTTCTGTGTCCATTCTCCTACCGGAGGGCACCTTGGCCGCTCCCAGGTGGTGTTGGCTGTGAATAAAGGTTTTTGTGTGGACGAGAATTTTCAGCTCACGTGGGTAAATCCCCAGAGTCACCTGCCGGCTCGCGTGGTGAGAGCGAGCTCAGTTGTGAAGGAAGCCAGCTGCCGCCACATCGCATCCCCGCCATGTCGCGATGCCCGAGGGCCCCCGCTGCGCCCCGTCCTCGCCAGCCGCGCCGGGGCGCGCGTTCTGGGAGACGTGCGTGCTGGTGTCTCGCCTCTGCTCTGGCTGGCAAGCCCCTCCCGATGCACAACGGGGAGCACCTGTCACGTGCTGATTCTCCACCCCCGGTCTTCTCTGGCGTCGTGCTCGACGTTCCGCCAGTTTCCCAGTTTGCAATACTTTCATATTATTGAGCTTTCAGTGTTCTTCGGATGCTTCGGATACTAGTATGTTTTGCAAATCGTTTCGTGTCCAAACAGTGTCTTACACAGAGGTTTTTAACTTTACAGAACTTTAGCTGAGCAATTGCCTCCTTCGTGGATAGCACCTTTGGTGTTAACGTCTAAAAGTCACATCACGTCCAAGGCCGCCCAGATTTTCTCCTCAGAGGTAAGTCTATGAGTATTTACGATTACTTCTATTTCAGTGTATGATCTGGTTTGAGTTCATGAGACCCAGGTTTTTAAGCTCTACACTCACACAACTCAGGAGGCCCCGCTACGAAGAAAACACAGAATCACAGCCGCCAGACTAAATCAGTCCCTCGTGAAGGAGTCGTTGCAAGGGAAGCACCCACACCCCATCAGCTTCAGGGTGAATCTGCCTGTGTGGCCGGGGTGGGGCGGGCGTGTGTGCTGTGGCCCCCGTGAGGGCACGACATTGACACGGGGCCCACGGTTGTGCTAGAATCACGAGGGCCCGAGGACCTGGCCCGGCGGCCCAGCCCGCGATGCAGAAACCCAGGCAGAAACCCAGGTCTCTGCCTCCAGGCCACGTGAGGGTCTGCTGAGGTTCCAGGCCCTTCCGGGACCTCGTGGGCCAACGCCGTCCTGCCCATTCACCTCCTTCCGCTCCAGAGTCTTGCATCTGCCCCAACGACACCTGGGGAGCGACGAGCCCCCATCACTCGGATCCCCCCGTCACCCTGTGTGCCCCAAAGGGACAGAAACCAGCATCTAGCTCCTCAGTCGTTACCGGCCTCTCTCTCCCCGGCCCCACGTTGTCACCCCTGGGGGGCCCAAGCTCGTCCGCTCTCCAGCGCGCCAGGCCCCAGTCTCTGCAGGTATTTCCAGGCCCTTCCCCCCAGGGCTCCTGAGAACCAAGGCCAGGCGAGAGCCCCACTTGCTCACGTCAGGCCTGGCCCACCAGCTCTGGCTGCTGGCTGGGCCGGTGGGCACAGCCCTGGCTTTGGTGCCATGTGGCATGTGGGGCTTCCCCAGCGGCCTCACCTGGACGGGAAGGTGACCCTGGGGGCCGAGGGAGGAGCTGTTAGTTCCCGGAATCCTGATTCTTTGTTTTGGGGTGAACAGGCGGCCGGCTGATTTTAGCTCGCGGCCCCTTCAACCAGGGCAGAAGAGCTAATCAAGGCGCCTGCCCTCCATCCTGGGAATCCAGCCCTGCAGGCGTGCATGAGGGCTTCCGGCCCGTCTGCCCCCCTGCGCTGAGACAAACAGAGACGGGGGTGCCCGGGGCCCCTCCCCTCGCAGCCAGGGCAGCACCTGAGCCAAGGTGAGAGCAGGAGAAGCAGCAGAGGAAGGGGCCTCGGCCCGTGTTCTCCAGCCTCAAACCCCACAGACACCTGACCACCATATTCGGGGAAAGGCCAAGACCACACACCTGAAGTCACGTGTCCTTCTCACCGTGAAGGCTTCCCCGCGTGGCTCTCCCTGCGCCCAGGCTGGGGCCGCAGTTGGGCCCCCCCAACCCCAGACCCACAGGTGCCGGCGCTGTCCTGCTGAGTGAAAACACGCACCGAACCGCCGTGCCGGGGTCCCCTCTTGGACCGGGCGACGACAGGTGCAAGTCTCTGGGGGGGGGGGGCAGCAAAAGCCCCCTTCACTGCAAGCCTGGGGTTCGGAGCCAAGCGAGCAGGAGCTCCCGGCCAGGCGCCCGGGCATCCACATGGCTGTCGCCGGCGGGTCCACCCTGGCACACACCATTTTTTCTGGGAGTTACAGCCTGCTTCCGTTTTCTTTTAAGAGATCCGTTCTGAGCGAGGTGCTGCTCCACCCTGTCCCGACAGACAATGGTGGCATTGAATGGCATTAAGCACGCTGTGCCCACGGGTGCAACAGCCAAGCTAAGTGTCCGCTTTGAAGGGCCCTCTGGGGACCTCACAGCCCCAAGCAGGTGGTGAAGCCAGCAGAGAGCCCGCACACGGCGAGTGACAGGTGAGTCCCCGAAGATCAAAGACTGTGTTATGCCGACGGCCCTAGTTGGGGCACCACCCCCGGCCCCGTCAGGACATGACTGGGGTCCTGAGTCCTGTGCCGTCTCTAGCCTAGTGGCCTCTGTCTGCTGTCCTTCCAGGGACCTGTTCATGCAGGAAAATAGTTGAACATCCCACGGTGGTCCCCCCGGAGTCCTGTCATGGTCCGTCCCAGGGGCGGAGGGCGTCTGCCTGCTGACCATCAGCGCGGCCCCACGGTCACGGAGAGGGGAGGCCGGGAGCTGACGGTGGTGCAGGGAACCTGCCTCTCGAGCCTGGAAGGAGCGCTCGGCACGGTCCGACTTTGGAAGGGCGGGCAGGCGGTGAGACATGAGTCTTGGCGGTTGATGCGTGAATCGCGGGCTGAGACTGAGTATAATGGAAGCAAAGTATGCACAGACAAGGCACGGTTCAGATCTACGATCAGTGAGTTTGGAGCCCAGGGTCCCATGTGATTGGCTGCAGAAATAACGCAGGTGGGGCAGGCGGCACAGTCTCCTTTAGAATTCCGTGAAACCGCTCAAATTGTTTGCTGTCTGTATTTTCCCGTGCATCTTGGGATATCCTCTCCTGCTGTCAGACCACAGAGGGGTCACTAGGCACGCCGCCGTGGGGACAGCAGTGCAGCCCAGCTTCACGTCAGTGGCAGCTGGGACCGCACACAACAACCACAAACAAAAGTGAAAACGTGGACACAGCCCTTGGTCGGAGAACCACACACACAAGGAGACACTGTGTGCGGTTGGTTAACAGGCTGTTGCTGTCAGGAGGAGACATTGTCGGTCTGTCACCGCCTTGGACGGCGGGTGCACTCCATGCCCCTGGAGTGGCAGGACCCCTCTGAGGTTCCCCGGCCTGGTCTCCCTGCCGCTCACGTAGCCTCCCGCATTCTTACATGACTGCCAGGCACCCCATATGCATTACAAATGGGGGGTGGTGAACGTGAGATGTTTGTTTTGGTGACATGGGCAAGCAATGCTCGGAGTGACATTTGCCACGCACAGCGCTGGGTCCTGCAGCTTCCCCGGTGTGTGCTGCCTCTGCCTTGCTCACTGTGGACACTGAAGGATGACTCAGTTCACGGACACCGATGGATGACTCGGTTCATGGACACCAACAGATGACTCGGTTTGTGGACACCGACAGACGACTCGGTTCGTGGACACCGACAGACGACTCGGTTCGTGGACACCAACAGATGACTCGGTTCGTGGACACCAACAAATGACTCGGTTCGTGGACACTGATGGATGACTCGGTTCGTGGACACCGATGGATGACTGGTTCATGGACAACAACGGATGACTCGGTTCATGGACACCGACGGATGACTCGGTTCATGGACACCGACAGATGACTCGGTTCGTGGACACCAGCGGACGACTCAGTTCGTGGACACCAACAGATGACTCGGTTCGTGGACACCAACAGATGACTCGGTTCGTGGACACCAACAGATGACTCGGTTCATGGACACCGAGGGATGACTCAGTTTGTGGACACCGACGGATGACTCGGTTCGTGGACACCGATGGATGACTGATTCATGGACAACAACGGATGACTTGGTTCATGGACACCAACAGATGACTCAGTTCGTGGACACCAACAGATGACTCGGTTCATGGACACTGATGGATGACTCAGTTCGTGGACACCAAGGGATGAGTATGTTCATGGACACCGATGGATGACTCGGTTCATGGACACCGACGGATGACTCGGTTCGTGGACACCGATGGATGACTCGGTTCATGGACACCGATGGATGACTGGTTCGTGGACACCGATGGATGACTGGTTCGTGGACAACAACGGATGACTCGGTTCATGGACACCAACAGATGACTCGGTTCATGGACATGAACAAACCCGCCAGAGGGAGCTTGTCTGGTCGAGCCCTTGGGCCGCTCAACAGATTAGCGGAGGGTTTTGTTTGAGAAACACGTTCCAGTGCTTGTCCCACCTGAAGTCCTACAGACCATCCCTGCTTTCTCGGGTGCAGCGCTGGGGAGAGATGGGGAGACACCTACAAGACAATGGCCGTGGTGAAGCCAGGATCCGGACAGCATGTCATCTGTGTGCCCAGAAACAGGAAGCTCCGTTCTGCCTGCAGCTTGAAAGAAAACACACAGTCAAGTGTGGGACTTTGCACTTGCCGGTCCCAGCCCTTCTTCAATCCCCGGATTGGGGGACACACGGTGGACGCACAGGCCCTTGGGACAGAACAGTTGCCACTGAAGTGGGGTAGCAGGGAGCCCCGTGTGCACGGTCTGGGCCCTGCAGTTCCAGCCACTCAGCTCGTCCCCACAGGGCTCTGGGCCCCCATTGCGCTCCCATCATGAGCTCAGTGTGGGGCCACGTCCCTGTGGCACCAGGCGTGGCCTGTTGGGGGCTGGATTGAGGACCGGGGTGACACCAAGTGGGGTCTGTGTCCCCCAACAGTGAGAGGGAAGCAGCGGGTGAGGGTCCTGGTAGGGAGACCAAGCCCACAGGCGGACTGCATGAGCCCCTGAGGCAGGAGGCTGGGGAAGGGAGCCTCCAGACGGGGCAGCAGGGACCTGTACCCCAAGGGATCTCCTCTTTGCTTTGGGGTGTGAGCCAGGGGGGCACGGGTTGAACTTGTTCTTGCTAGAAGGAGCCATTTGCACACCTCCAGTGAGCGGTGGGCAGTGTGACACGGGGCCCTTCTCTCCAGAGTCACTGGACAGTGTCCAGCACCCGCCAGTGGTCAGCACCCAGCGCTCTGCCAGCTGTCACCCTGCTCCCCCTCCCGGCTACACCTGTCCCTACTCCATCTACGTCCGCTGGCGCTTGCCCAGCTAAGTTGTTTGAAACCTGGGCCAGATCTTGGAAGGCAGAGCGGTCAGAGACTGAGCCCACCTGACGTACGTAGGTCAAGCTCGCCATGGTTCCTTCCTCCACTTTTGGGCGCACGTCATCCGTGCTGGTGCTCGCTCGCCACTTGCGACCCACGGGCCGCGAGAAGGCAACTCTTTCAAAGGCCCAGTCTGCAGGACATACACAGACGATCGTGGCGAGATGTGATAAGGTCATGACAGAGGACGCAGCCCCCACAGGCGGGACCAGGGGGGTGCGTGGAAACCACGAACGCTCAGGCGCCTATGCCCGAGGCGTGAAACGGAAAGGGGCTCACAGTGAACCTCAAAAGAATCTCAGGGACAGATCAGGGATTTTGCGGGGACATGAAGGTTGGAGCTTCACCCAGACGGCGGAGGCTAATGAGACCATATTCCTCGGGACACAGAGCACAGGGTGTGGGACAGTGACACCTGTGGCATCTGGAGTCAGTCCAGGAGGGCAGCCTGGAGGAGGGGCCTGTGAGGAAGCTGCCGCCACAGCCTGGAGCGGGAGGGTGGGGCAGGGGACAGGGGAAATGATTCATAGGTGTCACCTCGGGACCTGGTTTGGATTGGGTGGGGTGCGGGGAGGAGGGGAGACAGGAACGTGGGCCCCAGGCGACAGGAGGACACCTGAAGGTCGTGGGCTCAGAACCTATATCTGCAGGGAGGGCAGGGCCGCCTGGGTGAGTCTGTGAGGGCCGGGAAAGACGCCAGTGGCTGACGGGGCCTGAGCTGGCCAGTCCCGGCTCTTACCCGCTGTCCTGTCCCCATCCCAGTCCCACCACGGACAGCAGGCCACCCACTCCCGCCTCCCAGAGGGCCAGCCGCAGGACGTGTCCAGTGGGAAGGACGGACAGGGCCGGGTGGAGATCTGCCAGCCGCACTGGGCGGTGGGCCAGCAGGAAGGCGGTGCGGGCAGGCGGTCCCCAGGCTAGGCCTTCGGTCCCAGCACCCACTCTGGGGGCAGAGGTGGGGCCAGCGTGGCAGGCTAGCGGGGCTCAGAGTGCGAGCGAGGCCCGAGGGCAGGCACACCGCCCCAGGCTGGGTCAGGGCCTCTGACCCCACGACGTCCCGGGAGAGGCCAAGAGGCCAGGCGACACTGCCCAGAACCAGGAAACCAACGGGGAGGGAGCGGCCACCGGACAGACAGCCTGGGGCGTTCCTGTGCACGGTCTCGGTCCCCAGGCAGCCACACGGCTCGCACTCGGTTCCGCGGGCCCCGGTGGAAAGGCGTGTCTTGTGGCCACCGGGGCTCGTGCTGTCACCCGCACCATGGATGTCGCACATCCCGCAGGGAAACTGACCCCCGTCACGGGGGCTTTGCCATGTCCCGACACCCCACGTGTGCCACTCGTGCCACTAAGGCCCCCGGGAGGGCCGTGCTGCCAGGACCATTGCGCAGATCCACACACTGAGGCTCTGAATCGGAGCTGCCGCCGTGCTCAAGGCCAAGGGACGGGGAGGGGTCGGCCGGCCTGGCCCGGGTTCCACTCCCACTCTGCAGAGCCCTCTGCTCTGCCCGTTCTGGGTGCACCGTGTCTCGGGAGCCCGGGGCTCAGGCGGGCCAAGCCCCACGGGGACCTGCGTGGCTCCACCGGGACGGCGGCCGCCATCCCTGCGAGGCCCGGGCCCGGCGGGGCAGGGCGGGAGGGACGGTGTCTGGAGCTGCACCCATCATCCCTGCCCTTCCGAGAGCAGCCAGCTGCTGTCCCCCAGGACGGCCAGCTCTCAGGTCACAGCCTCCGTCCGGGGCTGAGCAAAAGCAAAGGCACAGGCCTGCGGTTTCATCTCGCGGTGCCTCTTGCCGGCCCGCCGAGGCACCGTCTGCCCGGATGCCTCCCCGTGTGCCGGTTCCGGGGAAAGCCCGAGAGGGACAGGCAGGCACCCACCGAGGTCTTCAGAGAGCGGGGGACACGCAGGACCCGCCGGGCCCTCCCGTCACTCAGGGACCTTCTGACGAGTCCCCTTAAGTGAGCCCCGGGTTTGTGGACGTTGTGATAAAAGCTGAGTCCCTCCCAGAGCACCCAGGACACCGGAGCCAGGAGAGGACGTGCCTCTGGGTCTGTCTCTGTCCAGAGACACTGTCAGCGACCCCTCCACACGTCCAGAAACGCAGGTTCTCGACAATGATGATAAAACAAAAAAGGATGTGTTCTGTCTGGAAGGTGTTCACTCCGTCAAACCACTTCTGAAACCTGATGATAAAAAGGAAAGGCAGGAAACAGAGCCTTTAGGAAACCTGGATGCGTTTCCCCCGAAATCCCCCAGGACAGATGAGCAAACAGTGCTCTCGCCCCAGCAGGCTCCTCTGCTGGCTCGTTAATCACAGCCTGTTACTGTAATTTTAATGAATGTTTATCTTATTTTCTTTGTGTAATCCAATTACTTTTGTGTTTTCAGCCAGCATCAGGGATCTCTCCGTTTCCAGAATTCTGCCAGTCAGGCCACTTTCGATGGGAACAATTCAATTCATTATCATTAAGCTCCTACTTTTCATACGACTTTGGGGGGAAATCCGGGAAGGCGACGCTGCGCGGTCCAGCCCCCGCACGGCGCAGGGGAGCGGCGATCTGTTCTGAGCACCTGAGCCGTCCCATGCCACCGTCCGCCGGGCCCCCTAATGACGTTCTGAGCTGCCAGCTCATTAACAACCCCGCGTCTGGCAGCCCCGCTTGGCGGGGAGGACGCTGACAGTCGGGCTTGAAGCCTGCGAGAACGTGCAGCCTCGCGGGTCACGTACGTGGCCGGCTAGTGCCGCTGCCGCGCTCGGCCGGGGAGCCAGGGCGGGCACGGTCTCGGCGCACTGCGCGTGCACGTGTGCGTACTGTGGGCACGTGCGTATGTGAATTCATGTGTGTGCATGTGCACGTGTGTGCATGCACGAGTACATGTGTGCACACGTATACATTGAGTGTTTGTGAGCACATGTGTGTTCATGTTTGTGCATGCATGCTCGCCTGTGTGTGCATGTCCATGTGTGCGTGGGTGTGCACATGTGTGCGTGTGCACATTTGTGTGTGTGTACACATGTGTGAGCATGTGCAGGTTTGTGCTGCGTGCATGTGTGCATGCACGTGTGCGTACTGTGGGCATGTGGGTGCACACGTGCGCATGTGAATTCATGTGTGTGTGTGCATGCATGTGCGTGCATGTGTGCATGTGTGTGCACATGTATACATGTGAGCGTTTGTGTACCGTGTTCGTGAGCACACGTGTGTTCATGTATGTGCATGCATGCTCACCTGTGTGTGCATGTTCATGTGTGTGGGTGTGCACATGTGTGCATGTGCACGTTTGTGTGTGCGTACACATGTGTGTGCTGCATGCCTGTGTGTGTGCGTGTGCACACGTGTTCACAAGCACTTGTGTACATGTGCACCTGCACTCGTCACAGGAGGCATGCCCTTCTGCTGATCCCTCCCCCACACCCCCATGACCACACTCGTTGGACGGGCCACCGCCGCTATCGCTCCAGGGACAGGGCGGCCGCGATCCCGTTCCCTCAGGCCAGTCGAGAGACAACAGTGGCCGTTGCCACGGGACGGACTCACACTGCTATCACCCGGTTTCTGTTTCTCTCTCAGGATGAGGGCTCAGAGCGGGACACCAGGAACCTTGCCTCCACCCCCCCCACACACACACCCGTCAGCCCTGGTCTCTGCCCCTCCCCCTCGTGCACACACCTGCTTCTCCACGGAGACTCTCTTCTGCTTCGCTCTTTCAGGGGTGGAGTTATGCCCCTGCTGGCAGACTGGGGGGATTCGGCGGGCAATCGAAAGCACATCTCAGAGCCGTCAAGCTGCCTAACAGGCCCTCGGACACCGGAAGACACAGTTAAGAATAACCCGAGGCCTGGATGGAGGGAAACAGAAAGGGGGAAACAAAATATCCTCTAAATGCCAAGTGATCTTGTGTAGGCAGCAGAAGTGATTGAGAACCACAATTACCCTGCGGTGGTCAGCAAATTGCCCAGGAGGTTAAGGTCTACGACATCCAACGCTTACCAGAAGTCATCAGGGCCCGGCGTGGCTGCGTTGTGATGGTTGGATTCGCGGGAAGACAGTCAGAAGCGGAGTTTACCTAGAAGTGCCTAGTTTAAGAATGGAAGTTCATGAGGAATGGGGCACCTGGGTGGCTCAGTCGGTTGAGCGTCCGTCTTCGGCCCAGGTCATGATCTCACGGTCTGTGAGTTCGAGCCCCACGTTGGGCTCTGTGCTGACAGCTCAGAGCCTGGCGCCTGCTTGGGATTCTGTGTCTCCCTCTCTCTCTGCCCCTCCCCCACTCATGCTCTCTCTCTCTCTCTCTCTCTCTCTCTCTCTCTGTCAAAAATAAATAAACATTAAAAATTAAGAAAAAAAAGTTCATGAGGAAGAGGTGCAAAGATTAAGGGTTTCAGGAGGTAATAAATGCTAAATTATGGAACATTCCTGGCAAGTAGCCATTGGAAAAGAAACAGTTCTCTTGCAATCCTGTCATACCCAGTGGCTGCATTGATGACATGTGTGACTGGCAGGCAGTCCCAAGCATTTCACAGTGACAGCCAGTGGGGTGACCACCCACCCTGACTATCTGATAGGACTTCTAATCCACCGGCCCTGACTTGGGCTTGACCCGGTCGCTTCTGTTGGTACACGTATTGGGAACAAACACCTTTCACCAAGGGTCTGCCGGAGTGAGTGAGCCCGGCACAGGGTCAGAGATCCTTGCTGGAACTTTAAACGTGCCGTGTATCCTGGCACAAGAATCAGCCTCAGTTTCCTCAAACGTCCCTGAAACATATGATGATGAAGTCCGCATCGTTTAAACTCCAAAGTACTAAGCAGAAAAGCACTTGGTGTATTCCCGCATATTTTTATTATAACACAGCAAAGAAGCCCTGAAGAGGTTTAGAGCCCACACGTCCACGGAAACCCACAGTGTGCAGACAGGTCACGGGAGGCGTGTTGAGATGGGGATTCTGGTTCAGTGGGTGAACTTCTAGCCAGCCCTCTGGCGACGCTCGTGCTGCTGGGCTTGGACCAGAACGGGGCTCGCAGAGGTCAGAGAGCCAGCCACGGCCCACGGGGCTCTTCCCGCCTTGTCCGGCCAGGACCACGTCACACAGCCAAAACGTATATCACACCTGGCTCCGTGCCCAACATGCAAAAAGCTGGTGGCAAATACCAGCTATCACGAACGGTGTTGGGTTTTTCCACTCAGTCATTGGGTGGTGCTAGATATATACTAACATCTTGATCTTGGTGAAAATATTACTTATTTCATAAACCTAAGTTGCTATTTTATTTTCAAAAGTATATGTAAATTAAAACTTAATTTTCAATGACCTGAAACATATTATTTGATAGTAAAACATTAAAGAAGTAAGCTATGGTATTTTATTTCTATGGATTTGAAGCATTCTGTGTGCCTAATTAGATTAATTTCCCCAGAAGCTGTTTTTCCAATATCCTTATCTATTAAAACAATATCACTTAATTACAGAATAAAGCCATCGCCGTGTTATTTGATTTCTCCGTTCACAAATGTATCGCGGACTGTCAAATATCACTACATCGGGTGTAAGAGTTATCCCTACAGGTGGGCGCTCTTCCTTGATAAAACGAATACACTTCTGGCTTGAAGTCCTTTCCTTTAAAGCTGTCCTCTCTATGTACTTCACAGTCCTGCGTCCCTTAGGGATAAAAGCTGGAATTTGGGGTGTAGCGTCGTACAACTGGAACTGTACGGAGTTGGAGGGCGTCCTTTTGATACCAGTATTCAACACTGGCTCTCAGGCCTTACTGCATGGTAGAATCCTTGCGGAATTCCTAAAAATGCCACTTCCTGGTCCCCACCCAAAGACCCTGACCTAAGGGGTAAGGCCCCACTTGGAGATCCTTTGCCATTCTTAACAGGATGCGGAGTTCAGAACCATGGCTGCGGGAGAATCCTCTGCTGTGCTTTAATGTTTTTCCCCATATCACGTATGTCCGGGAAGTACCAGTGAGCGGCCTCTTCCTGGGACAGCTGTTACGGTCAAGTGCACTGGGGCAAGCAAATCTTTAGCCCCGTTCCATTTTCCGACTCCAGAGATGCACAGTGTGCATAAAATCTGTCCACTCTCCGTGTGCATTTGTTTTAATAAAAAAAAAGTGCCAGAATATTTTGCTGCTGTCTTTGAAGGACTTAGGGAGTAAGGAGAAAAAGTTCCATAAACACTAAAGATTCTTCCACCTCAGGGCTTTGGTCTATTGTAAACAAACATCTACACGCTTTGGGAACTTTACAGGGCCCAGGAGACCTGGAGCGAGCATTTGGTTAAAGAGGAAGCCTATACAGCAAACCCAGAACACGAGCCAAACGGGAGGACCACGGGTGAGGAAGGAAGTGTCGTACCTTAGCAGTAATAATGAGTTCCACCCCAGACCGATAGATTAAGGACGTATCTAATTGCAACAGCAAAACAACCCAAAAAATGTACCGAAAAGAATAAAGGAAACCACGGCTCTTCCCACCCAACGTGACACTCCACTTGACCCAGGGAACAGTGAGCCAGCTTCTCGGAACGAGACGTCGCAGAACGACGTCCACACGTGCAAGGGCCACTCTGCTGCTCTCGGTTCTACCGGTAGAAAGTCAGCCCCTGAACTCTTGTTCAAGACTTGACATCGGTCTCTGTTTTCTTCACTTTGGTCAACAGCACCACTCCAAACGCTTCGCTTCCAGCTTCGGTGACACGCTGTGGACGTCTGTCACCGCCATCCCCTGTGGACAGCCTGTCCTTGGACCTGCGTCTGTACTGATCAAGCCCGCTGCCTCCCAAGATCTCATGGGATGGGACTCCTCCCGCTAGGACCTTCCCCCACCGGCCTTCTGCAGCCACAACCACTAAGTCATTCCCGAACGCATACTAACACCTACTCTGCATCTTCTGTGTTAAAGAAATACTACCCAACACACACGCTAAAAATGTTATCTTTAATTATGTTTTATGTTTGCACAAAGTTTACACATTTGTTTTATGTTTTCATCTGTGTATTTGCTTCAGTGTTATCTCTTTTAAATTATAAACTAGGAGGCAGGGACGCATTTTTAAATAATGTTTGCACAATACTTAGCCTAAATCTCAATGAGATGAACAAGGTCAGATCAAATCATCTATGACAGTGGAAGCATGCGCATTTTTCCAAATCAACATTCAAAATGGTTATTATAACGTATCTCTTGTCCGTGCAGGTATCAGCAGCTGACGTCTCTTCAGTGTTGGCTACATGTGTGTCTTTTAAAAATGCATTTGTTCCTTACAGTGTAATCAAGGCGGGTACTGTCATTACCTGTCTGACAGACAAGGGAGGTCCTTGAGGCATGGCACTGATTTGTCCAGGTTTATGCAGCTGGCACATGGTGGGGCAAGATTTGAACCTAGGACCTGGGTTCTGGAACTTGCTCCCTAACTACCTCACTTACGTTCTCCAGCATCCATATGGCATCCGTATTCGTTTTCTCAGCTGGCTCAAGCCAACACCCAAGAGCCACCCAGACGTGTCTCACCGTGTGTCAGCTTAAGTCTTTGAAGCCACGGGAGTCTCTCTCCTGCCGGTTGGCTAAGGGGAGTCTTATGCAACGTAACCTCATCGTGGGAGCAACATCCGCCATTTCTGTTATATCCAACCGGTTAAAAGCAAGTTGAAGATTTCACCCACACTCAAGGGAGGAGATTGTACAAAGGCGTTACTCTTCGGGGACCTCCCCAAAGTGTTTCTTCCATATTATTATTATTAAGGGAACGATGTCAATGCCAGAACCTCACAGACTTGGGGCACTGGGGCAGATTTAAGCTCCATTAAATAGCAACTTCTCTCTTTGAGATTCAAGGAATGCACTCCTGGAAAGATCGTTGGATGCTAGGAGAGCTGGGCTCTCTCGTGGACTCTGTCACTGACACACACCCGGTGAGCACAGAGACCGACACCAGATAGGAAAACCAAAACACCATTGGTTCGGTGAGCTGGGGGTAGGCCGGAGAGCTTGGAGGAAGTTCCAGGACATGGGATGGTCTGGGCGGGTGATGAAAGGGATCGACGTGTACCAAAGAGGAGTGAGGGGAGACTAGCAGGGCTGTTCACACGGGGAGCCCTGGGAGGATGGAGGCGGGCGGGAGGAAGGTGCAGGTGGGCTCAGGAAGGAGGGCAGTGGTCTGCGGAGAGAGAGAAGGACTCAGCGGCTGAGGATGGAAAAGAGACATCTGTGCCCAAAGGCTGGGGTGGTCGCTTTGCACGAGAGTCACTAGAAACAAGGTCTCTCTCACGCATTTTCAACTTTAGTGATTTAAGCTTCTTATTAAAAATCAGTCGAGATCGCTGTCACTACATCCTGCTCTGACTGTGCGTGTGGGCTGGCATCTCGGGTGGGTGCCCCGTCCCCGCTGCCCGCACTTCCACGCGCGTGGGTCGTCTGCTCTCCAACAGCCCTTATTCCTGCCCCCTACCTGGAAGCTGGCTCCTATCTGCTTGTATTGTCATGGCGTTCGAATGATCGCAACACTGACTGCACTTCCCTTTATGGAACACTAAAGACAAACACGAGCTGTCTTGGGTGTCCCGTGCGGCCAGCCTCGTCTGTCTTGCGCTCTGTCCTACACAAGCACAGGAGAAATTTGTGGGTCGTTACAGGATCCTTAACATTCTTACAATCCCTTAGTTCACCCATATAAAAATCTTTAATTACTGCAATAAAGAAGGGGGCGCATATTATCGGCAGCACATCTTGCTTCCTCTTCTGTAAGTCCCTCCCTGGGGCCCTATAATTGCTTTAGCCAACCATTAACCCAAAGCAAGGAACTAATAGAGAGTATATTATTGTTTAAATAATGCATTCGCCTTGAATATACAATTGTGGAGCGTGGAGGGAGAGCCAGGAGAGGAATATCATTCAGCACGGACCCTCAGCAGGTGAGTATCTTCAACGTTCTCCTTCCAGAGGGCTCTGAAAATAATCCGTCCGCTTCCTTAGCCCCATCGTGAATAAGCTTGTGTCTGAACGTGAGCGGGGCCAGGGATTCGTGAACTTGCGTCGTTTCGCTTGTCCCAATGTCCCACAGAAGCCTCTTACTCATTGATTAACCAGTGACCTCCATCAGTGCCTAATACACGGGGGTAAAGTCTGCGCAGAAGCATCGCCCCGGAAGAAAGATGTTTGCCTTTGTTGAGCAGCCGGGTTTCAATCGCATTTAGTAGATATTTACTGAGAGCCCGTGATGGGCTAGACGCTGTGGGGTTACAACGATGAGTGGGCTGGAGGCTTTAGCCTTGAGTATTTATAATCTAGTCAGGGGGAGAGATAAGACAGGCCCCAGGACAGCATCACACGTAGTCCGAGACCCGTGTTCGCTGAGTATACGGTGAGGAGCCCACCTCCATGAACCGACCGCCCAGCTCAGCCTTGAGGGATGGGCAGCGTGCCGGCCAATCAGGGCCCAGAAGACAGGCCGGCCAGTGCCCTGACAGCTCCTGGAAGCTCAGGGCCACCAGCGGCCGGAGCAGAGAGAAGAATCCGGCAGCTCCACCACGGAGGTGCTCGGCGGGCGGGTGGGAGCCTGCTCTCGCCGGCTGGCAGGGAACGGGGGACCGGCGAGGTGCTCCTGGGCAGCAACTCTATCCTCAGAGTCGCACTGGAGGTGGTGAGGTTGGAAGAAGCCAGATTCGATCAGACGCTACGACAGAGACCAGATGGGAACGATGTCTCATTCTTATAAATTGCGCTTGAAATTATCATCTCCTCCCTGCCGATAAGAAAACTGAGCTCAGGGGTGCCTCGGTCGCTCAGTGGGTTGAGCATCCAACTTCAGCTCAGGTCATGATCTCGCGATCTGTGAGTTGGAGCCCCGCGTCGGGCTCTGTGCGGACGGCTCGGGGCCTGGAGCCCGCTTCGGATTCCGTGTCTCCCTCTCGCTCTGTCCCTCCCCCACTCACCCTCTGTCTCCCTCTCTCTCTCTCAAAAATAAATAAACAGTAAAAAACAAAAAAGAAAACTGAGTTCAGATGGGTAAAATGCCATCGGTGGAGACGACACACGTATAAGGCAGCACTGGAAGCCAGGAGAGCCCATGGGAGAAGTGACGCCACTGTCCAAGGGCTGGAGGCAGAGGCTGAGAGCCCCTGTGGTCCCCGGCTCCCCGTCACCCCCACCAGGGCCTGGCCAGACCGAGTGGGGAAGGATGAATGGTCTGAGAGGCTCACGGTGCAGGGGGTTCAGTTCGGCTCAGCCAAGCCTTCCGGGAAGTCCATCCTGACCAGGCTGGTCTGTCCCTTTGCACGGTGACACAGAGGCGAGGGAAACACAGCCCTGCTTTTCTGGGGCTTCCACAGAGATTCCCAGTGGTGAAGGGCCTGGAGACAGGGTCATGGCGTCCAGTGGATTGGAGCGGGCAACAAGCCCGTTGCCACCAGGGCAGATGGATAATCCAAGGACCCCTCAGCTGCCCGGAAACGGGGACATCCCGGGTCACACCACCCTTTTAACCCTAGTGGATCGGCTGTCAGATCAACTTCACAGCCCAGGGCAGGTGCTGGCGACCGACGTCACCGGAGCCTACGAAGGGACCCAGCTGGGAAGTCCCTGCTTCAGTCTTGCCCGCCATGCAGGGTCCCTGGAACAGCGCACAGACCTGCCAGGGCGGGAAGGCCCTTGCCTCTCCACCAGCTGATATTAGAGGGTTGTTTTTTGGTTTTTTGTTTTTTGTTTTTAAGAAGCAAAGTGCTGGCTGGGGAGGGAGGCCACCTGTCCAGGGTCCCAAGGACCATGTAGCTCAATGGTCAAGACGGAACCAAGTTGCTGTGTCCCCGACACACAGATGGGAGGTCTGCTTCCCTCTGTCTCTGCTTTGCTTCAAGAGCCTGTGCTGATTTTAATCCCCAAACGGCCCAGTTGGCTTCTGAAAATAATGGAAAAGAAAATAATTAACAGCTGTCAGCGCAGAGGGGGGCAAACACCCAGCACTGTCTCTGGTGTCGATTTCTGGCTGGTGGTCATAAAAGCGATATTAACTCCAAAGTAAACTTGAACATTTAAATACATATTTTCAGCTTCTCAAAACTTGCTGCCACAGTCTTGCTTTAGGGACAGCATCACCACCCTTGCCCAGCACTGAGTCTCATGTGCAGAAATGACCCCGCTGAACTTCGCAGAATTCGTTCAAACGTTCCTTGTTTGTCCTTGTGGGGGTGGGTGACACGGGGAGACCCGCTCACACTGGCGCTGCCGATGGGAACTTGTCACCTTGCCTCCTGTTTATATTGAATCACACAGCCGGAAAGGTGATGGGAAATCTACAAATGCACTGTGAGATACGTGCCAGGGACTAGACGTCCAGGGACACAGGGTGTAGACGTGTCCGTGTGTGTGTGTTTTCTTGCTATGGACTCCCAAAGAATGAACCACTGGCTCGGGGTTTACAGCCCCGTGATGGTGGCCACACCTACATTCAAGGACCGTGTGTCACTCTCTGCCTCAATGTTCACTCAAGGTATTGATGGCATTTCAGAGGGTATCAGACAGAGAGCTCCGGAGAACAGGTGAGATAGGGAGACAGATTTACGGCAGGGACTTGTCTCTCAGTCCACACTAGGGATTGAGCTGGACACCCAGGAGAGCCTTGCTGTGGCCTTCGTCTGAGTCTGAAAGCCTGGGAGCCAGGAGGGCCAATGGTGAAAGTTCCAATCTGAGTCCATGTCCGGAGGCCGTGATGGGCCAGTGTCCCAGCTATGTGACAGTCGGGCGGGGGGGGGGGGGCCGGGGGAGGGGACCAGTGTCCCAGCACACAAATTTCATCCTTTCCAATTGTATGCGTTTAATTTGTTTTGATTGCCTCATTACAGTAAGTGGGATTACTGACACAAAGGTGGGGGAAATAGTCATCTTTGCTTTGTTCTGATCATGGTGGGAAAGGCTTGGGCTCACAACTAGGAATGACGTCAGCTGTAGAATCTTCATGGCTGCCTCTCGTCAGGTTTGTCCCCTCTACTCTGAGTCTGCTGACAGCTTCTACAATGAGTGGTGTTGGATTCTGTGAAATACTTTTTCTGCATCTATTAGATATCAGGTATTTTTATGCCTTACTCTACTAATATACATTACGTGATTTGATTTTTTTATTTAAAAGATCAGCTCTCTTGTTGGTATTATCAACAAAATAAAATTGTATAGATTTTAAAGTGTATAATGTGGTGTTTTAATATATCTTGTGTAATAAGTAACGCAACCAAGTTCATTAAAATATCACTCACTTCATGTAAGTACCTTTTTGTGAGCCCTGAGAACACTGAAGGTGATGTTTGGACTTAAACCAAAAGTGTGTTCCCACTTTGACCTGGTGCACAGTCTATTTTCTACGTTGTTGGATTTAACTTGATAATACTACGTGCGTGTGAGTGTGTGTTTTATATATGTTTAACTTGTAAACTTGCATTGATTTATCTTCATATGGAGAATTCTGAAGTGCTTGGGTTGCAAGTATTTTCTTCTAGAGAGATTTTCCTTTGCTTCTATCATTTGCTTAGGATGCATATCAACCTAGTATCTACTTAATTCAATTTATTGATCTGGATTTCTTATACTCTACAAGTAGTTAAAATGTGAAATGCCATTCTATCAGAAGGTACAATATAGGCACATGTTTTTAATACATTATTTTCTCTCCTAGACTTATGACTCCATTGAAAACTTAGGACTTTATTCTCATGTCCCTGTGGCAGATACTAATAGTTGCCTATCCCATGTTTATTTTCTCTTCTTCCCTACTTAAAGAATTTGATCCTGGGCGTATATTTACAAATAACTAGAAAATGACATGTTCAGGCTCCACTGCAAATAGGATTGTTTGATGCAACAGAATTCTGGCCGAGGACACACATGTAGGACTTTACCTGATGGAAACTCCTGGGAAGCTGTCATTCCCTTGACTGAGAGAGACAGATTTATCTTGTGTGCACAAGTAGACAGAAGTGATGTCCAAGTCTTCCATGGAATCATCTAGACACCCTAGTGGCCCTGCACTGATGACCTCTAGACTTATCGTTAGTCATTTAAGCCTTCATGGTGTGGTTCCTCTAAGAACCTCCGAGGTCTGCAGCCTTCCACTGATGGCTCAGTTGGAGGCGGAGCCTTCGTCTACTCCACTCCACTGCTCAGACCAGACCTTGGCCATTTGGGAAAACTGGGGACAAAAAACAGTGCATGTCTTCTGATTCCTGGAGTCAGCAAAGACCCTTAGGTCAGCCTGGACTCACTTCGGTTTTAACTCCTGTTCTTCGGCTTTGGAACATTCTCCGTGGAGGAGTTAGTCTCTCTGTACCTGTGTCACTGGTAGGTGAGTGTTCACTGTGTTGGTCCATGTAGAGAACAGAACGCCATGGTCCCCACGGTCTGCCTGAGGATCCGTGTGCTAGCGGGGGCCATGGGCTCACACAGTGTGTGCAGATGGGACTGGAGTTTCAACCTCAGTCTGGCCTATGGATGCCGCTTCTTCCTGAGTGGGTCCTTACTCTTGGTGACCGACTCAGAGTGCGGTGAGCCTGAGACCCAGTAGACCCGCCTGAGGCAGGGGGATGAGGGTGGTGACAGAGGAACCCTAGGGGAGATGGCATGAAGAGACCGGAAGAAGAGAAGCCAGGGAGAAAGATGGAGAAAAGACAGCCAGGAAGCACGTGTTCAGCCAGACGTTACCGTATTGACGCGACGTAGAGACAACTCGTATTTAGGCTGCTTACAAGCAGCTGAGCATCGTGTCCAACATTACTAATGTGCTGCCTACAGAAAAAGCAATAAAAGTGGGAAGTGTGAGCAATTCTTGGAAACTCCAACCAAAAAGGGGATACCCAGGAAAGTCATGTTTCCGGCCTGGGTCACCCGATCGTCGTTGGATTAAATTAACTGGGAATATAATTGTGTGCCAGTCTGCAAAGGGTGACCTCTCCTCTCAGGCAAAGCTCCCCTCTGTGGCTGGGACTTGGAAAAGAGGAATAAATACATTAAAATACTTCCCTGGGTGCTTGGAGAATTTGCAGGGTAATGTCTGTAATGAACTCTAAGCTTCTTAAAAAATAATCCTTGCAAAATCACACAAGGAGACTCATTATAACGGTGTCCTCAGGAGTAGCCGGGCCAGGTGAGTCGTATGTGGCGTTATAATGATGTCCTGGTAGTATGCAGAGAAACAGACCCCTGTGGACGCCGTTCAAACAGCCGTTCTGTTGCACAGAAGCCAGGAAGGTCACCTGGCCCCCCGACTGAGAGGGGCTCGCCGACCCGCCTGGCACCTGTGCCGTGGGCTTTGTGTACAGGTATCTCTAAATCTCCCCTTGTGTGTTTAACAAACTCTTGGTGAACTCCTTCTTTGTGCCAGGGTATGAAAGGAGCAGCCCTGGTCTTCAGGTCACTGACAGCGTCTCATGGTAACGCTCATATCTAAACACAAACAGATGAGCCAGTGACCCAAACAGACTCCTGGAACCACTGTGATTTCCACTGTGTCTGTGTGTGTCGGGGGGCGGGGGGTACTCCAAAGGGCGCCACAGATCTTGGAGAGGCAGGGACCTGGGAGTACATGCGATGTCCCCACGGTTGTGCTTATGAGCCCCACGGAAACAGGAGGCACCGTCCCCACGCGCCCAGGAGCATGTGTCTCCGGGGCCAAGTTCTCAGATGGTTTCCATCTTGAGGCAGGAAGGCGATTGGCAGGGTTTCTAACTGATTCAACTACCTGACTGTTTAAGTGCACCTTGACTCTTCTGCCTCAGTTTCCCTGTCTGTGGGGTGGGCAGACCGCTGTGGTGATTCGACACTCTGGCCAGTGCCCTGTTCCGTGTCTGGGGCCACGTGATTACTCCTCCTGGATTTCAGCAGGTGGGGGCCCGAGCGACGGGGGCTGGCTGTTCGGGTGAGACCGACCTTGACCCAGTGCGACGCTGGGGCACCCTGCCATTTTGTGACACTCTCAGCATCTCTCTGTCAAAGCTCCCCGAGCTCGCGGCCGTTCGGACGGACTTGTGGAGCTCACGTGAAGGGCACGACAAGGCCGTCCCCGTGTGCCTGGGACTCTGCTGCTGATTCCCGGCGCCCCCGAGATGCTGCTCGGGGCTGAGGACGTGACGGGCTGGAAGACGCAGAAAGCCCAGCATGGCACCCCATCGCCAGATTTTAACAGTTACCTGGAAAAACCTCAAACCTTTTACATGCAATTTTCAACGTGAGATTCATTTTAATTTCAATGAACTCGTGTGCACTCATGTCTTTGTTTAATTCCTGCACCACCCGAAGATCCCGGCTGGATGGGAAGGGATTTGAGCTGCCTCTGCTTCCTGTCCCCCAAGGTTTTTGTCTGCGCGCATTCTCCCAAACTGTCCCCGCGGTGTCCGAGCGCTCCCTTAGCTGAGGATCGCTAATTAGCTGGGCTCCGGGTGAGGCTGGGCCGTCACGGGCGTGCCTCCCTCCCCACGCTTCCTCCCTCAGTAATAATTAAAAACCAAGGGCCAGATAGTTATACCATTTTGCAGAGACCAGGGTCCACAGTTTCCCTGGAAATGTCAAGAGTGCGTAAGGTGTGATTCTTCAAAGCATCCCCGGAAAGTTTGCAGGCTCGGGATGTGGCTTCAAGAATTTAAATGAGTTCTGTATTCAAATGACCAAGTAAGAGGGCTTTATGGGAGCAGAGGGAGAATGCATGGGTCGCAGCCACCAGAGGAACTTGAACTACGCTTAAAACGCATCCCTCGAGGAGGGACACAATTTTTTTTCTTCATATCCAAGTGAGTCATTATTTGTTTTATTTGTATCAGAGTTACATAATTTTTAATAAGAGCTACAGAGGACAATTATAAAAATTAAGCTAGATGGACGCCTCCTTCTTCAACAGTTTCATGTTACTAAAGAGAATTCTAAAAATACTTTCCCAGCACAAGTGTAACTTTTCGCTCTCAGAAATAGTTAAGCAGGAAGCGTGCTTTCTGCAGAATGAATTGTATCTTGGGCGGAGTTAGGGGAATCCACACGGATCCTAGGTGTCTAGAAACTTCTAAACCTCGACTATTTGGGTTTAAGTATGAAGCGTATGTAATATCACACACAGAGTTTACCGGCGAATATCTTGACTTTATACGTGGAAATCAACAAATGGACTGGGGTGACGCGTATAAAGTGTGGCCCTGACTCAGGCAGCACGGGCCCCAGCGGCCCTGTCCTGACGGGTCCCGCACCCGCCGAAGCAGCCCCACCTGGAACTTGAGGCTTGTGCGAATCTTCGGCCCCAACTGCGGGTTCCAGCCCAGAAGACGGGCCGGTGCCCGGCACGTTGTGTTGCCCACACCCGGAGGGCATCTCGATGCAGCAGGAGAGGACCTGTGGGCTAGGACCCAAGCCACTGCTGATTGCTGGTCTCGCGACTAACGAGGGCCTGATGTCCGCTCGTCAGCAGATCCTGAACGCGCGATCTTGTCCTCTGATCGCACACCCGGTGAGACAATTTGCCGGAATACATTTTTTCTAGAGTTTTCCATCACATAATCGGGTCACTTACTGCCCCCTCGCAGAATTAAGAATCCGTCATTTTGGAGACATAAACGAATGGATCCCCTGTGAGGAAGACAAAGAACACAGGGACCCCCATTTGGTCCTTCATTCACCTTCAGACCCAGCCGGCTTTTTACATGATTATTATTATTATTATTACTATTGTTTATAGTGTAGTTATGTTTATATTATCGTTTTATTTTATTTTATTTTTAGTATTATTTTATAGTGACTTTTATCGTATAGACCCTGATTCTTGGAACTCTCACATAGTTTATGTTTGGAGATATAGTAATTTCTTCAGTTCCTATGATATTCCAGGAAATGCTTCTCTCCTGGAAACAGGTCTTCGATAATGGACAGTAGCTTCCAGCAAGGGCCCCAGGGCAGTGTGGCCTGGGAGCCTCCCCAGGGCCTGCCCAGAGCCTCTGCCTCTGAGAACACTGGCCCCTTCTCTTAGACTGTGGGCTGACCCAGTCATCCTTCTCCGGGGACTTTTCTACCTGCAAACTGACCGGTGCCTGTCCCCGGATTGTGAGAAGCATTGTCACCTGAACGGCGGTGCTTTGCAGACCTAGTATGTGCCGGGCCCTTGGGGCTAGAGGCTGAAGACCCAGTCCTGCCACACAGACCACGACATTTATGAAACGCGGGGGACTGAGTGCAAGGAAGGGCACAGCAGGTGCAGTGTGGGGGATGGGGAGGGAGCGGGGCAGATGTGGGGGCAGCACCTGTCAACTGAAGCATGAGACTCACACAGCCCAAGGTCCAACTTCCAGACATTTGGTGAACTGGTTGTTAAAACAGCCATTCTTTTTTTTTTTTTTAATTTTTTTTTCAACATTTATTTATTTTTGGGACAGAGAGAGACAGAGCATGAATGGGGGAGGGGCAGAGAGAGAGGGAGACACAGAATCGGAAACAGGCTCCAGGCTCTGAGCCATCAGCCCAGAGCCTGACGGCCTGACGCGGGGCTCGAACTCACGGACCGCGAGATCGTGACCTGGCTGAAGTCGGACGCTTAACCGACTGCGCCACCCAGGCGCCCCAAAACAGCCATTCTTAAAGGTTAAATGATATCAGGGCACCCAGGGCAGTAAAGCATCCTACTTCGGCTCGGGTTCGCGAGTTCGAGCCCCACGTCCGGCTCTGTGCTGACAGCTCGGAGCCTGGAACCTGCTTTGGATTCTGTGTCTCCCTCTCTCTCTGCCCCTCCCCTGCTCATGCTCATTCTCAACCTCTCTCTCAAAACATAAATAAACATTAAAAAATAAATAAGTAAAAAAGATTAAATGATACCAATGTATAGCTAAGGGGATGATATTCCAAATATCGAGAGTAAACTTTCAAAACCCATCATCTCCTAACTACTTGATTACATTTTCCCACCACCCAGGCCTTTAGGCTACTGGTGTCTTTTGTGTGCAGATGCTCGAAGACGTCCGGAGATAGTGAGAAATTCCCTGTGCGGGAGTATTCGCACCTCCCAAACTGGCGAGTGCTTTGCATCAGGCTGGACCTGTTGTTTTGTTGACGGTGCACCTTTAAGGAGCATGGGGAGGCGGTAACAGCACAGAACAAGACCCCAGCTGCCAGAGAACCCCGCCGACGTCAGAGCAGTTGAAAGCCTGACCTTCCGAAGCACTGAAGGCTGCAGGGAAAGGTGTCACTTACTTGTAAACGTGTAATTAAAATTACACTGGGGACATCGGGAGGGGCCCCGGGGGGGGCAGGTCGGAGGAGAGAGACCCCTGTGACTGAGAACCGCCTCTTTCTCTGAAACACCAGCGTCTCGGGGGCTCGGGGGGCACGCCGGTCCCCTCCCCCTTGGGCAGGTCACGGACCCAGGCCTCTGGTCCTCTCTCTGCGCCGGTCCTGCCCCTGTTTGCACACGGCACCAACCGCCACATCGCAGCTTCGAGCTGTACGTCCAGCTCACTGCTTCTCACACTTGCCCGCTGTCCGCAGCTGAACCGTGTCCCCCGAAAGGCACGTTCTGAAGTCCTGAACCCCCACGACCTCAGAATGTGACTGTGTTTGAAGAGAGGGTCTTTAAAGAGGCGATTGAGGTCAAACAAGGCTGTCAGGGGCAGTCCTAATGCAATAGGCCTGGTGTCCTTACACAGAGAGGCGAGCAGGACACAGACGCGTCCAGGGCTGGCCACGTGAGGGCCCGGCCCAGGAGAGGAGCCGTGGGAGAAGCCGCCGCGAAGACCCCTCCGGCACGGACGTCTGGCCTCCAGATCCACGAGAGGATAAAACCTGGCCAAGCCGCCCACCCCCGGTGCCTCATCAGGGCGGTCCGAGCAGGTTGGCAGGCCCGTGGGATGTCCTGACCGCACGTCCCTTCCAGGCCCCGGATGCTGGCGGGGTCCGGCGCGGAGCCCCGGGGGCCCGTGCCCGCTTACCTAACTTCGTGCGTCCTGCGCCCCCAGACGGGAGGCTGAGGGGGGAGCAGCTTCTGCGGAGTCTCCTGGCGGCCGGGCGCCTCTGGAAAGGACGCCGTTGCGTGCGTTGTTCTCACACAATAGGTTTGGATGTTAAAAACGAAGGGAGCGTGGGCACCAAGAGGCAGCGGCGATGCGTCGCTCCGGTTCCCTTCCAGCGCGGCCAGTGATGACCGAACGCTGACCGAGGCGCGGGCCTGGGGCGGGTGCGCCCTTTCAGAGGGCAAGACGCGGTGGCGTCCGACAAAGCAGCGTGTCCCCGAGCTGCGGGCTGACCTTTGCGTGACTGTGTGCGCTGGGCAAGCAGGCGCGGGGGGGCCTCGCCTGCACTTTACAAAATGAGCCCCTTTTCAGGCGAAACAGCATTATTGATCAAAGCGTGGGATGGCTCTGTGTGTAAAGGGAAGAGCTGGCTTCCCCCCATGCCACCCGCGCTCTGGCAGGGACACCCTCTTCTCAGGACCGGGTCACGCTGCATCGGGGGGGCCGGCCTGCAGGGTTAATCACGGGCTTGCCGTGAGGTTCGGGGGCGGGCCCGGGCCTTGTGACCCGCACCGGGATCACGCGCGTGCTGTTCGCGGCCCGAGCTGCAGGCCCGGCCGGCTGGTGTTTGACACACAGACGGGGAGGTGGCTGGAGCGCCGCACACGGTTGCCACTTCAAAGCCACGGCCCCGCTGGCTCGGTTTACACCTGAGCCAATTAGCCGGGGAGATCAGAAGAGGCCTGGAAAGGGAGCTGAGCCCTCGGTCCCGGGCTGGGGAGAGTCACTGGATCCCAGGTAAGATGAGACGGTGAGGACAATGGTGCAGAAGGCGGGGAGGGAAGGCGGCGGCCCCGTCACGGGCTGGTGGGAGCGCCGTGGGCCCGGCCTGCTCTCGGGGTGTCCGTCCGGCTTTTGTCGGCAACAAAGGGGCTAATTGAAATGAAACAGTCTGCGGCCTGTTTGTTGGCACATCAAATATGCTGTAAGATATGCTGATTCTTGCTCCTCCTGAATTATTGAACATCCCGGCTTCCAGAAATCAGGCAGGCGGGCGGGAGGGCGCGCGGGCGGGGGTGGGGCGGCTTTTGCAAAAGTGACGCTGCTTTGCCGAAGGCAGTGTTTGCATTCGCTGTCTTCTCAGGGGGGTGGAAAGTAGAACATTAACAGACGGAGGACGGAGGCACTCCGGCCGCCCTCCTAGACCCCCGGGGAGCTCAGAAATCGCAGTGTCCTGGCCCCCCCGTATGACACGGGGCAGGAGCCACCGGCTGGCTTCCTGACAGTCCTGTCGAGCGCCCTCGGCACAGGGGTGCTGTCCGGCTGGGGGAGAGCTGGGGGCCTTCACACCTCCCGTCAGCCCCAAGAACGCGGCCTACCGGGGTCGGTCGGAGCCCCGTGCCTTCCGCAACCTTCTGAGCGGCCCCCGGGGATGAGTCGACACTTTTCGGCCCTGGTGACACAGGACAGAGGGGGCAGAGCTCGGCAGGGAAGGGACGACACGGGAACACGTGTGTGGATCACAGGGTCGCCACAGAGCTGAGCGTGGACGGAGCTTGAAAGCGCACCTAGACAATAGGCATGCGCACGTGGGTGTGCCCGTGCCTGAGACAGGCGTGAGGTGAGACTCCTGACTCCTAAGGCGAGGTGGGAACGAGGGGGCATTAAGTAGACCCGTGACTTCAGGACCCGAATACAGCGCCCAAACCATTCATTTCTTTGAAGCGCAAAGTCACGGGGCGCCTGGGAACTCAGTCGGTTAAGCCTCTGACTTTGGCTCAGGTCACGATCTCAGGGGTTCATGAGTTCAAGCCCCGCGTCGGGCTGGGATTCTTTGTCCTGTCTCTCTGCCCTCCCCTACTTGCACTCTCTCTCTCTCTCTCTCTCTCTCGCTCTCGCTCACTCTCGCTCTCGCTCTCTCAAAAATAAACACTTAAAAATAAATAAATAAAGCCCAAAGTCACGTCTTGATTAAACCCATCAGTAACTGAAGACACGCTTTTATTTCTGCAGAACGTTCCAACGACGGTCTTTCTGAATTTTGCAACAAGACATTTCTACGTTCCTTAATGATCGCAGGTGGCCGCGTCTCAAGAATATATCCGTAGCTCCTCCTCTGCTGGAATCAGGGCTCCTGCTCTAATTAAAGAGCTGTCTCTGGGCAGCTCGCTTGGGTTTTAGCCAAGACGTGTGTGATTATTCTTCTAATGAAAGGAGGGTGGTGTCCCCAGCTGCCACAGTGGCGACCACGGCCACTAGACGCAGGACGGGCTGCTGCTGTGGATGTGCCGGACCCCACGTCCCGAGGGAAGCAGGCGTGTTGGGAGGCGGCCCCTCCCGAGGGGGCCACGTCACTTCCTCCTCCCCGGCCGCGTTCGTCCCGTCCCCTCTGCTTGTGTGTCCTCGCCTCTCAGGCTCATGCCGGACGCGGTGCATTTGGTTGGGATCTTTGGAGAGTTCGTGAAAGGGGAAGGGGGCAGAGGCAGGGTTCCAGATTTTCCTTCCGGGATGTGCCGCTTCTCCAGTCTCTTGAGAAAATGACTAGATGAGTGAGGGCCGCGGTCAGGTCTTGTCAGTGAGACGAGCTCCTCCCTTCCCCCCGTGCCTGTCACGCTGTCTCCCTCCCTGCACCACCACCAACATCCACACGTGTGCACGCACACGCACGTGCACCACGCACACGAACACATGTGCACACACACCATACACATGCACAACACAATGTGCACACGCACACAAACAACTGTGCATATACTCCCCACGCGTGCACACCCACACAGGCACACACACACTTGAACTCCCCTTGCCCGGGACTTGCTGAGGGCTCTGGTTGGCTGTGTTGGCGCTTGCCGAGCGGCAGAAGACCCTTCCCGATCTCCGCACGTCTCAGCACCACCCACTCTTCCCCGGCCGCCTGCGTGGCCCCCTCTGCAGAGCGCCCCCCGCGGTCCTCTCTGCCAAGCACACAACTTCCAAGCAGCTCCACCGTGTCCTGAGCCCTCGGCACCTTCTGTCTGCAAAGCCCTGACGTGAGTAGACGTCTCCCGCCCCCACTCATCTCCAAATTCCCTAGCAGGAGGAGTCACTCATTCATTCATTCATTCATTCACTCACCCGCTCACTCAACATCCACCACATGCCAGAGCCTGGGCTGGACCCTGATCAAGAGAGACAGAAGAAGGGGGTCATTTCTGCCAGGAGACAGACACACGGACAGCTCAACCCCTAAGAGAAGGGGCGGGGAGTGTGCTGGGGCCGATGGGGGGCAGCGATCCAGTCTGCAGGACGTCCCCCTCGTCCTCCTCATTATTCAGGGAGTCCTCGTAGTAACACACACAGGAAAATGGTGAACGGCAATGATTCGCAACAGTTAACATTTTCTCTTCTTTTTGGTGAAACTGTGTTATTTTAAATGGCCAAATATCCCCTAGCTGGGGCCCAGGAGTTGGGACGGCCCTGAGCTGCAGAGCTAGGAATGAGATTTTTTTTTTTTTCAACGTTTATTTATATTTGGGACAGAGAGAGAGACAGAGCATGAACGGGGGAGGGGCAGAGAGAGAGGGAGACACAGAATCGGAAACAGGCTCCAGGCTCTGAGCCATCAGCCCAGAGCCCGACGCGGGGCTCGAACTCCCGGACCGCGAGATCGTGACCCGGCTGAAGTCGGACGCTTAACCGACTGCGCCACCCAGGCGCCCCAGGAATGAGATTTTTAAATTCACGGCTGAAATAACCAACATTTTCATATCCAGATACCCTTTCCTTCTGACCACTTCCGATTTTACTTGCAGTACTAAAACATACATGTAAGAATATATTAACAAATAACTCAAGGAAAAATGGTGGCATTTTCTGAGTTGCTGATGTAGTTTTCTAAGCCTGTTGGGCGTTTTGCCTGTGGCCGTCCCTCCGCCAAGCCACAGTGGATGGCGCTCTGCACCAAGGCACGCGTCGGGTGCTGCTGCACAGGTCCCTGTATTTGGTGAACCAGGGCTTCACAGGCCCCCCTTACCCACATTCCCAAGTTAAGGATAGATGCTTTAGGGAACAACTCATCCTCGTCTCTTCGGGGTCTGCTGTCTGTTTGAAGGCCAAGTTTATTTATTTTTAAACACATAAATCAGGCCCATTGGTGGGTCGACTAGTTAGTGCTGAGATTCATGGTGAACTGAGGGATGTCACCTGAGCCCCCCTACTGGTCTCTGAATTGGTAGCTGAACTTACCTCTGCTGGTCCAGAGGGCAACCAGAGCTGCAAAGGGGGTGCCAGCACACACACGTTCCTTACACCATCAGCCTTTGACTCTGGATGCTTCTGTGGAACCTCAACGGCTGTGGTGAGCTATAGAGGCCTTGTAGGAGCCCTAGAACCCCCTATCCTAAAGCTCAGCCTAGAAGGGGTCCAGCCACCCTCACTGCCCAGCCTCAGCCTTCAGGTCTCGATGAGAGCCGATGGGACAGCCAAGGGACTTGGGGTCCTTGTCACAAAGGAACCAAAGAGTAGTGCTGCCCTCAACAAGAGGCCCTACCTCACTGTTCCTGATCTGGTTCCTGCTCCCCAGAGGCCCAAACCATGGTCGACAGCCCCTGGTAACTACGATGGACCAGGTCTTCAACCCTGGCTCTCACCCTCACTGTGTGACTTTATCTGCAAGACGGAAATACCAGATGCCCCTTCCCCTTATAGTTCCTATGGAGATGAAACAGAGCAGCGCATGGCTCGGGGCACGGTTTAAGTACTCCCTACAAGCTAGTTTCAGTATTTTGCTTTGTGTCTTATCCTCTTCTCCTAGTCCATTCTGCTCCAAGTTTTTTTCTATATTTGGCATTTGTGTATAATATTTCCATGGAATGTTCTTCTTCTCCCTCTTTTCTATGGCTAAATTGCAGCTTTGTCCATGTATCACCCTGTGTGTCACTTCCTCATTTTACCTAACGTAACTGAGTATTAACTCTAAGACCGTATTAAGCTTAAGATGCACATTGTAATCTCTAAAGCAATGACTGAAAATGAATGCAAAGAGATACAGCCAGGAAGCCAATAAAGGAATTGAAATATAACATTATATTAGTTTGATTGCTCCAAGAAACACACACCAAGATACGATTAGACATTGCAAAGATTTTTGGAAGAAAATGCCTGGAAGGGAATATGGGGCTGGGAGAGTTGCCAAACCATGATGCAGAAGAGAAGGGTAAGGAAGAAAGGATGAGTAGAAATCTTATTCTGTAAATGCAAGCCTAATAAAATTGTGACAAGAACAATTGGGAGTCCTCAAACAAAAGTCACAAAATAGAGACGTCCCTTGTCTGGCAGGAGTAGGCTGGCTACACTCACCAATTGGGAACTGGCTTTCAGAGGTGTGCCCCAGGCACAAGAAGAGTGATGGACTCATGTTCAGCAGCTGGAGCGGGCAGTCTAACTCTCTGCACTTAGAGACCTGAGGGCTATCTTTTCACGGCCACCACTGAGACTAAAAAATATCTGCTTAACACTAAAGAAGGTTGGAAAAAGGGACAGAGGGACAAAGACAGATGAGACAAATAAAAAACAAATTACAAAATGGCAGTCCTATATGTGGCCATATCAATAATTACATTAAATGTAAATGAACTAAACACTTCAATAAAGGCAAAGGTTGTCAGACTGAATAATAAAGCAAAGTCAAATATGCTCTATCAGAGATATGCTTTAAATACTAGGACATAAACAGACTAAAGCAAAAAATTAGGAAAAGAAAAAGACACGTTACCTTTAAGCACAAGAAAGCCATGCTGACTCTGCTAATATCAGACAAAAGGGACTCTGTCTAAGAGCATCACTAGAGACGAAGGGGCTCCTTTTCTCAATATAAAAGGGCCAATATCCCAGGAGGATTTAACAATTCTAAATATATATGCAACTAACAACAGGCATGTGGGGCAATATATAAGGCAAAAACCGATCCCCAACTTTGCCTGTGGAGATTGTGGGGAGATCTACCAGTCTTTCCTGATTCTGAGCCCCAAGTCATGCTGGAATCTGCAAATGTCTTGACAGAAAAGTCATGCTCAATACCAGTCTCACTTCATGCTGTGCTCCCTTTTTCAAGGGGCTCTGCCCCTCTAAACCTAGCTGTCTCAGTAGCTTCCAAAACCTTTAACCATCCCTGTTTTTGAAGTTATTGTTGTCATTAATACTTTTATACAGCTTTTTCAGTTATTTGCAGAAGGACAGATGGGCTAAGATAACTGCTAAGCCATAATAAACGCAGAACAGAGAAACCTTTTTCTGAAACCTCTTTCCCAGACAATAACGCAGCTACTTGCTGCACACTCTTCTAGGAGCCTGCAAACTTTCCTCATGGATGTTACCATAATCTGTAACCACACATAACCTTTTATTCTCATAATGTGTTTAACATTTTTTATTAGAATTTAAGCCCCATGAGAGAAAAGACATGTTTCTTTTGTCCATCACTCTATCTCCAACACCAAGTCCAACCCAAATAGAAATAGATGATGATATATTGATAATACACAGATGATGATGATGATAGCTAGCTAGCTAGCTAGCTAGCTAGCTAGGAAATAAATTAATATACTTCAAAAATGTATTTCTCTGTTTCCCCTACATACAGATCATATACACCTCCCCAGCTTATGGGAGACATCTTTAGGGAGAAGGAGGGAGACCACACAAGAATAGTTTCAGGAAAGCATCGTATACTTAATATCTGTAGCTGTTTTTAAAGGATTCTTTAGAAGGGATCTTGACTAGGCATTTGGAACTTATCTCACATCTTGAAGTCAGACTGGGAGGTTTAAAAGAATAGTTCTCAGATTTGAATCCTAACCCTACAGCTTACAAAGTTTATCATCTGGTCATGTTACTTAGGCACTCCCAGATTCTCATCTGTAAAATTGGGATTCTAACATCTGCCTTGTGGGGTTGTTGCAAGGATTCAGTAAAATGGATATAAAGCATTAAGAGAATGGCTTGGCATATATTAAAACAAGCCATTAAAAGTATCAATGTTTACAGTACATATGCAATGACACAGAATTATAGTCCAGATAAAAATATTTTGCAAAGGACCATCTTTGGAATAGTCCCCTCAGTTTACTCCTTATAGATCTCAGTTTTAATCTGATTAAAATTCATATATCAAAATTCATGTCAATCGATTCAAATAAACTTTCCAATACGGAGTCAATCACTGTTACAGTCATCCCATCACAGTTTGATTTGACGCCTCTAACTGTGCACTCTTTTTTGTTTCTTTATTTTCCTGCTCTCATATTCCAACAAATAACTTACGAAAACCCTCTTTAGAAGTCAGGTAAGTAAAGAACATCTCTGGGGTAGACGAGGTGTTCTTGGTTGTCCTCCATTATTAAACATGTGCAACCCTCTGAGGAGAAGGCATTTCAGCTTAGGAACACTTCCATTTTTTTTTTTTTCACCACAACAAAACATCTAATTTCCTTTCAGTAAGAGTTTTTGCAAAAATAAGTGTTTCATCAAAGGACAAAGATAACAAGGGCCAGCTGACTCAACAGCTTCTCTCTCAAGATAAGCAGAGAACGCCTTTAGAGTCTTTGCGTCCATATTATGCATTTGCCCTGATTCACCTGTCACGCTTCAACCTGAGTTATCTGGACAATGTTGAGCAACTGGCCTGGGGGCTCCCCTCGGTGGTGACCACTCACCCTTCCTTGTATCTTTCTGGCACACCAAACCCAAAGTTCCTGGACAGTCTCTCGTTTCACTTTCTTCAACGAGGATGAAGAACGTGTGAAATCTATTCACCTTCCCTGATAGCATTGAACTTTGGCTTCAGAGAAACAGCAACTCACTTTTGAGTCAGATTCATTCTTTGTCTTTTGAATAGTGCCTGGGAAGCTTGCTTACTATGATGGCACACTCGGGTATCACAAACAGCTCTAGGAAACCCTGCACACAGCTGACTGGAAGGCACAGAGCGCCCATGGTCCCAGCTGTTCATCGTACATAGAAAGCGGGTGTCTCCGGGCATCTTTGCAAGCTGGGCACACGAAGGTGACTGAGACAGCAGCTCTGCGGTTTCTTTGCTGTCCATGAGCTTTTACACTCATACGAACCCCGAAAACTGAAAACCGCTGACTCCGTCCGTAGAGCTCCTTCCCTTCTCTTGGGCAACACATTTAATTCACTCCTCTGCTGTATCTTTCTGACAAAGCACCAGGGGGATCGTTGGATGAATGAGGGACAATGTTTTCCATCCACCCAGGAGTCTAGGCAGTTAGAAGACATCAGTCATTAGTTCATCGTGGTAGCAGCTAGGGCACCCCAATTAGAAAGCAGATACCAGGGCTACCTGCCATGAGGAAGACCATGCTTCTGTGTATGGGTGTGGAAACGGAATGGGGGACCAGCACCCAGCCACTCGCCACCCCACCAGGGCCCATCTGCTGCTGACTCAAAATCAGATTAATGCACGCATGTTCTCAGATGTCAGAACGCACTGCAAGGTGAACTTTGCAAACATCCTCCTCTACCTCGACCTCCAACTCCTGCTACATTGGGTAAGAGAATCAGCTCTTTATTCTTTCAGGTATTTCCCCTAGCATTTAACTTTACACAGATATTTTAATGTTTGTTTGTTTGTTTGTTTAGAGACTGAGACAAAGGGAGCTGTCAGCATAGAGCCCGGCGTGGGGCTTGATTTCACAAATCGAGAGATCATGACCTGAGCCAAAATCAAGAGTTGGGCCCTTAACCGACTGAGCCCCCCCGAGTGGCCCCTCACTTTATATTGTTAAATAATGCATTTATATCACTGCTTTCTGATTCTTTATTATTAGAAACTGTTGATTTTCTACTGTGGAAGGTAAGGACTTAGCGGTCCTGTCCCCCAACCCAGCACATGAACGCATGTTCACAATGACACAAAGTAGTCTGTGGTTTTCTTTCTTTGTACAGACTTTTGGTTTTCATATTTTTCTTCTACCTGTGCCTCATTTGCGCCCAGACTTCATTTGGAGCTCTCAAGATCTTCTCGGTGCAGGGACACATCAGGCTATGGACAGTCCTGTTGGAGGAGGAACTGTCTCTGTCCCACCGCCCCTGACTGGAGGGGTCGTGCCCCAAGGCCCGGTATCTCCCTGGGGAGTTCCCCTTATCGCCCACCACACCGGGGACGTCCCCTACTCTCTCCTGGTCACACACCGTGCTCTGGATCCCCATTGCAGCCTCCTGTCGGAAACACAAGGCCAGCAGCTTCAGGAGGAAAGAGCGAACAAGGGATCCTTTACTAAGACCGAATACTTGAAAACAGTTTTGAAGTCTGCTTTCACATTTGAAACATGGGGATACTTTGACATAACTGTGTTCATGGGTGTCTCTAAGTTGCCGTTCCAACTGCAAGAAGGTCAGTTTGAGAACCACGAAGAACTCAGGGTTCCCGGCCGGGTTGATCAGTTTCCCAGAGAAGAGTGCCCCAAACTCGGCCAGCTTGGAGCCTGGAGAAGGGCCTGGGATGTCTCTTGTTCTATGAGAGACCCCTGACGGCATCCTCAGTGCTGCAAGTGTCCCAGGGACAGGGACCACAGCCCTTCCAGGTGACCCCTCCAGCGTGTGGCCTCCTGTTTTCTGCCAGCGTGTGTGTTCGGGGACAGGGCAGGCACTTCTGTGCAGGGAGGGCATCTGTGCCTCTTCTCTTTGTGAGGTTCAAAGACTCCTACCATGCTCCCTGCACCTCAGCCTGAGATCGCATCTTCCTGGTGGCCCTGGTTCTTCTGCAGTTGGTAGGGCCAGCCAGCCTCCCTTCCCCGGCTCTGCTCTCACGTCCTCCAGCCAGCCAGGTCAGCCCCACTTCCCACCTTCCCCTCTTGGTCACCCTCATAAGTTCATGCTGAGTTTGTCCTCGATTTTTTGAGAGCTCCGAGAAAGAGCAGACGTAAGTGCATCTGGGCGAAGAAACCTGGTGGGCTGAAAACGCTGGTTCACGCCGGAAAACAAAAGGCACGTGTGCTTAAATTCATTGTGTCACTTTTCCATTGTGTCCTGACCAAATAAACTGTCTACGCATGGAGGCTCCAGACAGACATGGGACAGTCTTGCTCCGCTGTGGACATCGACTCTCCTGTTTCACTTCTGATTTCCACACTGGTTCTCCCTCCCTGATTCAGATGAGGCTGCCCAGCAACCACACACACACACACACACACACACACACACACACACGTATGCATAGATGCACACACACGCACAAACATATGTGCACATGCATAGTGCATACACGTGTGCACAGTCAAGCACACAGGGCACACGCACAGGTGCACACACACCCGTGCACACACATCTCCGATGGGACCCCTGAAAGCCAGCACTTGTCTTGTGATGTGTCCAGGGACTGAGGCCGAGAGAGCATCCAACCTCCTTCTCACACTAGGCACGCTCGTCTGTCTTTAGGTCCCTTCAGAGAAGGTCTGTGTGTCTTAATTTCCTGTCGGAAACTCCTCACTGTCTCTCTCTGAGTTTTCTCTGGGATTTGTCCCTTGCACTCTCCTTTTCTCAGCGTGCGGTCCCCAGGTCTGTGGGGTTGTCCACGTCAGGGTCACCTGGATGCATGCTGCTGGCCTCAGGGGGCCCTGCTCTGCCGGCCGGGAGCGGGGACAGTGTGGCCGCCGAAGTCCTCATCATCCTTCTGTAGTCTCTGGCTCCCCCCGTAGACAGGCTCTGCTCCGTGCGCAGCGACGGCGACGGCTCGGCCACCGTCCCCTAACGGGCACCCGGACGAGGTCTGCTCCCTGTCACGCCCGACACACGGGCCCTCGTCACACGCTTCACGTGACTGACGCCACCTCTGACACTTCACATGCAGACTCTAAAGTGAAGTACGTGCCCTTCCTTTGACAGTATGAAGAATTAGAATTACTTTTCATGGACTTGATCATTAAAATAACAAGCTAATTTCCAAACACATGAAAACGACCCCAATCTTTACATGGATGTTTAGTGAACGTTTTTACACGTGTATCAAATAAGCTCATCACGTTAAATATTAATTCGCCAGGGATACGTGGCACCCTGTGGTCTCCCAACGCACCTTGTAAGTCCTGAATTCTCTTTTGTTTGTACGTAAATATATTACACACACAACCATGCACACACATTTTCCCCTTTACATTAGAATATGAAGAAATCAGCCCAGACGTCCGAGAGTTTTGTAACCTTGAGTTTTCAAATTTCCAATTCATTTCTAATTGCTCTGAAGTCTTCTCTGCCCCCACCCCAACCGCAAATAATCTATCCATTTAAGACATCCTTAGAGAAGACGAGCGGACCGTGTCCATCTGGATGATCGTTCCCCTATGGGAGCCCCGAGGGGCAGGGAATGTGGTGTTTCCCCACAGCCACTAGGCCTTCTGCCCCAGCGTGTGGTTTAGGTTTGGTGCGGGGAAGGTGCCCAAACCCAGCAGGGCCCACCCATCAGCTTTTCGTTCCCCAGACTAGAACGTCAAAGACACAGAAAATAGAAAACCATATTCTTCCTAAAACCACGTTTTAACCAATTTCAATGTTACAGTATTTATTTACTCACAGTCTGTTTATTGCCTCAAGGTTTAAGCGACCATTGGTGTGAATGAGGTCTGTAAGTGAGCAACGACTATTTTCTGGGGTACCGATTTTCTAACGTGGGTAAATTTGTTATTGTGGCAGATCCTCGGACGATCCACACTAAATACTAGTTTTTAAGATAGGAAACGATGAAATAGAAGTATGAGCTTTTTAAAAAATAAGTTTCATTGCCTCCAAATAACTTTAAAACCTACATTTCTTTCCTTGAATCCTAAAAAAATAAAAGCAAACCAAAGCATAAGACATTTCAACTAAATACAAAACAAAGGGAGGGGCCCGCGTTAGGGGACGTTTGATATTTGAGTAAGTTACCAAAGGGGGCGCTGAACTTTCTGAGGCACTAAGGAAAAAACCCAATGACACCGGTTCCGCTCGCTGGGCGTAGGTATGATCCACGGGGGCAAGGTGTGGCGGGGGCACAGGCAGGCCCGCTGGTGAGGGGGTGTGTCTGCGGTCAGGGAAAACGCTGAGACCAAGCACTGCGCTCAAGTCCCCGGCTGTCACAGGACACGGCCAGTGCCCTCATGGCGCTGTCTGCGCAGCTCGGCACCGGCCTCGTTCGTTCTCTCCCTGCGCACCATCTGTCTCCCCATCTTGCTTGCTTATTTCTTTATCGGTCACCCCGGAAAGGCGGCGTTGAAACGAATCTGAGAAGAAACTTTTCGGCTGGACGGCGAGCAGAAGAGGGTTAGACGGGCAGCAGTCCCAGCCCACCTGGGAGCAGGACCCAGGAGACCTGGAGGCAGGGCCCATCCTTGTCCTCCGTCTCCCACAAGGGGTCCGTGTGCCTGGACCGCGAGCACATTCTGACCTGCAGCTGGGGCTTGGATAGGAGTGACCTGAGCCTTTTGTTTGTATGTTCCACGCAGGATGAATTCAAGCGCTGAATGTGAGGGTGAGTTAGGAAGATTTCTGGATGATCAATCAACAGACCCAGAGAGGGAACAGCACGCATTCGTATCTGGACGACCGTCTCCCTTTGTGGAGGCTTCTGAAGACGCTGGCACGGGAGCCTGACTCACCAGCACACACACGCTGGCACGGGCATCCTTTGGCATAGTTTACAATGGTCTCGATTTTCAAATGAGGTGGTTAGCCCCATTTTCCCGTTTCCCTGATGCTTAGCTACTGCCACGGAACATTTGGGCGGCCCTCACCGCAGAAAACCCCATAGCACCAGCTCTACACAGCTGCAGGAGGGCATGACACTTATTACTAAGTCACCTCCCTCTTCCTCCGAGCTTCTCGGATGAGTCGCCTACTGTGCCTATGTTGCACCGATGGTGCACTCCTGTGCCCTTACACTGCACAAGTCCGTGTGTATCTCTGGACGGCCCTGGCCCCTCCGGGAACGATGCCGCTGTGGTTAAAGCCAGCTGTGGGCACACACATTGGCCATAGTGCTGACCTCTTTCAACACATCCCGTGTGTGGTCTCCAACAGGGCTCATGGATCTGGAACATCATGGGTAATGCCAGGGCTGGCTTCTTCTCGGTCCTACTCGGCGCCCCTTTGGTCTCCGGGTCCTCTTCAGAGACTGAAAGGAGGCTAACACAGCAACTGATGCATTTGACTTTTTAATTCCCCTCTGGAGCATCTTTTTCTTCAACAGATGTTCTCAAAATAATTAAGTGATGGATAGCATGCATTATTGAAAATGCTGGATGCCTCCCTAATGCTCTTCCACATTTGTATATCTGTCAGCACAGAATTGAGTACTCAGAAATGTTGTGCTATTTATTTTGCAAATTACCAAACATTCATTCTGGCCAAGGAGGAGAGGAAGGGAGAAAGGCCAACAAGCTCTCTGGTTCCTACAATCGCCCCACCCACCACGTTGGCAGGAGTCATGGGTTCCCATACAATCTGCGAACACAGAACTCTGTAAAAAACCATATCCAGCCGATCACCCAGCCCTAAATAATTCTTGGAATTGGGGCCATCTCTTTATTTAATTTTGAAATTTCAGAAATTTCACATTCTATGTTGATATCCTTTGTCCAACATTAACTAACTCTTGGAATGGGAAATTGCCTTCTATATTTAGTTATTTAGTAAATACCTGGATCTATTCTGTCCCTAAGATGTTCACGTCGGGGTGACCTACACACTGACTCCAGCTTTTCAACTTGCTTGGGGCCAGTATCGCATTCCTGAGCTGCTTGGTCTTGCTTCGGACCAATGCACAGGAAGGACCTCAACCCATACCCACATCTCCAACATGGTGGGCATGGAAACGATTCTAAGAAATATATGGGTCTCAGCTATGGAAATAAATTTCCAATTTTCATATGATTATGGATTGTTATCACCTTTTAGAGTACATTTCTGGGTGTAATTGGAATTCGCTTCTGGAAAACTTTTGAACTTGGGGCTTTGGTGGCCCATATCTTCACGTACATCTCAGATCTGTTTCTGAAAGCTTGTTAGGTCCTGCTGTGGGGTCACAAGTGATTGGAAGTGTCGCTGAGAGAAGGTGTTCGCAGGAAGGTAGGCACTGTCAGGTCTATGAGTGCTGTTCAGATTCACGAACGTTTTCCTAAAGGAAGACGCATTGATAAAGAATGCCTTGATCTTGAAGGTAAAGAATTCATTTTTCCCAATGAATGGAGCACTTACCTGGTTCCAGGTGCTGTGGACAAAGCCACAAGTGTGACAAAGGAGGTCCGGTTTCCACAGAACTTCCACGGATGGAGACAGGTAGTGAACAGAGACACAAAGTATAATTTTGGGTCCCGATTAAGGCATTTGGGGGTACCTTCACAACTTTGCACATATGGATTTGTCATTTCATAATGGTCGTAACTTCAGGTGTTCGAGGCCCACCGGTTATCCACCCTGGCCCCTGGAGTCTGCGGAATGTTTGGGGTGGTCATCTTCTAGACCTTCCTCAGGGCCACTGGCTTAGTTATGTACAATGTTCTGCAGGTGACACACAGCAGGCACGAAAATGCCCTCGCTTGGCACCTTCTGGTTTTCTCATTTTTTGTAAATGTTTGTTTTTGAAAGAGAGACAGAGCATGAGTGGAAGAGGGCAGAGAGAGAGAAGGAGACACAGGATCCGAAGCAGCTCCGGGCTCCGAGCTGTCAGCACAGAGCCCGACGCGGGGCTCGAGCCAAGGACCGCCAGATCATGACCTGAGCCGAAGTCAGATGTTTAACCGACTGAGCTGTCCGGGTGCCCCCTTTTTAAATTTTGTAATGTTGATTTATTTTTGCGAGAGTCGCTTTTCACCTTCTGGGCTCACGACGCAGCCTCGCGAGGAAGGACCAGCCTTGTAGCGGATTCTGGTGCGTGATTCATGGACGGCTGTCCAGCTCCCAGCCACGTAGTGTCAGTTAGGGCCCACTAGTTTGGGTGGGATATAAAAGGAGGAGGAGGAGGAGGACAAGAAGTGTTAGGAGGAGGCGGAGAAGAATTTAAAATGCAAAAGAGAGAAGAGTAGTATGCATCTGATGTTAAATGATATTTTTGGGTACTATAGAAATTTTTGACAAACGATGAAAAATCACCATCTAACACTACGTGGCTTTAAGAGATTGGGGACGTTAAAAGTAAGGAACATTTTTATTCTGGACTGGGCCATCATGTCACAAAAGTGGCATAGTCAATTGATATCCTTTTTTTATTTATTTTTTTTTATTTTTTTTTTATTTTTGGGACAGACAGAGACAGAGCATGAACGGGGGAGGGACAGAGAGAGACGGAGACACAGAATCGGAAGCAGGCTCCAGGCTCCGAGCCATCAGCCCAGAGCCTGACGCGGGGCTCGAACTCAACGGACTGCGAGATCATGACCTGGCTGAAGTCGGACGCTTAACCGACTGCGCCACCCAGGCGCCCCAATCGATATCCTTTTAAGTAGGAAGTACAAACTAGTTTTTAAGATGCTGATGCCCCCAAGAATCATAAAGGACATTCTTGTGGAGAAAAATGAATGATTTCAGATCTTCTTCTGGGAATGCACGTAATTTTCCCTCTTCTTGTCACTGAAATCTCTGGGCTTTATATATGAAACAAATACACAAAAAAATCCGAAAGGCGGAGAGAGGAGAGAGGCCTGGGGTGCGATGCCACGGTGGGGAGTTCTCTGGATTTCGCTCGGCCTCATATACCCCAGACTCAGAGCTGAAGGAGCCAGCAGCAGAGGAATACCCACAGGGGCAAAAAAAGTCCAACCAAAGTCTTCTCCCTCTGGTCAAGGGACTAGGAAAAGAGCAGCCCGGCAGGACAGTCCACTTTACACAGTAGCCTCTCTACCCCAGCCCAGTACCACGTAAGACTGGTCCCACTGGACGCACACCAGCCCTACCGGGCGTACACCAGCCCTACCGGACGCACACCAGCCCTACCAGACGCACACCAGCCCTATGGGACGCACACCAGCCCTACGGGACGCACACCAGCCCTACCGGAGGCACACCAGCCCTACCGGAGGCACACCAGCCCTACCGGACGCACACCAGCCCTACCGGACGCACACCAGCCCTACCGGAGGCACACCAGCCCTACTGGACGCACACCAGCCCTACTGGACGCACACCAGCCAGGGCCAAGTGGGGAGTCTGCACTTCCACCCTACGAGGCTGTGATGAGACCCCCAATACCCCTGCCAGGCGTCGGCAGAGAAAGCCGAGCAGGGGGACAGAGAGGTTCCCATGGCCGTCAGTGGTAACCAGGGTGCGTGCCTCCCCTTTCTACTGGGGTGGTGTCGGGGGATGCCTCGTGGAGGTTCGGGAGTTTCGTCCCCGCCCGGCAGGCCACCCCACCATGATGGCACTGGAAGCCACATGGGAGCCAGAATGCCCATCCCACCTGGCAGGACTGAGGACCCCCTTTAAATATCAGTGAGAACACTGGGTTCTCTCCCCACCGTCCCCTGCTGCACTGGTTCCAGAGAAAGCTAAGTCACGGTGTGCATAAGGTCCACAGTCTCCTAACATGATACGAAGATGTAGAGGTTTTAGTTAAAAATCACTCATCTGGGGCACCTGGGTAGCTCTTAATTTCGGCTTGAGCATACGACCCTTGGTTTTGGCTTAGGTCGCGATCTCACTGTTCATGGGGATCGAGCCCCATGTCAGGCTCTGCGCTGAGAGTGGAGCCTGCTTGGGATTCTCTCTCTTTCCCTCTCTCTGCCCTTCCCCTGCTCTCACTCTCTCCCTGTCTCTCTCTATAGGTAAATAAATAATTTTCTTTAAATCATTCATCATGCTACACACCAGGAAGATCTTAAACTGAATGGGAAAGGAGTGATTAGTAGATGCCAGTGCTGAGGTGAGGAAGAAACAGCATCACTTGATAAGATTTCAAAACAGCCATGATCAAAGTGCTTCCATGAACAATATGAACACTATCGAAATAAAAATAAAATTGGGGGGTGCCTGGGTGGCTCAGTTGGTTAAGCGTCTGACTTAGACTCAGGTCATGATCTCGCAGTTTGTGGGTTCGAGCTCCACGTCGGTCTGTGTGCTGACAGCTCAGAGCCTGGAGCCTGCTTCGGATTCTGTCTCCCTCTCTCTGTGCCCCTCCCCTGCAGGTGCTCTGTCTCTCTCTCTCTCTCTCTCTCAAAATTAAACATTAAAAAAAGAAGAAGAAAATGGAAACTCTCAGAAAAATAAAAGGAGAAAATATAAGAAAGACCAGATGGAAATCTTAGAACTAAACGTAAAACAACTTTAATGAAAAAAGAAATCAATGTCTGTACTTGAAACCAACATGGAGGGAACAGAGTTAGCCAGCTTGAAGATGGAATGCTGGGAATGACTCACTTTGAACCACGGAGAGAAAATGGAATCGTTACCAGACTGTTGGGGCCCGAGGGACACGGCGGAACACACCACGCCACTTCAGTCACACAGGCAACCAGAAAGCACGCTCGGAGATAATGGCTGGATGTTTCCCAAACACGGCAAAAGCATAACCCTAAATTTCCAAGAAGCTGAGCAACACTTCCTCAGAATAAAATGGCCAGCAGGGTAAAATGCTCCCAATTTATCCAAAACACATCATTGTCAACCTTCTGGAAAGTAAGGCGGTGGAAAGCTCTGAAAGAGAAGAGATGGAAACAATACCCTCCCTACAGGAAAAGAATGATCTGGATGATAGCAGACTTCTGGGCGGGAAGTGTGGAGGCTGGCACGGGTGCTATGACCTCCTCTGGTCACTGTAAGGAAGCAGCTATAGCTCCAGAATCCCAACCACTTGAGAAGGTCCTTGAGGAATGAAGGGTGTATCAAGATCCTCTCAGATGAAAGAAAAATTTTAAAAAAAGTTCTGCAAGCTGATGTGCTCTGGAAGAATGGCTAAAGATATCATTTTAAACAGAAAGAAAATGACAAAAGAAAGACTCTTAGAATGTCAGAAACAAAGAAAGATCAGAAAGAGTAAAAGTATGGACAAATACATTTTTCTTCTCCTCTTGAGTTTTCCCAATTATTTTCGAGGATTAAACAAAACTTTTAATGCTGCCTGATTTTATTCTAGATATATGTAGAGGGGATACTTAAGACAATTATATTACAGACAAGGAGGGTAAAGTGGCGTAGAAAGAGGTAAGTTTCCACGCTTCACTTGAATTGATGGAATGTCACAAATAGATTGCAATCTGGGGCGCCTGGGTGGCTCAGTTGGTTAAGCGTCCAACTTCAGCTCACGTCATGATCCAGCAGTTCGTGAGTTCAAGCCCAATGCTGGGCTCTGTGCTGACAGCTCAGAGGCTGGAGTCTGCTTCAGATTCTGTATCTCCCTCTCTGTCCTTTCCCCGCTCGTGCTCTCTCTCTCAAAAATAAACAAATGTTAAAAAAAATTCTAAACAAAATAGATGCTGATAGATTATGTATGTGTGATGTAACACCTAAAACACCAACAATAAAGGCTAAACAAAGAGATTCACTAAAAACACTGTATATATAGCAAAACTGAATTCTAAAAAATTTTTTGATGTTTACTTTTGTGAGAGAGAGACAGACAGGGTGTGAGCAGAGAAGGGGCAGAGAGAGAGGGAGACACAGAATCAGAAGCAGGCTTCAGGCTCTGAACTATCAGCCAAGAGCCCAATGTGGGGCTCAAACCCACGAACCTGGAGATCATGACCTGAAGTAAGACACTTAACTGACTGAGCCCCCCAGGTGCCCCTAAAATAATGTTTAAGTAATCCATCCATAGGAAAGCAGAAAAAAGAAAGAGAGAAATGAAAAACAGAGAGAATAAAATGGCAGCATGAATCCCTAACACAATAACAAACACATTAAATGTAGATGATCTAAATATATCAGTTAAAAGGCAGAGATTGGCAGAGTGGATTTAAAAAAAAGAAAACTGAGTCAAGTCTATGCTGAGTACAAGAAACTCAGTTCAGACACAACAAAGGAGGCAGCTTGCAAGTGAAAGGATGCTTTAAGGCAATATCTACCGGAGACCTAGCAAGGTGTTTGTAGATGTAGAGAATAGTGTTCAAAAATTATATGGAAAAAAAAGGAACAAGAAGAGGGTTTTTTTTTTCTTTTTTAATGAAAAAGGAGAAATTTGGAGGAACCAGTCCAACTGATTTCCAGACTTCTTAGAGCTCCATTAACCCAGACTGGGTATATTGGTGGATGGACAGTCCCATAGATTAATGGAACAAAATAGAAAACCTAGAAACTGACCCACACTGATATGCACAACTTATTTTTGATAAGAGCGCAAAAGTAATCCAATGTACAAAGGCAAGTCTTTCCACAAATGATGCTAGGTACAACTGGTCATCTGCATGCAGAAAGGCTAACCCTGACCTAAACCTCAAACTTGATATAAAAATTAAGTCAAAATATATCAGACTTGAATATAAAATGTTAAATTTTACAACTTTAGGGAAAAAAACAGCAGAAAATCTTTAGAATCTATGGCTAAGCAAATACATCCTAAAACATGATTCATAAAAGGCAGAATTGGTAAATAAGACTTTATCAAAATTAAAACCCTTAACTCTGTGAAAAAAACTCCCTTAACTGAATGAAAAGACAGGCTGGGAGAATCTATGTGCAAATGTGGTAGCCGCCAAAACTGAGTATCTGAATTGTATAAAGAGCTCTCACCACTTAATGTTGAAAAAAAAATAATAATCTGAGTAGAGAATGGGAAAAAGACATGAACAAACATTTCACCAAGGAAGGTATACAGATCAAAAATGAACACCTAAAATTATATTCAACATCATTACCAATTGGGCAGATGCAAACTGTAATCATAATGAGACATCATTGCACATCTGTCAGAAATGCTAAAATTAAAAAAATAGTGACACCACCAAGTGCTGGCAAGGATGTAGAAAAGCTAGGTCCCTCATATATTGCTGGTGAGAATGTAAAGGGTGTAGTCATTCTGAAGACTGTTTTGTTGTTTCTTTCTTTTTTTTTTATGTTTATTTTTGAGAGAGAGACAGAGCATAAGTGGTGAAGGAACAGAGAGAGAGAGGGAGACACAGAATCCGAAGCAGGCTCCAGGCTCCGAGCTGTCAGCACAGAGCCCGAAGCAGGACTCAAACTCATGAGCAGTGAGATCATGACCTGAGCTGAAGTCAGACGCTTAACTGACTGAGGCTCCCGGGCACCCCCTCCCCTGACTTTGTTTTTAAGTTTATTTGAGAGAGAGAGAGAGAGAGAGCATGAGCCAGGGAGGGGCAGAGAGAGGGAGACACAGAATCCGAAGCAGGCTCCAGGCTCCGAGCTGTCAGCACAGAGCCCGATGCAGAGTCGAATCCATGAACCGTGAGATCATGACCTGAGCCAAAGTCGGATGCTTAACCAACTGAGCCACCCAGGCGCCCGGGTTTTGTTGTTTCTTAAAGGACAAAGCACGCAAATACCATTTGACTGACCACTTGTACTACTGGATAATTGTCTCAGAGAAAGAAAAACTTACGTTCCTGGGAGCTTTCAGCGTAATGCCCGGAACTAGAGACAGGTTGATGTCCTTCAGCGAGTAAATGGTTGAACAAACTGGCAACTCCACACTGTGGGATACGACTCAGCAGTGGAAAGGCACGCGGTCCTGATAACACACAGCAATCTGGGTGAGTCTTCACAGGGTTCCCCCAGCAAAAAATGTAATTCTCAGGATTACGTACTGCATGGTTCCAGGTATGAAGCATTCTTGAAATGTTCAGTGATGCAAAAAGGGAGACTGGGTTAGTGGTTGCCAGGGACTAAGGTGGGGGGAGCGGCGGGGGAGGGCAACGACGCAGGCCCTCTGCGTCCAGAGTTGCTCTGGCTCTCGACTGTCCGCCTCGGGCTCCTCACCGTGACATTGGAACTACCGTCTCGCCAGATATCACTGTGGGGGAAGCCGGAGTAGGTGACATCGCTCTTCACTTTCTTACCGCTTCTGAATCTTTATCTCCATATTATCAAAAGTAATTTAAAAAGAACCACATTAAAGTTTGACCGGTTTCCTGACTTTGAAAGAATGTAGAATTGGGTAAGTATTCACACTTTTATTTTATATGTATAGTATGTAAATCTATGTATGTATTTATAGAAACATTTACAGGTATATAAATACCTATGTGCATAGAGAGTATGTGTCCGTATACGTGGGTCCATAAATTTATATCCATATACATCCAGGAGATGCGTACAACAAGGCATATGGACGGTATTTTGTGTTTATTTTAATCGGAATGTGAGATAAATACAAGCTTCTTAAGTCAAAAGTGCTGTGAGCACCATACAGTTAGTCCCCATTCTCGACTCAGTTGCTTTTTGTATTGATGTTGTCTTCAAAAAATGTCCCGTTCACCTGGAAGGATGCTGAGCGGATAAGGACATCCAAGACTGGGTCTGGAAGACCGGCCATGCTGTTGTTGGGCGCTCCCAACGGCGGGAGAACTTAAGACCGGTGGACATAGGTAGGGGTGAGGCAGGAGACCTGCTCCTTCTTTGTTCATGTTTGGGGTGCGAGGAAGGAAGAGGCAGGAAGGGGCAGGAGGAGGGAGGCGGCCGGAAGGGGCAGTGCCCGAGGGGACAGACAGTGTGGAGGGAGGGAGGGAAGGACCCAGTTCCAGTGTGGTTTTCACCGGCTCCAGCGGGTACTGGGGACATCGGTTGCTTCATGGACGGGTTGTGCTCCCTGCCCAGGAGCACTGCTCTCATGTTAGGGTGCTGGAAGAAGCCGTGCAGGGGCCGCACTGCATTCTGTCCTCCAAGCGGCGCCAGGCTCTCCCGGGACCACAGCTCTGGCTCCCGCAAGCCAAGTCCTCACCCAGTGTCGGGGCCCCGACACCCTGTACACAGTGGGGTGGTCTCGCCGGGACATATCCCTACAAATGGAAAGGAAAAGTTTTGCTTGCTTGTGTTTGGTCGTATCCGGAAACACATTCTAGGTGCTCCAGGCTGCGGGCACATTGCCTCTTTTCTCGCGCTGAAAAGTGACTGGGGGGTGGGCACAGGTCTGCTCTCCGGGACCCGCCCGTGCCTGGTTCCCCCGAGCACTTCGAGTCGCCCTGCCTCCCTGTGCCCCGTCTAGACTGGGGTGCTTGAGCGTCAGGGTCACACTGCTTGTTGGTTCACTTGTTTGAGGTCGCATCGATCTCCTCAGCCCCCAGCACGGGGGTGGGAACTTAGCAGCTGCACCCACGTGTGTGCAGTGACTAGTCGAGCTGTGTGCGGTGGCACTGAGGACACACGCACGCACGCACACGGGGCTGGAGGTGAGCCCCGCGTCATCCCCAGAGTCCCGGCAGCACCTCTGGGTTGGTTCTCGAGTACGGTGAACCGGCAGGTGCAGGGGGTGTGTTAGGAACCCGCGAGGACCTGCACGGCCAGCTGTCGGGTTGGTTGCACCAGGCACATCTGTGGACACACGCACGTAGCCTTCTCCGCGTGTCTCACGAGACCCCCGTGAGCACAGCCAGGTGTTGGCGGGCTGGCCACTCCGAGTGGGGAGATGAGCCCTTGGAGAGAACGGAGTGCCCGGAGTTTGCACCCTGCGGCTCCGTGGCTCCGGGGGGACCCTGTCCCCGTTCGCTTCAGTACTCTCGCGTGCGCCTTCCACCCAGATGCGGCCGCCCTCTGCGAAATCGAGCTAAATCTAACCTCTCACTGTAACCGGCTCAACACTCGGCACGCGTTTTAATCCTCAGCCAACGATGACCAGCATCACAGCAACGCTAAGTGTCACCTCGGGTCCAGTTGGCACAGACCTCAGAAGGGAAGGGTTGCTGAGAAAGCTGGGGTGCTGCTCTGCAGCGATTTCAACCTCTCGCGGTAATTACGGCCATTACAGAGACGGCCATGAACGGACCCAGGCCCCCTAATTCGAAAGGTTCTCTGCGGAAAAACACCAAACCACAGGCGTGGGCTGGAGATTCAGCTGGGTGTCTTACTCGCGAAGGAAATATATTTTTGCACGTTCCAGTGAGGTGGAAAGGCTTCAGCTTGTCCATTCCCATGTGCATTAGGAATTCTCAAAATTTGGATCCTTGAAAATAATTGCCCTGAACTTACCAACCCTGCCCCCCCGCAAATTATAGTTTAGGAGTCCTGGGAGGGGCCAGGACCCTGCATTCCAAAACGGTCCCCAGGGTTTTGACGCTGGTGGCTGAACTGAGAGCAGGACTCCCAGAGGCCATCCCGCTAGGGATGGGAGACCTTCTAGAAGCGTCAGCTTTTCTCCCTGGCAGTGGGCAGCATCCCTGGAGACCCGAGGCCGTGTTCATTTGGCCCGTCTTTCAGGCCTGGCTCGCTAGTACAAAAGTGGCTCATCACCCCTTCCCCCACTGATGGTTGCCGGGCGGTGCATGCGAGGGCTGCAGTGACACTTTGTCGCCGGCCGGGGCCAGCGCCTCTCGCCGGGACCTCAGCTCATCGGGAAACCAATGTTCCGCCACTTTGTGTCTTCCTGTGATGTTCGGCTAATGTGACATTTCTAGTTTCCCCCAAAAATGCTTGGCCCTGGTGCTTGTTAAACTGGTACACCTGCTCTTTTGACTTCGGCAACCGGGCAGAGTCCAGGCAGCTGTGAAAACGACACACGGAGCTTTGAAACTCCACAGGCTCCCGACCAAACGCAGTTCACTCTGAGAGTTGAGGGGTGTCTGTGGCGCCGATGGGGAACACGCGGCCACTGAGGCGGGCGGGCGAGGGCCTCCTGTCTCTGTCGTGTAAAGACACAGAGCGCTGGCCTGCAGGTGTGGAGACCTTGGCGCGGTCCCGGGCTCTGGGGTCCCCCCCCGGGGGTGCGGGGGAAGAGAGGGCTCTGGGCGGGCTCGGCAGGGCTGTGCTACATGGCTGGAAAAGGAGTCCCACACGCTCCTCTGCCCCTGTTATAACCGGCCCCGCTCAGGGGGTCGAGAACTGGGGTCACCGACGACGGCTGCCGGCCCCATGGGGTCAAGGCGGCTCACTGGGGCTAAGGAGGCAGGTTGTCCCCAAATTTGCTTCTCTCTGAGCAAGCGGTGGCGTTCTGGCCAGCGGACTTAGAAGCTGGTTCTCCAAGAGCCTTTGCCAGATGGCCCGCTGTTTGCTCCTTCTGGTTTACCTGGTGTCAGGGCTCCGTCTGCAACCCCCGGTGGTTTTACTCAATCCCCTCGCTCACCTCCCAGCTGTGGCCGCCTGGAGCAGGTCCCTGACGGTGACCCGAGTGGAGCGAGGCTGCTTTGGGATACTTCCTGGAGCGCTGGGGTGAAGCTGTTTCTTCAGCCCTGAGATGAGCTTCTGTCCTTTTCTGTCATGAGAACGACATGACCGTCACCACCCCCTTCATTTACCTGGATTCTTTGTCAGAACTCACTAAGTTCGTGTTAGTGAACATCGAACACAGGAGAGAAACACGCACACACCATTCTTCCCTGGCTTCCAGGGCAGCAGCAGTTCCCAGAAAAATAACACTCAAGACGGGCATTCGCTCATGCCCCTGGTCAGCTCTCCCCCGGCTGAGCTACCTCCATGACCTAGAGACCAGGCCCCGACCCCTTGCACCAGCCTCCTGTGAGCACGGACCCCGCAGCCTGGGGTCTGCATTCCGGACCAGGAGCACCGACACCTGCAGAACAGAGCCTCCGAGAGTCTGCATCCGGAGTGTGTCCGTGCATCTCTGCACCGGGCCTGCAGTGTGGACCCGCGGTTACTTGGGGTTCACACACCAGAAGGTCGGCTGACTTTGAGCCTTTGGAATGACCGGCAGAAGCCAACGGGCACAAGACACACGGAAAAAAGAGGGCTGTGTCTCCGTGAAAAGGACAGATGCAAATCCCAGGCTGGGACCTGACCTCGGCCAAGCCCCAGGTGAGCGGATACCCCACTCAAGCTGCAGCAAAAGCTGGTCCTTGCTTTGTGGTGTTCCTCCTCCTGGGATCTCAGTGTGGACGCTGGACAGAAGGTTCACCACACTCTGATTTTGCCCTTATGTAAGACAGCCTGTTTCGAAAGAAGCAGGAAGTACAAGCGTGTCTTCTCTCTCTCCATAGCACGAATGAATCTTTCTCCCAAAGGTACCTAACAAAGTCATCTCCCAGCACATTGTGGGGGTAAAATAGGGTGAGGGTCTGCGTCTGGAATTTCTCTCTTTGGTGGGGAATCCCTCCCGCTTCGTCCGGCTCCTTCAGGAACTGGGTGCCTCTGTCACTGCACAAACCGTGCACACTTCTGACGATTCTGTGTCGCTGTCTTTTCACCTACAACCTCCTTTTGCAAAAACTAAAGACGTGGAAACTAGTTGAGAAGGCTTTCTGAGCACCAGGTACTTCTTACAAAATGTGCCGATGACTTCCGTGTGGATGAATCCCAGACATATGGCCCACGTTTCCCTTCAGATGCACCTGGCTTCAGAAACGTGGGGGGAAGGGGCTTGGCAAAGTGGACCCGGAGCCCTCGTCCAGACCCGAATGTCCGACTCATTTGCCAAAATCTAGACCTGCCTTGGTTTTCCCACCACTTTTTCCCCAAGCCATTGCCACGGTGTGTTAGAGCCGGTCCTTACGAACCCACGGTAGACACAGGCGAGCACACATACTCATCAGTATCGACACATGGGCATTTTTTACAGCCACGCTGGTTTAAAGGCTGGGATCCGAGGAGTACAGACAAGCTTCACAAAGCACAGCATCACCAGAACCAAGGGATGCAGAACGTGGGCATGCCAAAACACGTCTTTCCTCTTCTCTCTCTCTCTCTCTCTCTCTCTCTCTCTCTCTTTTGATAGAAGCCATTTAGAGACGTGGCGACTTTTGTTAGGATGCGGTTCTCAACCCTGGCTGCCAGAGTCCTTGTAGCAAACCCCAGCTAGCCTCAGGCAGCCGTCCCGGCCAGGACCTGGGGCTTTGCCAGCATGGTCCTTACAACGCGCTCTCCGGATTATTCCGGATTCTTATGTTCACGGGCAGCCAGGTGTGAGGACTGGTTGGGAAGTCGTCACGAACACAGGACGCAGCGGCCCTGTTTGCCTTGGGTCACAGGAAGGTTCTTTTGTGGCATTAAGGGCTCCGTTCAAAAAGAAGTCTGGGATGACGCTGGCAGCCTCTTCTTTCTTTGGGCTAAAAGCGCAGGAATTGGGGAAGCCCGGGACATGATGAAAAGAGCGCAGGGAAACCTGTGGGGATTTCTTCCGCAGGCTCAGGGATGTTCCTCCGGAGGGGGTGCCCGGGGGCAGGACCAGGACGGGGTCGGGGTTGCTCCTGTGGCTGTGGGCCTGACAACCATTACTCTTGCCTCCGTATCTATGAAAACGTGTGTAGGTTTCACTTTGCACGTGCCTTTCTTGACCAGAGGGGTCCAGGCTTTGCCTCCTGCCACTGCCCAAGGCACACACAGCGTCCCCCTCCAGGGAGCCCCGTGGTGACTGCATCCCTGGACCAACAGCGCCTCCTCTGAGAGGCCGGTCAGCCGTCCTGGGGGCCTGGCTTTCCGCTCTAAAACCCACCCAGACCCAGGGCAAACCAGGTTCCCCGGGGTCAGCGGGACTCGGCCAGGCTGGTGGGTCCCCGCCTCGGGCCTTCGCACCGAGTTCTGGCATTTGGCGGCAGTGGGGTGGCACAGGATGGGACGTCCCCTGCAGCCTGACCCAGCAGGGGATGTGGCCATGGAACCTACAATGGGCCATGGAGAAACATTCGCCAACAATTAAGCCCAGAACTGACAGCATTTAGTGACAGGTTATTGCTCTGCTCAAACCAGAATAAATAAACCCTGGTGGACCCTGACCACGAGTCAGAGGATCGACAAGCATCTTTTGGTCGCTGTCATTCACATGACAGCAATTTAGCTGAATTAATTAGCTTTTAACCAATCTGACCCTCATTTAAATTTGACTTCTCAGGGTCTAACATGGGGTCTGGCTTATAGTATGTGTTCAATAAACGTTTGCTGAATAAACACTCCTGCAGCCTTCAATTAAGGAAAAGTGGGCACAGGAGTGGGCAGACACGGTCTGCAAAAGGAATTAGTGGCAGAAGAGAATTATTACGAAAAGAAACCGGTTTCCAATGAAGTCACTCCCGAGTCCACCGGAAACATTTATGAACACAGAAATACACTGAGAAACGAAGTCGGGAATGTTGGCCTTGGAGCCTTGGGTGACGAGCTTTCTTGCACGTTTGGGAATGCGGCCACGAGCAGGCAGCAGGTGCAGGATTCGCACCACATGGAGCTTCCAGGGGCTTCCGCATCACTGTTAATTGGATTCATACCCTGAGCCCTAAAACGCCCACGCGCTTTGTGGCTCCGGAAGCCAACGCAGGAGTCAGAACAGCCGGGAGATTCGTAAGTAATTGAAAGCGGCGAAAAGATGGGCCTCCTGAAAACGGCAGCCTCCTGGACGAAGTCTCTAGGCTGGCCCTGCACTCCTCCTCCATCGCTCCGTGTGCTGTATCTTGTATGTCATGCTTCTGTTCCTCTTCGGATATTTTGAAGGGCTAAAGCCTATAATTCAGCTTTTCGGAAAAATCCACGTCTAAATTAATTATGTTTCTGCTAAAGGGGGAGCAAAAGATATTAGATGCCCGAGCTGAAATAAAATGAAATCAACTTTTTTCCTTTCTTTATTAGATTTTAATGGTATTATTATAATAATTAAGCTTTTCATTAATTTTGTCACGCTGATTGAGTCACGGTTCCCTGCAGATTTGAACCATATTTAACGTATAATCACGGTGGTCCGTTCTTCGAAGGGAGTTTGAAGGTGGAGAAGGGCTCACCTACACTTCTCAAATTAAAATGAGCAGCACTTGGGGCGCCTGGGTGGCACAGTCGGTTAAGCGTCCGGCTTCAGCCAGGTCACGATCTCGCGGTCCGTGAGTTCAAGCCCCGCGTCGGGCTCTGGGCTGATGGCTCGGAGCCTGGAGCCTGTTTCCGATTCTGTGTCTCCCTCTCTCTCTGCCCTTCCCCCGTTCATGCTCTGTCTCTCTCTGTCCCAAAAATAAATAAACGTTGAAAAAAAAATTTTAAAAAAAAATGAGCAGCACAGGGACCGCCGGCCCCTTGTTGGCCAACCCAAGGGGCTTCAGCAAAGCTTTCGGCTGCTTCTCGGGCACGTGGGGGACCGGACTCCAGGGGCTGCGGGGGGCACGTCCGGACTCGGGGGGAGGATGGGCTGCTGGTTCCAGCTTCTATCTACTGTGTTGTGACACCAGCCTGCTTTGGCGCTCCCCGAAATGAAGGAGTCAAAGGCACCCAACGGGAGACAAACACGCCCACGTGTGAGACTTTCCTTGCCTTGGTGAGGGAGGGCTTCGCGGTGAAACGGAGAAGCAAGGTGCCCCCCTGGGTCCCGGTGCGCCCCGTCCGGGACACAGGGGCCTCTGCCAGAGGTATCTGGGGAGGCACACTCTAATGCAGACCACACACACATAAGGACAGCAAAGCCCCTGCACAGAAACAACTTGGCTAAAATCTTGACTATTGGTCTACCTGTTTTTCGATAAGAAATGACAACCATCACCCGCTTTGGGAAGATCGGCTGCCGTGGACTTCTCTAATCGCGGACTCTTTGACCCCGTTTGATGAGGAGTTAAGGGAAAGAGGAGGGGCACAGCCAGACAGGGGCAGAGGGTGGGGTGAAAGGGAGGGAGGTGCATCTAGAGGGAGCAGGGAAAGTTCCAGAATCAGATCCTCGGGCTCTGCCATTGTGGCAAAGAGTAATGAGAGCACACAGGAAAGCCTGGGGTGGGGGGTGAAGGTGGAGGGGGGAGAAAAGAGTAGAGAAGGTCTGGGGAGGAGAGGGTAAGACAGGGAAGGGCAGAGAAAGGGAGGGAAGAAGAGGGGAAGGGAGGGGAGGGGAGGGGAGAGGAGGGGAGGAGAAGGAAGGGGGAAGACAGAGGAGAGCAGGGAAGGGCTAGGGAAGGGAAAGGAGGGGACCCTGGTCAGGGAGCGCCCCACAGCTGCCTGCCCCACGTGCCCCAGACAAGTCAGGGCGGCAGGAGGAGGGCTTGAGCATCCGGAGGTGGCCGTCCCTGGCTCTGGCCGCGGGCAGGACCGGCTTGCACCTCTAGTGTGCCAGTCAGAGGCTGTGCTGACCTGCACCCCTTGCACGTGCAGTGGGAGCCTTGGCTGGTCCCGCCACCTCCTTTCTGGGGGGTTATTTGACTCCGTTTTGTCCGGCCATCCCTGTAGGTTTGGGAAGTTCAAGGCAAGTCTCCGGTCTCACATTTGCCTAAAGTGTGCCTATCACTTTGTGGAGTGCACGCCGTGGCTGGCACAGTCGTGTTCTAGGTCAGCTGGCGGGGTGGCCCCGGGAGCACCGGGCAGAGAAAGCCGTGACTGCAGACAGGTCCCACTGGCGTGACCCCGGAGAAGGTCGTGCACGAGAGGCGAGCGGTGAACGTTACCGCAGAAACGCAGCTGCTTCTGGTTGGTAAAATGTCTTCAGGGCCTTTCTCCCCAAAGAACGGTTTGTAAGTCCTTTCACTCGCTAACTCTTTGGCTGGATATTGTAAGGACGTTATTCCAGAAGTTATGCGGTAATCTCCACACGCAGCGTGTTCACGCAGGCAGCGCTGGGGGCTTCCCACCCTGAAGGTAAAACCCACCCTGTGGCATTTTCATGTAGAGACATCCTGAGGACCACAGGAATATTTGCCGCCGTTTGAAGAACAGCTACGGGGTCGCCTGGCTGGTTCAGACGGTTAAGCGTCCGACTTTGGCCAGGTCTTGAGCTCGCGGTTCAGGAGTTCGAGCCCTGCGTCAGGCTCTGCGCTGACTGCTCAGAGCCTGGAACCTGCTTCTGAGTCTGTGTCTCCCTCTCTGTGTCCCTCCCCCGCTCATGCTCAGTCTCCCTGTCTCTCAAAAATAAAATAAACATAATAAGTGAATGAATGAATGAATGAATGGTTAGCAGCTACCTGTGGGCAGCAAGGCGGTGTGGTGACTCCCTAGGGAAACCGTGAACAGTGACCCCTGCCACCGCCCCCCCCCCGTAAGCTCTTCATGAGTGTTCCTGCTCATGTCCTCACTGATGCCTTGGCAGAAGCCTGTCTGCGCGTATTTAACGGTGAAGGAGAGGCTGGCAGGACATGGTAGAGTGCTGTCCCCTGCTGTCCCCCAGTGTCCCCCTCTGTCCCTGCCCCCATCCCTTGCTGTCCCCCCACTGTCCTCCATTGTCCCCCACCATCCCCCAATGTCCCTGTCCCCTGCTGACCCTCCACTGTCCCCCACTGTCCCCGGCTGTCCCTGTCACACACTATACCCTACTGTTCTTCCACTGTCCCCCACTGTCCCCCACTGTCTTCCGCTGTCTGCTGACCCCCCACTATCCCCCCTTGCTGTCTCCCACTCTCCCTCACTGTTCTCCAGTGTCCCCCGCTGTCCCCTGACCCCTGATGCCTCCTGGTGTCCCCCGCTGTCCTCTGCTGTCCCCCATTATCCCTCCCATCCCCCGCTGTCCCCAGGCCCTTTATTTGCCTGTGGCCTCAGGAAATAAAAACTAAAACCCGGAGCAGAGGATGGACAGGAATCAACGGAAATGTTTCCTCACTGACAAGTCTTTTCAGCAGAGGTGTCATTAAGTTACAAATCAATAGTTAAAACAGAACTTAAAACTCGTACAGATAAAGATCCGTCAAGGACAGGCTTGCAGACTCACTGGACCGGTCACTGGGCACCTCGGCCCCAGAGGAATTGAAGCCCCCACCCCCACCCCCTGGAGCTCCGCCCCACACTTTCTGGAAGGTGCCCTAACCTTCCCCCTTTCCTACCTTGCCCCTTCTCTGCACCAATTCCCAGAAGGTTTTGTTTAAAACAGACGTAAGGAGCGATTCAAAACGGCCATGGTAGGTGCTTAGGGCTCCCTTCTCTGCAAGGAAAACCTAGCCCCGTGACTTTACCTACAGGTCAGCGAGGGAAGCCATCCCGCAGAGGGGAGGCCCTCCCTGTTCGTTCATTCACAAATACCTGCTTTCCCTAGCAAACCTCACAGACAGGCGCACCTGCCTCGGCCCCTGGAGCTCCGTGTGGGAGGCCCCCTGCGCACGGCCAGTGGGCTCCCGCCAGCAGCCGGGCTGCTAGCCTCACCAGGGACAGGGGGGCTTCTGACCCAGGCAGGCCCGACTCCGGGAGGGCATCTTGCCCAGGGCTGGTGACCCTGGTGTGGGAGCCACAGCCCCTGTGCTCGAAACGAGTCGGGGTGCGTGTGGCCAGAAAGGGGATGCGGAACGTAAAGGCCACAGGCTCGAAGCCCCTGCCCACACCCAGGGCGAGACCCCCAGGGTTACAGTGGGGAGCTCACACCCCAGAGACACGCTGAGACTCTGCGGGCACGCTTCTCAGTGGCCCAGGGCTCCACTAGCTCTCGGGAAGTGTCAGGGGATGTGACTGGGCGTCCAGGCCAACCAAGTACCGCCCCCACGGGCTGCCCTCCAGGACGGAGGAGGAGGGACAAGGCAACAACAGGGCTCTGCCTTCCTCCCGCCCAGCACCCCAGCGGCCCAGCTCCAGCCTGCCGGGAGCCACTACCTGGAAGAAAATCACGGCTCCACAGCGAACTCAAGGGTGAGCGGAGAACGTGCTTGTGCTTTCAGACGGGGCGGGAGCACACACAGAGAGAGGAAGGGGCTAGGCGCAGGTGTGAGCTCGGCCATCCTTTTGGGGAGAGGCCCGGGCGGGCACGAGTCTCAGGCACCTGTTGTCCCCTTGCTCATCAGGCAGCAAGCCTTGGGGGGAGGGGGGTCCAATGTGGGGTCCAGCTCTCCTGGAAGAGCTCTCTGGAAAGGGCGGTG
>NW_024412377.1:697934-710219 GCF_014898765.1 Herpailurus yagouaroundi | reverse complement strand
ATGCAAAACCCGGTAATCGTGAATTACTCAAATAATTATTTCAGATCCTTCTTCCGTTTGCCCCGAGAGTGCAGATCCGACCAGCTTCTCCAAGTTCAGGACACCGGACGCTCTCCTGTGAACACTGGTCTGTCGTGCGGGCCAGTGAGACGGCGGCGGCCCGTCCCCGCACCAGACCCACGTCCCCGCCCTGCCCGCAGAGGACCGGCTCTGAGCCCCCGACCCGGGCCGGTGGCTCACGCAGGCTGGGTTTTCGGAGAAGGCTCCCTGTGAGAGTCCCGCCACCGGCACGGGGATGGCGGCCAGCCTGCCCCTGACCGGGCTCACGGCTCTGTCTCTGGGTTTTCTGCCTATTTCTTCAGCGACCTTTGGCTTCACCCCATGGAACAAAATCTTCTGTTTCAGAGGTGGAAAGCCGAGGCCCTGACAGTTCGGTGCGACTTTTTCGGTGACGCCCCCCATCCGTACTTGATTTAAGGACGACATCACCCGCTGCTCTCCGCAACAAGCTGATGGGAAAGTGACAAGGAATGTAAAGGCACATTGACAGTGCTTCTCAGGACACGGCACCCCCGGGGGGGGCGCAGGGACGGGCCAAGAGCATGAGTACTTTCTCCTGCACGGCCCAACAAGTCTGCAAACGCCTGTAAATCATCTCGTTTTCCCTTCAGCTTGATTGACGAGACGGGGTCTGCGTGGTCCCCTGCGGCACGGCCCTCCCGAACAGGACGGTGTGCGGAGCCCCCCACGGAGACGCGTCCCGGGCGCCCCCGGAGCTGGCGATGCCGGGGAGCAGGCGGGTGAGCCCCTGGGGGAGGACTGAACGCGGCACCTGCAGGGCAGAGGGGCCGGGAGAGACGGGGTTCGTTAAACAAGGGCGGGCTGGAGGGGGCTGTCCGTGAAATGGGGCCATCGGCGTCCCTTACACACAGCCCCTTCCCGCCGTGAGGTGTTCCGGGGAGGAGCCCGTTTGACTGCTCTGGAGCGGCCAGTAGTGACCCTCTGTGACCAGATGCAAATCTACGAAAGACTTAAATGAGACGCACGAACGTCCTGTGTAGATTCAGGTTCCGAACACACCGCCCAAGACACCGAAATTCCTAAAATCGAATGAGCGACCACGGAGCCAGGCCAGGTCCGGCATCTGAGAAGGGAGGGGCTTCCTCCACTTCCCTGCCCCCACCAGGGAGGGGGTCTGGCCCCAAAGGCCTCCCCCACTTCCACTAAGGGGCCGTGCACCCGCCGCTCTCCTCCTGGGCGGGGGGTGGGGGGTCCTGTGTCTCTTCCTTACAGCGGTCCTGCCTCGGCCCTTTCCCTGGTCCCCACCTGCTGAGGCGAGCCTTCCGCGAGCCCCTCACCTGCTCACCCCACCCCCTTGTCCCCAAGTGCGGCCCTCACTTGCAGGCCTCTCTCAGGTGGGGACGTTTCCTTGCCGGGAGGCCTTGCCACGTGAGTCCAGCCCGGAGCGGCAGGTCAGTAAACATGTGGAATCAATGAATGCAGTGTGAAGGCCAACCAGACGTGGCTTCCAGGAACTGAGCAAGTTACCCCATGTTTCTCTTTCCTTAGAAAACCTGAGCAGCGGGGCGCCTGGGTGGCGCAGTCGGTTAAGCGTCCGACTTCAGCCAGGTCACGATCTCACGGTCCGTGGGTTCGAGCCCCGCGTCGGGCTCTGGGCTGATGGCTCGGAGCCTGGAGCCTGCTTCTGATTCTGTGTCTCCCTCTCTCTCTGCCCCTCCCCTGTTCATGCTCTGTCTCTCTCTGTCCCAAAAATAAATAAAAACGTTGGAAAAAAAAAAAAAAAAACAACCTGAGCAGCTAACCGGATGGAGTCCAAGAGCTCCAGGCTTTTCTGAAGAACCCGTATCCTTATGAGCCCGAAACAAAACCCACCCCACATCAGCAGGGCAGGTGCGTGGCCTGAGTCGGGTGGGGCGGACGGGGGGCAGCTGAGAGACCAGGTGGGTTGGGAAAGAGCAGCAGCTGTACGGGCAGAGCACCCCGAAAACGTCACTGCCGCTCCTGATCCTCTAGTAAATAAAAATGCCCGAACGTAGTTCAAGATGAAGGAACTTTGAGGGGATAATAATCAGCTTTTCTGTAACAGTTTCTCCAACAACATAGATTTATGAACTCATCCTATCAAAATTTCAAGAAGCACTTTATTCCAATATCATATAAATAGTAAGAAAGTTGAAAGAAAACACAGAAAATCTCCTCAGTCCAATTCATAAAAATAACAAAAATCTGGGTACGAAAAGCCGACAAGGAGGAAAGGATGCACAGAACAGGACCCCGGGTGACTCAGGCACCAACCAGGAGATCTAGCTGCTGGATTGTCAGGGGTTGTGCAGGGGGATTTGTTAAAAATGGCCATTATTAAAATTAACTTGCGTGCGCTTACATTATATTTAAAAGGGAATGCTAAACCCATTTTGCACCATGTCAGCGCCAAGCCTCTCGCGCCTGCCTGGGCGAGGCGCTGCTGGAGGGTGTCCGTGTCTCGTCCCAGGTCACACCCCGTGAGGTCACGATGGCCGCCACCGTGGGAATATTCACCCTGCATGAGTGTGCCCGCTACGCGTGAGGCTTTGGCCTCTGGACTCACAGAAGTTAACAACGTGTATTAAACTTGAGCACATATCACTCCTCGGCGTTTTTATTGTAACTACCACAGCACAGTGGAAAGATCCTTCCAGTGTTCCTGTCCGCGAAAACTATTGCCTGATTCCGCGAAAAAGTTGCCCGCATCACGGGCAGAACAGTGAGGTCCCTACAGAATGGCAGCCCACACCCATCCCGTTCATGCTGAGACCCAGGGTGAGGGGCGGCCGTACGTGGGCTACAGTCGAGAGTTTAGCAAATCCAGAAGAACCTTCCAGGAATCAGCCGATGGCATTTACAGTAGAGAGAATCGCACACTTCATTATTATTTGTTGATTATGTCCTGCACATCCTTTATATCACTAAAATGTATTTAAAAACTTACATGTGTATATCTATGCATACAATTTTTCGGAGCTTGATATTTTACCAACACGCCACTGCATAAAATGCTAATAAATCAAATTCTACAAACCTACCAAATCAAAAGTGATTTATCAAAAAAATAAGAAGACTTAAATGGCAATAAATCTCTCAATATATGAAATCACATTCATAGGTTAAGTATTAGGAAGCCATAGAGTTTCGTAAACTGATGTTTAAATTCATTACCATCAAACTCATTAACATCTTCATATAGTATGTATAATAATAATCTGCACATTATTATTATATATAGTAATATGTTCATACTAATTAACAATATTCAATTAGTTTGTGTCCTTAATTTAAAAACTCTATTAAAGAGGATGTATTTATTCCAATGAGGACTGTTTGGCTCAACCCAAGAATCAACATTTTTAACCCCAAAACTCCGAGAATCTCCACTAAAATCCAAGAAAGGGCAGATGGCTCCCTCGCATATAAATAAATACATTATGACTAAGAATGACAATGACTACGAATCAGAAATGACAGGCAAATAGACCAAAAGGCAGAGAGTCAAATGACATTCATTGGCTGACATCGTGACTCTGTCCGTGTGACCCCTGCGGAAGAGTCAGCCGAAAGTAATAGAGTTGTGAGCCAGCACAGCACTGGTGGAGGTGTGTATACAATGGGACCCAAACAACGGCTCTCATGTCAAACGGAAGCGATCGTTTAGAATATGTGATGGGGAGACGATAATCCAATTCATCAAAAGCTATGTATATATCAAGAAGTTAGTAGGAGCCATGTGAAGAAAAGTACTTTATAAATGGAGGGATATAGAAGAAATGGGGTCAAAGAAAAAACTGAAAATATGTCGCATTAACTTAACAAATTGACATGGGAACCATGTTGGAAGTAAATGTGACAAAGTTTCCAAAAAATGCATGTGAAATAACAAAGTAACCGCAAATAGCTTTCCCTCTCTGGTTCTCCTTCTCCTTCTCCTCTCCCTCCCCCTTCTCTCTCTCTCTCTCTCTCTCTCTCTCTGTCTCTGTCTCTCTGTCTCTCTCTCTCTTATTTTATTTTATTTTAGTAAAGAAAGAAAGTTTTTCAGTCTAGAAGATTGTAAAACATGCTTTAACATTATGGTTATTATTAAAGTTGGTCTTGATGCCAAAATACACAAATGAAGAAAACAGATACGCCTACTAGGACGTGAATTTAACACATGATGATTAGACCTTACAAATAAGTGGGGCATTAGTAATTGTAGTAGCAAGATAGTTTAAGCTCACCCTAACAAAAGACAAGCACAATCAGTACCAGAAAGAAATGGGGTCACCGATCTCTCCATGCAGAAAGACGTTCCAAATATATAAGATTTTTAGGAAATACGCAAATACTTACTCATACATTTGACCATATAAACAGCTAACCCGTCTGCACACTTAAAACATAATGCCCGGAGGCAGACACACTGAGAAAATATTGAAACAGATAGGATAAAAAATCTCTTACAAATTAGTAAGACAAAACACCAGACATCCGCAGAAGAGAGGGTCAAGTCGTGTGCAGACGGCACAGAGAGCCGGTCAGGAGAGCAGAGATATCTCAGCTTCATAAGGAATCAAGTCAATGAAAACTAAGCAGTCGGGAAATAACATTTTTATCTATTAAACTTGCGAACTTTTCAAAAATGAAAATCCTGGCAGAGCCCAGAGGTGCTGAGGTGGCCCCTTCACTCTGCGATCCTGTGACGTTTCTTAACGTGCACGAAGATCAGCCATTTTTCAAATTACGGAATGAACCTAAACTCGTCGTAGAAATTTTCACTTGGAAAAGGCAGAAGGAGAAACATAAAAGTAAATCAGTCGCAGGTGAACTGTTCCTATTTACTCTTCTTCCTACGAGCCATTTGAGGGCGTGAGGTGTGTGTGCTCACACTTATGCTCGCATAAAATACGTGTGCTTGCGTATTCGTGTGCATTGTGTCCACACAGAAAAGCACCTATAGTATATACAGATATATTGTACATATGGTTTTCATTGTGCCTTTTTTTTACTCAGCAGTGTATAATTCTCCCTTTTGCAATTCCTTGGAAAATCCTCAAAATGAGGCCTTAAAGGGGCCCAGTCTGTTGAGCATCCGACTCTTGATTTCGGCTTGGGTCATGACCTCACGGTTTGTGGGTTCTTGCCCCGTGTCAGGATCTACGCTGACAGCACGGAGCCTGCTTGGGATTCTCTCTCCCTCTCTTTCTGCCCCTCCCCTGCTCGCTTGTGCTCTCTGTCTCTCAAATAAATACACTTTAAAAAAATATTCTTTATTCCATTTACCTAACGAGCATATTTTGATGACCCCTCCTTCACTTCTAATCACTTCTATTCAGGTTCCTTTGGAGATCCTGTGGCGGACAGACTCTTCTGCGGTAAATGACTCTGAACATGGTCCCCTTGGCACGTCTCCGACCACTGGCCATGTGCTTCCGCGGTGGCCCCAACGGCCCAGCTGCGTTACCGGGGCCAGGGGGCCGAGTCGCTAAGCTCCCGCCTCGTCGTGCACGACAGCGATGTGCGAACAGCCTCTGTAGCTCCCCTGTCTGTGCCCACTATGTGCCCAACGTCCTGCCTGAGGATAGGACTTCACAAATAACGATGCCGGCTTCTATCCCTCTCCAAATGAACCTCCTCCGGGGTAGTGCAGTGGCCAGTCTCGTCTGCCTGGAGGCTGTCACCTGCCAAGTGGCATATGGACTAGGATGTCCATAGAGCGCATCTCACATTGTGACAGCTGTCCCTGTCACGTCTTCCTTCCGTACCTCCACTGGTCTGTCCTTGCAAAGGTCTTGTGATGATGGAGGCTGCTCTGGCCCCATCATTATTGGACCCGTCGCATGTCCCACTCAGATATTTGGTACCATTTCACCTCTTACAAATGAAACCCCAAAGCTTTCTTACTGCTGCTCATTTAACTTTTAAAAGAATAAAATAGACAAGAAACCTAGCTGTACAAATTAAGATAATAAAATTAGCATTTCCGTCCACACGACGACGTGGCATTCACAATCGCTGCTATGCTTTGATGATAAGTTAAGAGTCTAATCTTATTTCAGTTTTAAGAAATAGGACATTCCTCTTATTAAAAATAAATATTTTATACGTGTTTTCATAATTTCTTTCGTAACAGGTTGCTGTCAGAATTGTTCCATCTTTTTCCATTTGGCTCTGGTTACAGAGTCTGATTATTTCTTCATTGAAGTCGATTCATCCCACTGAGCATTAATACTTTGAATTTGTGTCATTAATTTCATACCTGACCCTGAGCTATATTTTTATTACATTAAAGAGTTCTGGAGTAGATTGTGTTCATTTAGAAATAAGCGTTAGAAGAGAAAATCCAACCGAGAATATTCTAAAGGTTTTTCAATTTTATCTGTGCTCACCCCTCTTTAAAGCAGCGTTGTCAAAGGGGTGCTGGAAACGTGCTCCAGAAGGGGGCCGGGAAACGCCGTCTCCTGACCCGCCGCCCGCCGCCGCTGTGGGGCCCCCGGAGCTCTTGCCGGACCCTCGCCGCCTTCTTGCGTGTCCTCTGACTTGGGCCAGGGGAAGGCCCTACAGGAAGCCTCACTCAGACAGGCGACCAGCCAGGACACGCCCTTCCCCCCCCCCCCCCAGCCCGTCACCTTTGCAGGAACTTTCCCCAGTTCGAGGGTACCTGATGCTTCCTTACTGGCCTCGGAGTCGCTGCTCCAGGCACGGCAGGGAAACAAGGGGTAGAACCGGTCCTGGAGGGAGGGAGGGAGCAAAGTTTTGCTGAGCACCTACTCTCTGCCCCGCAGAGCCCAAGAAGATATTTGGATTTTCTTTTTCTGCTTTTTTCAACTGTCGTTCCCGCTTAACACTCGCGGCCGACCCCACGATCGCCTGTGCAGCCCAGCTGTCCGCTCTCAAGCGCAAGCTGGCCTCAGCTGGTCTTCGTCAGGAAAGCCCACGGTTTGAGCAGGGACGGGGGAGCTTCCCGGCCACGCACACCCTGGCAGGGGTGTGGGTGAGCGGGGAAGTGGTTTCCTTTCTGCTCTTCTCAGTGCCCGTCTTGAGGGTCCCTGGGGCTCCGGAAAAGCCGCCAGGACTGAGACTGAACCTCTGTCAGCAACCCACCGCTGGCAGACAGGGCCGCACGCTCACACGTCTACACTCCCGTGCACACGCCCTCACGCCTTTCCTGCTCGGTGTGCACGAGCAGCAGCGTGCGTGGCCCGCAAGTGGCGGCAGTCTCTCTGCGGGAGGACGAGCCCACACGGCCGTCAGCGGCTCCGGGCCCTCCTCTCGGCTGCCCGCCAGAGGCCAACACCCCCCGACGGTCCCCGGGGCTCCGGCCGCCACGTAGCCCAGGCGTCCTCTCCGCCCCTGAGCGCCAGGACCCCGATCGACCTTCCATCAGCGGTGACCTCTGCAAGCTCAGCGCCCCGCAGCCCGCGTGGGCCCCGCTGCTCCCCGGAAACCAGCCCGAGAAAGGAAGGCGCTTGTGGAAGAGCCGGGTCCCGTGGCCACGACCGCAGGGCCCTCCGGCAAGGGCGTCTCCTCGGGACCCCGGCTCACTCTGAACGACGGAGAGTACGGCCCGAGCAGAGGTCCGGCTCAGGGAGGTGACGGCTGACAGTCTCTCGCTGCAGAGGCGCGAACGTGCAGGACATCTCACCTGTGCAGTGGCTGCTGGCTAATATGTTAAGCAAATATCAAGGATCCGCGCACAGGCGCCAGAGGGAGCGCCTCTGCCGCTCTATTTACAAAGTTTCAATTGCATTTTCTGTTTGACTTGGTTCTCCGAAGAATTCAAAGCAGCGGCCTCGCTTTGGTACCGCTCGGCGGTGCTCCCCGGTGGCCACGCCCGGCGGTCTGGTGCGTGTGCGGGTGTTGGATCCGCTCGGGAGGCTGCGTGTGGCGCCCGGGGTCGGCCGCGAGACCACCCAGCCCCCTGCAGGTCGGGGTCGCTCTGAGGCCGGCTCCCGGCTCGCTGCTGCGTCACCAGCGCATTAGCCTGCGGGAGCAGGAGGGGAGATTTGTCGCTTGAACCCTCGTGGGCCGCGCTGCTTGCTGGTTCCTTTTCCCTCGGAGGGAATCCCTCCGTGCCGAGCTCCGTAGCCTTCCGTCTGCGAGGCAGCAAAATCAACTCCTAAGGAGACTGGTTGAGAGTCATTCGGTGACCTCTGAGGCTCTGGCTGGTCCGCGTAGTTCCTCCGTCGAGGCTTCCGGGGGGCGGCGCACAGCCACGACCTGGCCACCGGGCCACCTGCCCGTGTCGCGGACATTCACACCCGGGCTCCCGGCTTGCCCGGGCACCCAAGCGGGCTCCGCGCTTTCCTTGGAAAGCCCCCTCCCCGCGGAAGGGGAGGAGTGGCCCGGCTCGGCTTCAGGCCTCCTGTCAAGCTCATCTCCACGTGCATCTGAGCGGAAACAGAGGCGTGACATTGGCAACGGTGAGCGAGCACCGTGTCGCCTCCAGGAACGTTCCAAAGACTAGACTTCCACGGAGCGCCGTGTCTCCCGAGCCTCAGAGAGCGAGAGCACACATAGTCCCATGCCAGGGTGAGGCTGCCTGAGAAATGAGCGTTCGCCCAAACTTCCCCACGGTGACCTTGACGGAGGTCTTTCTGCAAAGCCACTTGGGAGCCTGGGATCCCAGAACCAGACCCTGTTCATCCTCCCTCTCTGCCTGAGGACCGAGCGTGGGGTCAGCGCGGAGTCTCAGGCGTGGAGCGGTCCTGCGGTGTGATTCCCCCTGGGCACGCCTGGGCAGGGGAAACAGTCCGGCCCTGAGGACCAAGCTTCGGGGCCACCTCTGGGTTCTCCGGGTGCCGCCCTGATGTCACTGGCGGTCCCCTGAGCCCCGGTGTGCAGCCCCACGGGCGTCCCTGCCTCCGTTGTCCTTCTGGGAGCTGGGCGCGGGAGGCAGGTGGCGACCGGGCGGTGCCCCCGTGCCCCGTGGGCCGGTGCCCAGGAGCCACTTCCTTCAGCTGGGCGTTCAGCCGGGCCCCCCGCGGGGTCAGACACAGGCTGACCCTGTGCACGTGGGGCGGAGAGCACAGGAAGCCTCAGGCGGCTGCAGCTCTCCGGGGCCGGCGGGCGGCAAGGAGAGGTTAGACTAGCCAACGCATACTCCATTAGATAGCCACCAGCTCTATCGGGGAAAGAGGGGGTGGAGAGGGACGCGGCCCAGAAGCAGAGAGGGTGAGGGGTCCCTGTGGAGGCCCGAGCAGGTGCACACGATAAAAGCAGGTGTAGACCGGGCCTTGCGTGCGGGCTCAGGCAAGCTGCGGGGGCTGCCTTGCTGAGAGTACTGGGCGGTGGGCCACCCGTGGGCCTCGGCCGCCGGCCTGCCTGGCTCCGGCCCAGTGTGTCCCGAAAGTGGAACCGACCCCCGGATGGGACAGCGCCCGGGTGCCCCCTACGCGGCTTTTCTGCTGGTGACTGCGGAGAAAACCAAAACACAGATACCTGTGGGACTGCGGCCTCAGCAAACGGCTCTCTCCGGCCTTCATCAGGGTGATGGGAGCCCTGAGCACCGCACGCACGGGGGAGTCGGCCACGCCCTCCCCCCCCCCCCACAGGGGTCCATCTGGGGACTGGGCGCTCGGAGGACTTGGGGGAAGGAGAGGTGCCCCGAGCCCTGCAGCCTCCTGGCCCACGTCTGCAGCCGTGCACACACTCCCACACGCTTACTCGTGCACACTCCCACGTGTATACACACACGTGCACACAGACGCACACGCACAGTCACACGCGGCCTGCACACGTGTACTCACACACACAAAACATACACAATCACGTATACACACACACACCTACACGCACGTGCACACCCACGCCTACAGCTGTACACTCACAGACACGCCCACGCACACTAGCAGCACCAGCACTTTGTCCAGTGGCCCCTGTGTGCGTCCCAGGTAAATGGGAAGGAAATGCACTCAGGCCCCGGGCCCAGCCCCAGGCTGCTGCTCGAGGAGGGGCGACCAGGGTTCCCGGGAGGCCGCGGTCAGCCGGGGCCCGGGGTAAAGGGTGCACAGGTCGGCTCACCTGGTACCTGCCCTGCACCCAGCGGGCCGGAAAGCCACCCCCTGGCTCTCTCCGTTTCATTGAGGCCGTGCTTCTGGAAGGCACCGGGGCGTCCAGGAGCACTGGAGCAAAGGATGCTGAGAGTGAGCCCTCGAGGGTTTAGTAGGTCCAGGTGACACGTCCAGGCTGGCTAATATCTTCTGTGCTCAGAGCGGAGCCGTCTAGAGGAGGGTGTGAGTTTGTCCTGGGGAGACCCTTGCCGTATTGTTCTGTCGAGCTCACAAGCATCACCCCTCCAAACACCGTGACTCCCGAGTGTTTAGGTGTCACTTGTCAGGGCGTGCTGGGGTCACAGGGTGTCTGCCACCTCTGGAGAGCATGGGGGGTGGGGGGGCTGGGGCCTTTAGCCCTGGAACGGAAGCTCCTCACTGGTGGCACCAGGGGCCAAACCTCGGGAAACAGTCTTTTCCCCAGGGACACGCTCACCTCGGCGGCAGGGACAGACGCGTGGACTCTGGCACCTTCTGCCTGGCACCCTGGCTCCCCCACAGGGTCAAGCAAAATGCCCCTCAGTGCCTCTGCCGTTGCTTTGACGTGAGCAGTGTGGTGCTGTGGCCCAGGCTCTGCAGAGACCCCCTCCTGCTCCGAGGGGCCTCGGAAGGACGGTCGGACCTCCGGGGGGGGCGGGGTCAGTGCTCCGGCCCCGGCTCGGGCCCCGGGAGCAAGGTGGGCCAATGCTGGAGCCGACGATTCCGCCTGACCCCTGGCTTTCCTGGGACAAATCCCTGAGCCGGACTCTTTGGGAAGAACCCCTGATGGCTTCACGCCACAACCTGGACTCCGACACCGCAGGTGTCACCTGTGTCCTGCTGTGTCACGGCCAGTGATCAAGGGCCCGCGGCTTGAACTCCACGGGTTTCTCCAGGTATGAAGTGAAGCCTTTGGATGAGATCGTCTCTGAGGGTTACCGAGTTCCAACATTCATATCCCGCTTTCTAGGCCGACAAGGAAACCGTTACAGGAATCGCGACCCCCAGCATCTTTACAACGAGGGACTCCAACGCTCACAACCCTCATGACATTCCTTACCGGCGCACGTGCGCACACGCACGCGTGCATACGCGTGCAAACACACAGAGGCACACATGGGCACACACGTGCACAAACATGCATGTGTGCACATGGGAACACATACACATGTGTGCACATATACACATACGTGTGCAAACATGCACACCTGGTGCGCACACACACATACACACATGCATGTATGTGCAAACACGTGACACAGAGGCACATGTGCACATGCACACACACGTGCAAACATGCATGCACAGAGGTACACACGTGCAAACACACATGCACACATGTACACATGCATGCACACAGGCACACACGCATGTGTGTATACACATACATGTACAAATACACACAGCAGGACATGCGCATACACACATATACGCAGACCTGTGTGCACACACATACACGCGCAAACACGCACGCACAGAGGCCCATGTACACCTGCACACACATACACACATGCACCCACCCACCCAGCAGGCACACTCATGTGCATGCACACGTACACCTGACAGTTTGGCTACAGCGTCTGTTCATAAAGCCTGTTTCTTAGTGTTCCTGAAATTCCTCATCACCACGTACAAATAAGGGTAGACATCGAATAAGCCTAGTTCAGAAATCTATCTAAAATTTATTTTTAAAGAAATCTGTTACGTTCTTCTGAAATAAATACCCTTCTGTGAGAGCAAGGACTTTCACAAACCAAGTCGTGGCCTGGAATTTCTTCATTACTTCGTGCATAGAGACGTGAGTGCCACCTACGGAATGAAGCGACAGCCGTAGATTTCCCTGAAGTGAGGATCGCGGGGGGACACGTGAATGCGGACAGAAGGGTGGCCCGGACCGAAGCGGGCATTTCAACTTTTCACGTTTCAGGCTGCTCTTGCTGTGACACAGGATTTCTTTTCCAGGAAGTTTTGGATTTTATCATATTTCTTAGTTTATATTATAAATTCAGTGAAATTTATCATATGAAAGATGTGAACTTCTGAAAAGGAACAACGGATCCAAAAGTAAATAAACGAAATCTTCCACAATTGCAAATACGAGAGAAAATAATCACAAAGGTCAGAGCTACTCAAAGCCGAGAGGGCCTCGCTTTAAACTCCAGTGTCTGTATCTTTGCCTCCACAAAAACGAAATTACATACAGATGTTTGATGGTTGCAGATCG
>NW_024412377.1:679407-697834 GCF_014898765.1 Herpailurus yagouaroundi | reverse complement strand
CCCCCCCCCCGAGTACAGTGAAACAAATAGCGAATTTCACTCTGGGTCTTTCACCTTCTTTGTTTTCTTTGATCTTCTTCCTGGCCTTCAACCGAAGCTGTAAAGATATAACGTGTTTCTCCGCAGACCATCTCATGAAAGGTTTCTCTCTCCTGTGTCTGCTCTCCCCCCTCCTGGTCTGGGGTAAACATTTTCTTTTCATGATGAAAAGGATTTTAATTGCAGTGATGGGAGGGAATGTGTAGCGCTTTATCTGAGGCCTTTCTGCTAGTAATATATCTTTAAGTTGCAAATATATCCAGCTTGTAATTTAAATCGTAATTGTACTTTCTATGGAAGATTCTGGGATGAAAAGCAGAGGGCAGCCTACCACACGCAAATGCAATCACACACAGACACACACACACACACACACACACACACACGAAGAAAAAAAGAGAAAAAAGGATGAACCGAATAAAAACAGCTTGTGTCAGTCTTAAAAAAAAATCCATTTGTGATCACAGATGAAACATTTCCAATCTCATAATGGGTAGATTGCTTGGTTTTATTACCAACCATGCAAAGCAAGACCTCATCAAAAGGAGAGCCGCGCCAAGGTCCCAGTTTTCCATTAAAATAATTTCAAAAAGCTTTTTTTCTCCCACTGAAAGAACCCATTTTGCAAGATGATTTAGCTCAAAATCTGCTGGGAGTAACCCTTGACATAAAGTCATATTGTGTTGGAGTTTAGTCCTAAATTCATACATCAATTATTTACTGTCAACGCCGATTGTATAAGTGTAGAAAATTACTAGGAATGATATTTTCTCTCAGGCAGAAAAAATGTGATACAGCAGATAGAACGCAAAAATGTGCCGCCCACTGTCCGGAGCCCGGAATTATTTATGCATTGGAGAACAGTGTGCTGAGCAAAAGGCAGAGACAGAGGGGGAGAGAGGGACAGACGCATTATTTTAAACCTTTCATAACACCCATAAATATTTCATAACAAATAAATAAAGAATGTCGGGCTTGTGTGGAGACAGCTGTAGACGCACGGTTCAGTGCTCCGCCAGGCTCGGGGGACCCCACGCTTACCCTCCGTTAAGCCCCCATTCCTGTTTAATCATCCACTTAGTGCATTATGGGTAGAGGCGCTCTCCAGGTGAGCGGGGCGCTGAAGGTGACGGCCGCGGAGGCCACTCCTCATGCCCTCTCGGTCTTCTTTCTTATTGTGTAGACAGAAAAAGAAGAAAGCAGGGGTCTCCTTAGCCAACGTCCGGTCTGAAGGTTTTCACACCGGTGCCGCTAACACGTGTTGCCTCGAAGATTCCCCCCAGATAAAAAATAACAATTGTATATGCCCGTGGAACCCACGTTTTGAGATTAATGACACTTGAAGCTACGCCGCAGAAGGCTTTCCTCAAATACAACTACTGCACTCAGTGAGCCCCAGTGTGCCCTTTCTGACTTTTTTCCTCCTACTTCATCGGGTTTTAAATCGATAGGAACCTTTCATGGCAAAAACTGCACAGGCAGAAACATCAACAGAACAGAATTCGCTCTTGTATAAGTGAACTCTAGCAGGGACGTGTGCACACGTGTCCGGGAGGGACGCGTGTGTGGGCGTGCATGTTGTCGTCCAGTATGGTGGCATCTGGGGATTGACTGCTAGGACTTACACAGTGTTCAAATAGGCACGTGTCCTGGGGGGCCTGGTGGCTCAGTCAGTCGAGCGTCCGACTTTGGCTCAGGTCATGATCTCACAGCTCGTGAGTTCGAGCCCCGCGTCGGGCTCTGTGCTGACAGCTCGGAGCCTGGAGCTTGCTTCGGATTCTGTGCCTCCCTCTCTCTCTGTCCCAACTTACTTGCATTCTGTCTACGTCTCTCTCAAAAATAAACAAACATTAATTTTTTTTTTTTTTTAAATAGGCGTATGTCCCGTGTGTCCTGTGTGCCTGGCGTCTGGGGTTTGCCAAGGGGCAGAGGAGGGGGCAGAGCTCGCACGGACACCTCTTTCTGGGCAAAAGAGCGTGGCCATGGCTCCTTTAGCCTCTCAGAGCTTGAGGGACTCACTTTCCAGCACCTAGTTCTTACCACTGTCCCGGAAGGAAAGAAGGGGTTACCCTGGCTCACTGTACAGATGGAGAGCCACAGGCAGGTGCAGGGGCTCGGGCTAAGGCGGGGCTTGGTGGTGGGGCTAGCAGTTCCGTCCCGTAAAGACTGTGACTTCCAGAAGGGCCACAAGCTGGGAAACAGCCTAAACTGTTAGTGGTGATGCTCAGAGTCTCATCTGACCGGGGGTTCTAGCATGCGCCTTGGGGACACTCTGTAGAGTCCAGATCGCTACAATGACCTCTCCCAGACTCTGCAACAGGCTGCCAGGGCCCAGGGCTGACTCGGACGTGGAGGGGGTGAGGCTAGGAGGGGTGAGGCCCTCTGGCTGCGGGCATGGGGAGTCGCGATCACACTGATGTTCTATTTTCCACGTGCAGGCAGAGAGATGGCATCCCAGGGCCCCTCTGTGGGGTTTCTCGAGGGTCGCCTGGATCCCACCTGTTCTGCAGCAGCATCGGCTCCCGGGGCTGGGGGTGGGGCTGGGGGTGGGGTGGGGGGAGGGGGTTGTTGTTCTGGGAGCAGATTCTTCTCGAAAGCCGAGCTTGCAGTCAGCTCCTCGTATCTGACCCAGTGATCTTACGGGGCCATTGTTCCCTGTTCTGAATCCTCAGCTAGTAAGAGCTAGAAAGCCTTCGGATAGCAGGCAGCAAGACTGGCCTGGAAGTGAGGTCCGAGCGGCTTTGTCATTCTGCCTCAGACTGTGTCAAGGACGTCTGCTCCCAGCTTCCGTTCCGCTGTTTGGCCCACCCCTTGACAGAAAACAAATCCTTCTCTGATTTTAGGAAGCAAGTTGCATTGTGAAAATCCTTCCACTGAGTCATAGTCGCAAGTTTTAATAAACCTCTCATTATTTATTAAGCGTTTGAGGATACAGCAAAGATCCCAAATAACCTGCTAAATATTTATTTCATTAATACTTAAGTACACATTTATTTTTCACTAATTATTGCACATGTCGCCAAGGTTTATTTACAGCGAGTTCATCAACAGTAACTCTAAGTTTAGAAGAAAGCAAGGCACAGACATCGAGAGTTAGTTTCCCGCAACCAGAGGAGAGCACGCAGGATTTTGTCAGCCCCGGGCCCCTCACGCCCCCCCGTCCCGACACTCAGGGCTGAGCCATCATCGCTTACTGGGACGCTGCCTGCACCGGTGGCCCCAGAAACTCAATTCACGGAACGGCATCCTTGGAGAGAGGCAGATGCCAGTCCAGGCTTAGCAGACATCAGGTGGTGGCGAGGGCAGGTGCGGGGTCGGGAGAGAAGACGCAGGACAAAGCCCGGAGGGGACACTGACCCGGTTTCCGGCTCCCGAGGGGACGGGCCCCACGCTGAGTTCCTGGGCTGCTCCCAGCCCAGTTTACTCCCCACGCTGACGGACTCCACAAGCCCCCACGCGGGGACCCTGCCCCACGTGCCCGCTTCTCCCTGCTCAAGGCTCAGCTGCCGTGGGCGGAGCTCTGGGCAAACGAGATCTTCCTGAGCACGAGTTTCACACACTGTCGGCCGCACCCGTTAGGGGCATGTTTTGCTTTTGTTGATTATTTACTTCCATTTTTCTAAATCAAGAGACTTGATTTTCAGAATATTAACTTCGATAATAGAACATCTTAGAAACTTGGTTGCACCCTTGGGACCACTCAGTTACTTCCACGTATATCATGACGCGTTTGTTAAGTATTTAAGGGGAAATCAACCATTTTTCTGTAAGTTCACACGCATACGTGGATGCCCCGTGGCTGTCTTGGAGCCATGTTTCTAGAAAACAGAGCGTGGGGACATTTTCAGTGGCATCTAAACTTTGTTTGCTCGACCTCCTGCCTGGAAGCCTTGGCTGCGGTCACGCAGGCTGGGGTCAGGCGTTCCCTGAAAATGCGAGTCTCTCTGTGTGTAAAGCGATCTCATTGCAACAAGAAAGACACCCCCAGAACTGATGTGGGGGTGACCCCCTCAGGTAGTCAGGGTCTGAATGCAGCCAGAATTTTCCAGAAACTGTTGTTCACAGGCGTGTCCGGGGCGGGGGTGGAGGAGTCCTGCCCAGGCTGGCCGCTCTGAACGCCCCACGGAGACCCCGGGGAGTCAAGGCCACAGTGGGGACCCTGGCTGCTGCCTTTCTGGGCACCGGTGGCGGTCGGAAACCAGAGCCGTTTTCCAGCAACTGTTGAGGGTGCCCTTGGCCCAGCTGCTGGCTGGGCAGCACTTGGCCCACGGGGTCACCTCCCTCAGGACGCAGGAAGCCGGCGCCTGCTCTGGGGCCAGGAATGAGCCCCACCGGCTGGAGGCTGGATCTACAGCCGGCGATCAGCTCCAAGGACCGCCCCTCGGGGGGCCTGTGGCCAGTCCGTCCCACGGGCTGAGGTGGGAGGCATCGAAGGAGGCTGGCCTCACCTCCCACATGGGTCTCAGAATCAAACACTAACCAGAGATACTTTTAAGAGTGATGAGTCGCAACACGTGCAATCTCTTTCTTTCCTGGTGAAAGAAAGCGTTATTCTATGTCCTGGCATTAATATTTATTAGTTCTACACGAATATTTAGTAGCGGATCTGGGGTGGCAGAGCACCGCCCCTCCCCCGGTGGCGGGGACTCCAGACTTAGCACTGACATTTAAAATTTTTTTTTTTTTAACGTTTATTAATTTTTTTTTTTTTTGGGACAGAGAGAGACAGAGCATGAACGGGGGAGGGGCAGAGAGAGAGGGAGACACAGAATCGGAAACAGGCTCCAGGCTCTGAGCCATCAGCCCAGAGCCCGACGCGGGGCTCGAACTCACGGACCGCGAGATCGTGACCTGGCTGAAGTCGGCCGCTTAACCGACTGCGCCACCCAGGCGCCCCCTTAGCACTGACATTTAAAGAGTGTGGCAGACTCCATTCCTGCCCTTACAACAAGAAAAAATGGGACAACTTGAAAACAACTGCTTCTCTCAGACTCACCCGAGAGCCCAGCGTGCAGGGCGAGCCAGCACCCTGAAACCTGGAGGGACAGCAGGTCTGGGAGGCCAGGGTGGGCAAGGTGGGTCTGCCTGGAGAAGCTGCTGGAGCCGTAAACTGGCAGGAACTGGTGGGCGGTGCCTCGCTGGGCTTCTGGGAGCCGGGGGAGGGGGGGCTTTATTTCCAGGAGCCCTGAGATCTCCTCACGAAGGTCTGAGGAAGATGCCCTTGTGGCTCTGCGGTGGGAGAGAAGAACTGGGCTGTGAAATGTGAAATATGTCCAGAAAGTTCTCTGTGACAAAGGGAAGACATCTGTCACATTCAGGAAACGTGACACGTATCCACCTTTCCCAAGAGCAGCGTCCCAGATCCCGGGGGAGGGTGCTCCTGGACTCTGGCCCCCTCGAGTCTTCTGGTCTCAACCAGTGGAGAAGAAGCTGTAGGAGAGAAAACCTCTGTGAAGGTGACATCCCAGACGCCCCGACCACTGAAGGACGTGCCCCACCCCCACGCCTCAGCCCAAGCCAACGCGGCTCCAGGAGGACCCCAAGCGTGGCTCACAGCCGAACATGCTGCAGACCCAGACGCTCTCTTTGGGAGGAGCCCTCAGCCAAGCCACGTCAGGAGGGACAAGGCTAGAGACACCTTAGGCAGAGACCAGCCCCCAGCCACGCCGGCAAAGGCCTATTTCCCTCCGACTGGAGACGACAGGTCTGGCTTTAAGCAAAAGATGACAAGGCATGCCAGAGGGCCGGAGAAAACATAGTCTGAAAACACAGTGAGCTTGAAGACGGGGCAACAGAAAGTTCCAAGGTGAACGCAAAGCGACAGAAGAATGGGGGAAGAAGCACCGTATCCAGGAGCGAAAGGGAGGGAAATTCTCAAAAGGCGTAACATCTATAACTGCAGTTGCTAGAGAGAGAAGATGGGGGGGCGGGGGTGGCGATCACAGTGAGTATCTGGAGTAATGAGTAATGACAGCCAGATCCAAGAAGCTCAGTGACCGCGACGCACTGAGCACAGCACCCACCAACTGCAGAAAAACAAAATCACAGAGGAAACCTTGAAACGAGCCTTTACGGGGACAAGAAAACAGCCAGAGAAGAACGAGGGTCACAGAGACATCTCACCTGGAGTCGCTGCAGCAGGAAAGAGATGGTAAGTGGATGACATTTTTAACCTGTTAGAAGAAAAAAAAAAATCCCACCAACACAGATGTCTACAACCAGTGATACTCACCTTCAAAAGTGAGGGAAAAGAAAGACCTTCCCAGGTAAACAAACAACGAGAGAATTTGTGAAAGATGCTCCCAGGAAATTCCAGAAACAAAACAAGCTGTTCAGGGAGAAGGAACGATCGAGGTCAGAGTCTGCACAACGGTTCAGAGTCCAAGCAGGAATAAGGGGACGTACGTGTGCTGGGTGATTCCAACAGAGGGAGAGGGGACGTGAGGGACGGCAGTGTCGCAGGGAGACAGAAAGAGCTAGTAGTGTTCTCCACCCCGAGGCAGGTCCCTGCTCTGCCACCCACGGGGCAATGGTAATGGCAGGTGGGCTTGGACGTCCACTGTCAACTTTAGGGAAACCTCTACATGTTGGGAGTTTAATCAATACACCAAGGGGGAAGACAGAATCGAATAAAATCCTCAAGTAAAACCAGAGAAGGCAGAACCAGGGGCCTCTGGCAACGAATACGAAACAGCCACCCTCACGGTGGATGGTGTCCGATCAGCTGATGTTGGCACCTTGACCAAGGACGGGATGGAGGGAGGGACGGAAGGAGGAGGAGCAGACCGGGCTGGGATTTCAGGTGTAGACACCAACCACCCGCATCGAGAATAGATCCGGGAAGCAGAGAAGTGAGAAGGGGCTACTTGAGGGTTCACGTGCAGGGGATTCAAGAAATCTCACCCTTGTTCAGGGCCAGGGACAGAGGCCGACGCGGGTCACGGGGCCTTAAGGCGCCTGGGGGTGGCCGCACCTGGCAGCTGGGCACGCCCGAATTAAGAAGGCCGGGGCAGGGGCCAGGGAAGGTCTTCTCGCACATGTTGTCCTCAAACGGTAGTGACCACACGAGTCACTGAATGTACTTGGCCGTCATCCTGGGAAACGTGGCCCATCTGGAGCCCCAAATCTGCTTAGAACAGTAAGAACCCCGAGGGGAAGTCCGGGCACCGGAACAGGAAGCGCCGGCCGGGGAGACCGCAGGCACCCAGAGAGGGGAAGCCCCGGGCCCCACTTGGGGGCTGGGTCCTCCGTCAGCCGAGGGAGCCCGGCCCCCAGACTCGCCAGAGCTCGGCCGGCGCCAGGCCCACTGCCAGAGGTCCGGCCGCCAGCCCGTCTGTTGCTTTACATCAGTAAGTAGAGTAACTCGTGGGCCCAGATCAAGTGTCCGTCAACTCGCGTCACCCTAAGCCCTCCTACGGCGGATTCCGGGCTGGGTCACCCTCCCGGTCACCCTCCCCCTGCAACTTCCGGCCGGACGCGCCTCTCCCCAAGCAAAGCCGAAGCCCCGTGTGAGGGCAGCACCGTCGGCAGGGCCCCCGGGGAGCCCAGGCAGGGCGGGGGCGGCTTCGGTGAACACGTGGTGCACGTGTACTTTCCCGCCGTTAAGTCACGTGGCGCGCGCGTACCCACGATCCTTTAACACGTGGCGCTCACACACCTAAACTCCGTTAAATCACGTGGTGCTCGTGTAGCGACGATGTAAGGGATGCTAAAGCGACTTGTCAACGACCGAGTAGTTACCGTGTGTTCCTTCCGGCAGGCAGGTAAACAGTCTTACCTATTTTAGCCATTTATGGGAAATGGGCAGCACGTTTCCTAGGATGAGGGTAAAGTACAAACAGCAGTTTTCAGCAGCGGCTCCTGACGGTCCCTACAGAAAGGGAAGTAACCTGTACTCTAATCCAGGGCTCAATGCGAGAAAGGCGTAAGGTGGGAAACACGTTAACACCTCTGACGGTCGTCTGATTAAATTACTAAATACTACTATTTGCGAGAAACGAATTCATAAGCAAAGCCCGAGGTCGGATATTTGGAACGTCGCCACACCAGCAAGGGGTAGGATGCTCACCCCCCTGAGTGAGGGCCGGGCTGTGCCAGGGGGCTCGCGGGGGCCCTGCTGGGGCGGCAGGCGGGGCAGGTGGGTGTGATGCCCGGTTCCCAGGAGCCTGAGGCCCCCGCTGCGGCCTTCACCAAGCGCGGTCCCCTCAGCGGGACAGGATGCCCGGGGACTGGGTGTTTCCCTTCCCGCGGGTCAGTCAGACCCCGGTTCGGTCCCCTTTCCTGGGGACAGACCTCGTGAAGGACACAGAGCCCCTGCAGATTCCCGAAGGGCTCCTTTCCCGTCCTGCCCCCGGAGCCCGAGGCCCGCTTCTCTGAGCACCGCCGTGAAGACCCGCCGGGGCCCCTGCAGGGAGGACGCACACCGCTGTGGGTGCCCCAGCTGTAGCCCCAGGCCGGCGGGGAGGAGCCCCCGTTCGTCCACCTGCACCAGCCCCCCGGGGAGGTTCCCGCTGGCGGGTTCCGCTCCAGCCATGACAGTCTGCGTCTGCCGGCCTAGCTCTCCGTTTCAGGGCGGCGGTGCGCCCCGTGACCTCTCCTCTCTGGCAGATCTAGGATTTGCTGGTTTTCAGTGCGTCTGGCCCTTCTCTTGCCACGAGGACCCCAGTGAGGGCTTCCACGAGTGTCGCGTGCCGGAAGTCGGAATCTTTTGGCCGTTAAGGGAAGTAATGAGGCATCGGTGGGCTTTGTGGCTGCTCAGGTAGGGTCACCTTCCCGGGAGACTGAGGGCAGGAGCGGGGAGCCCTCACCCGCCTGACAGGAGCCAGGTGTGGGCAGCAGACAGGTGTTCGGCCAGACTGTCTGGGGCAGGTGAGTCTTGGGCAGCAGGATCCTGGGGCTCTAACCACTCTGGTCCCACCTGAGTCACACACACGCGTGAAGGCATCTGGTGGCCTGAACGGCAAATGTGCTCTACGGCAGGATTTCTTCCCTCTCGAGTTGTTCTGTCCGTGGCAGTGTGTGCAGCCACAGCCGCTGAGGACGGAGACCCGGCTCCTTGGGGCAGGGCCCTCTCGACCCCTGCCTGGACTCACACCGTGCGGGTGACGAGGGCTGGGGAAGCTGTGGAGCTGGGTTATGGGGCCTCATCGTCCAGCAAGGGCCTGCGTGGGGTGTGCCAGTCACCAGGTTCTGGACGGCATCCAGGGCGCGGCTCTGGGGCACGTCCCTTTCTGGAGTCATGCCCCGGGCACCTGACCCGTCCGCCGGCAGGGGTCTGGGGACAGCCTCCCCACCGAGACTGGCCGGGGCACCACACGCTGGGACCAGGTGCCAACGAGGAAGATGGAATGGGGCCCGGCGCTGGGAGGAAGGCTCTGAGTCCTGGGTTGGGGCCACATGGAAGAAGGACATTTAGGTGCTGAAGATTATTTTTAATTATTATTAATCGCAAAGAATTCCAATGCTTCGGACAAAACCAAGAGCCGACTCCCTCTCTGCACAGCGATGGGGGAAAGGGTGAAACCAACACGTCCACCGAGGGCCACGAGGGCGCCAGGGAGCCCGGCGCATGTCCGCGCCCCACCCTCCCTGCGTTCTCCCACATATGGCTCCCCTCGCTGTTTGCGGAGTGCTCAGCGTGTGCTCGTTAAAGGTCTAATTACACTCTGCTCCACTAATCGATGATTGAGAAAATGGCAAACACGCAAATACTAAGCGAGAAAAGAGAAAAAAACAACAACACGTCAGCTAACTGCGCCTTGAATTCTTCACGAGGCCACGTTGTTGGCTTGCTTTTAATTTGTACTTGACTTCTGGGAGCCCTTGTACATTTTATAAATGCTGGTATTAACCGGGTGTATTTTAAATCACCAACTAACAGAGAGAAAACCTCATGATAGTCTGTAATCACGTCTCTAACTTCCCAGGGTTTCTGGAAGACGGGTGATAAGGACACACTAGCCCCTCGTGTTCATGTTTAAAACATGAAGAAGATTCCAGGTGCGCCTGTGGTGGTCAGCCGGCCCCCGGCGTGGCATGAAGGCTCCGTCCATGGAGCTGCAGGGCGAGGAAACTGGCTGTGCTGATGGGCCCCTCACCCGGACTATTCTGGACACAGCCTTGGACGGAGACGTGACCTCTTGTGGCCTCCAAGCCCTGCCCACATCACCCACGTGGCCCGGTGACTGTACCATAGGGACATCTAAAACCACATGGGGACCGGCCGCCCCAGCTTTGCTGCGTGTTCCGTTCACGTCTCCGTTGCTGTTAACGCGGGAGACCCTCGATGTGGCAAAGCACATCTACGGGAAAGACCCCCAATTTATTTATTTTGGTTCAACTGGAAAAGTCAATGGGCACTCGATGCTCATCTGACATTCACACCACCTGCACGCAGCCTGCCGAGATGTTTATCCGTCAGAAATGCCACCGACCGCATCCCGCCATCTTCCGACTCAGAGCCCGCGAGAAGGCGTTCGCACAGCGGTTCGATGCGGGCACGAGGGAACAGCGCGCAGTTCCGTAGGAAACCCGAAAGAGCCTCGTGGCGACGTTCTGAGTTACTGTTTTCCATTTTCTTCTGTTCTGCGAATTCTCTCTCAAGGAGTTACTCCAGAATTACCTGATAACAAACATGTTTTTCTGTAAGAGACTTGAATTTTCTTCTGAAAACACCTTGTTTTTGCATGTGAAACAAGCATTCCTCTGTCCACTATGACTTTGAATCTAGTTTTATATACAGAGGAGCTTCAGAGACTTTCCTGTAAGACCGTGGCCTCAGAGAGTGTCCCCATTCCCCCCAGTGGCTCCATCCGGGCTCCTGGGGAAATGCAGCTGCCCCACTAAGGGCCCGACTTTTCCCTGATCACGAGGCTCTTCGTCACCAGGAGCACAGCCTCCGTTCCTGTATTTACTGGAATATGAAATTGTCCACGTGCCCTCTCCAGTATTCTTGTGTGCGTTCTTTGGCAGAATCCAGTCTGAAAATCCATCAGGAAGATGCTTCCCGTGTTTCTGCTTTTAACACCAGAATTAAGATGGTGTGAGTTCGCTTGGGCCCGTTGACCCCGAGAACGGAGGGAGCGCCTGATGGGGCCATCCAGCCATGGGCTCCCGTATGACCCAAGCGGGGCCTTTCCAAGGACAGATTTCAAAACCTGACAAAATGCCGAGGCATAAACAAGTCTCAGCACACCCCAAAGGACTGAAGTCACGTGGGGTGTGGCATGTAACCACAGTGAAACCCAGCCAGATGTTAACGACCAATAGATAGTTGCCCTATTATCTTCCCATGTTTTTTAATTGGAAAAAAAAAATGTACTTTTAAGTAGCCAATGTTGAAAACAGAATTACAATAAAATTGGAAAACTATTTTGCACTAAATGACGAGAAAAGACGGCCTATGCTGGGGTGAGCTCTGGTAGGAACGTGGCTAAATTCTGAACGCTTCAGCTTCACCTTTTAGAAACACCAACGGGAAGCATAAAACTAGACAGAAATGCACACCAACCACGGGCAGCACAGGGGTGCCTGGAGGCGTGCGTGTTGGGGGACGATGGGCCTCAGGCACCTGCGGAAGGAGGGGGTCCGGCCCGCAGCACGCAGTCGGGTCTGGAGAAAAGCCTGGGAGACTCAGCCAGACTCATCTGTCCCTGGTTCTCAGAGCAGCTCTCGGGACACCGTTCCTTGAGATCCTCGAGATTTGGCAGAAATGACATGTGGCAAACAGGTCGTGTCCCTATCTGCAAACTCCGCTGCACTGTCTTCCCTCCGTGTGTCACATGGGTCACTCGGTTCACTTAAGCCACGAGGTGCCGCTGGGAACGTGACCTAATGCAAGGTTCTCTCCCTTGTCAGCGCTGTGTTCGCCTGAACCCCAAAAGGAGTTTCCTTGCTTTTGCTGGTCAAGCGATCCGCTGACACTGTCCTGATGTCGCTCGCTTGAGCCCAAGCCGGTCGCGCCTGTGGTCACCGAGGGGCCTCAGGCTGCCTTCCGTCCATTTCGGGACCACGTCCTTGAACTGCACCGGTTAGCACTTACTCCAGCTCTTCCCACTTTGGTGTTTCTTTCCAGGAAGAACGATCACCTGCCGATTTTCCGTGCCTGACTTCAGCATCGCCACTTTCAAATTCTTCTTCATCTCTTAGGTTTTTGGCTCTTTGTAAGACTTTTTCGCCTCTGCGAGCTCTTTGCTTGGTCCGCCTTCACGCGGCCATCGGCCCGGGTCAAGCCTGACTTGCCCCTTCTGCCGACCCTTCCCTGGGGTCTCCCCCTCGTCCTGCGGCTCTCATTCTGATGTCTGTTGGTTTGGGCCTTCCCGGTGTCTTTTCTGAATGTCTTTCCCCTCGTGCGGGAGAGGCTGGACCTCCCGCCTTTCCTTCTGTGGCTACGGGCCTGTCGATGGGTCCTCCTCCCTCTCTTCTTCAAGAGCGTGTTTGGGACTTGGCCTCGATATCAGTTGACTGCTCCTTTTTATGTGAACTCAGTTTTCTGAGCTGCAGGCAGTGTGTTTCGCCAACTTTTCTGGGCTCCTGATGCTCTGGGTTTTTTTGGGTGCACAGGCCTGGCTTTGCCCCTGAGCCCCTGGCCACCAGCTCCCTCGGGGCCTCCCTCCCCCTCCTGCTCTGTGTGCTAGGCATCGGGTCCGAGGGGAGTGGCTTCTCCTCCGAAGGAGCCCTGTCCGGGAAGGAGCCCCCGAGGGGCTGCACTGGACCCCGTGTCCTGCGAGCCCGGGCCTCCCCCCCCGCAAGGGCACAGAGCCCGCTGTGTCTCCACCCCGCTCAGAGTGGCCTCCACGCCTTCCCGGGAACAACTGTGGGTCCCGTGTGCCCTCCACACAGAGACTCCGGCCCCTCGGTCCTGGCTGTCGCCGCGTCCTCGTCTGTGTGCACTGTGAGCTCATGGGGGGCTTTGTCCCCTCGTTTTGGTGCAACGCTGCCCATTAGCTTTTGTTTTGCTGTCTGGTTGCCTGTTTCGATGTGTAGACCGAGAGATTCAAAAACTACTCATGACCCCAGCTGCCATCTTCCCAGGACTGTCTCCCCCTTTCCTTGTAGTGGATTGAAAAGGAGGAGAGAGTTTAACTTTCCAGCTACTCTTACAAAAGTGCGTGCGAGGTGCTGTGTCGGGACAGGAGGGCCCCGGCTCCCCCATTCTGGCCCCGACAGCGGCCATTCGCCTCAAGAGGAGATGCTGGCCCTCGTGAGCCCGGCTCAGGGGAAACCTCTTGACAGGAAACTCAGACTTTAAGTCAGGAACAAGCAGAGAGAAAAGAGGTCCCGCCTCAAGGCTGCGTCTTGTTTCTACACCAACACGTCTTCCCACGAGAGTACTTTTCCTCGGGGAGCACACAGTTGAGCACTTGGCTGGGATCACAGAGGTGGCCCCGGGCCCCCGGCCCCGCCTGCACCCGTGACAAGGTCCAGCGGCAGAACATTTTCCCTCGGCCTCTGAAGGAAACGCGGCTTCTTGCCACCTCTCCTGAGCTATTTGTCCAGTCCTGAGCTGTTCCCCACACGCGGAAGGACTCACTCCGTCTCACAGACACCGAAGCCAAGCGGGCCTTGCGGAAATCGGGTGTTCGCTCCTTCTGCTCTGCCTCCAGGGACTTTGGTAATCTTGGCTAATACGACTTTTAAACTTTACCGTTTTAGATTACAAAATGATTACTTGTGATGTATTTAATTTAGAAAGGCGGGAAGTGTAGAGAAAGCGGAAGAAAATAAAAATCAACAGAGATTAGAAGGCACCAGGGTGTATGTCCTGTTATCTCTCTTTCCAATGAAGTCATAGTTTTGGCCACGAGTATAAAATCTGGGCTGTCGCCCAAGTCAGGGTCCACCGACCACCGTGCCAGGCCCAGCGTGCCCTGTGCTGGCTTCTGTACGGCCTCCAAGCTAAGAACCTCTTCCGTGTTTTCAAACGTCTGGGGAAAAGTTAAAATCAGAGTATTTCAGGACATGCGGAAGTTACCTGGAATCCAAAGTTCAGTGTCCACGGACGAGTCTGCGGGCACGGGCCCCACCCCTCTTCACCGCGGCCGCAGCTGCTCCCCCGCCACCCCCGAGACCCCGGAGCCGGCGGCCAGTGGCGGGGAGCGCGGCCCGCGAAGCCACCGTGTCTGAGACCCCGCTGCGCACGCAGCTGCCCCGTCCCTGCAGCTCTGCGGGCACCTTCCGCCGTCGACCCCCGTTTCACAAGCCGAAGGGGAGACGAGGACACGAAGCAACGTCCCGAGCCTCCCACACGGAAGCCACGGGGCGTCTGTTAGACGCGTCGCTCGGGGATGTGTGTGGACTGAGGCCCGGAATCAGGAGCGTGGGGCATAAGGGTCCCCAGCATCTTCTTGGCGGTTTTCCGCACCTGCCATCCGCCGGGCGCCACGACGCCAGAAAGGCGGAAACGAGCAAGCCCCGCCCACCAGGCGCTCCGTAGAAACTCAGACCTTTGAGGGGTGGCCTCTGCGCCCTCGGGATGTAGGCGTTGGACTTCAGCACTCGCCAGCGCGCCGACCCGGTTCCGCGGGAACTGCTGCAGGCGGGGTGGGGTCTCCAGGTTCAGCGGGGGGGGGGGGGGGGGGGGGGGGCGCGCGCCACCCAACAGGTCCCGGAGGAGAGGCCTGGGCTCCGAGGAAGCGCCCCCATCCCCTGCCCCAGGAACCTGGCCACTCAGGCAGTGCTCACCGAGGGGGCAGGGACCACCCGGCCCTGTAAAACGATCACATGCCCAAAGACCCACCGCGGCTGGTTTTACGGGACCCTGGATTCCCGGATCTGACGATCAGAATCGAAGTCCCACGCCCACGGCTGACGGGGACCCTCACAGAGATCAGTGGACATCCCTGGAGAGAACACGTGCACAGGGGACCAGAGCAGCCGCCATCCCAGGCCCCTGACTCTTTCTAACAGAAAATAAATGGGGGTGCGTTTGGGGAAGAAGAGGGACGATTTCTTACTCATAGGCAGAACACTTGATTTATTCAGAGTGTAAGAAAAGTAGTTGTGTGTGAGACCTCAAAGGTTCATGAAATCAATCTTTCGCAAGAGAATGACTTTCCAAAGAGTTATTAAAGCTTGCTGGGATTTTTAGCATGTTAAGGAATTTCCATGAAAACACGCCTTTTCCTGATGGCTTTAGAAACCTCTGCACCTTTTCCTGCAATTTCCCCCATTTTGTAGCTTTTCTGTTGTTTTGCGCATAGAACCTTTCCCATACTTTCCACTTTCATGAGCATGTGCTATCATTCTCTTCCTTTCTTTTTCTTCTTGCTCCTACAAGCTAGCTTGAATAAAGGAGTCATTATCAGCAGCCCCACAATGGACCCACACATCCTCAGTCAAGACGCCAAACGGGCGAAATATCGATCAGTCTTCCGTGAGTAATAGCGGTCCCCTGAAAGGAGCAGGCACAAGTTCATGGGTCTGCCCGTGCACGCCGCGAACGAGGCATCCCACAGCCCAGAGCCCAGCCTCGCGGATCGTAATCACTCCCTACAACAATAAACGTCAAGACTGGTGTTATTTATCGACCACAGTCAATGACCGTCTGTGGGCTACACATTGAAAGTTCATTTTACGAACCAGCATCCTGATTGGATTGTCTGCTTTCTTCCAGGGACCGCTGAGGGGCTGAGAGTTAACCCCGGAGCTTCCTGCCGGGCCCCGGCCCATCCGCGGCAGCCGGACACCCCGCCCCCCGCTCCGCCACGGAGCCTGGGGCGCCCCTGTGGCGAGTGCGGAGAAGACCAGCAGCAGGAGCTGGCAGAGCCTCTGCACGGCCCGGCCCCGCCGAGGAGCAGCGTGGGGCTGGCGGCGGCCCTGCCACTCTGCACCACCCACCCACAGGCACCGAAATGGCCAGCCAGAGGCCAGGGGGCAGTGACCGTGGACGGACGTAGCAGCCTGCCCGGCTCTCGGTGCCGGTGTCTGGACACGCAGGGAGGCCAGAGGCGAGTGAGTTCGCTGGGTGTGGAGGTCGCTGGGTGTGGAGGTGGCCGTCACCAAGCCTGCCGACACCTGGAAGCTCGGCGCGCCCTCAGGCCCGGCCGGTCTGAGCACAGAGGCAGCACGTCCGTCACTGTGCTTCTGTTCCTCGGGAACCCTGGCACACAGCAGGTTCGCCCAGAGAAGACTTAATTCCGCTCTGGGTCCAACTCACAATTCTGTTTCGAGATTAGACGCCATGTGACACATCATACGGGCAGCGGCTGAATTGTGGGAAACGTGGGTCGTGCCCTTGGGGATCTCAGGACGCACCATCCCTTCTTCTAGCAAGGCGGCCTTCGAGGGTCATGGCCAGTTGGTCTTGCCCCCGGGGGAGTCGAGACTCTGGGCAGCTGCCTTGCCGAGCGAGTCCTGGCCTCGTCTCCGTGGACGTCCCACCCACACTCAGAACCCTGACCAGTCTTGAGGCACGATTTATTTAATTTTAATTTTTTAAAGCTTATTTATTTATTTTGAGACCGTGAGAGAGCATGAGCGAGGAGAGGCAGAGAGAGAAGGAGAGAATCCCAAGCAGGCTCCCCACTGTCAGCACAGAGCCCGATAGGGGCTCGAACTCACAGACTGTGAGATCACGACCTGAGCCGAAACCAAGAGGCGGATGCTCCACCGACGGAGCCACCCAGCCACCCGAGGCATGATTTAAAACCCATGGAGTCAGCCTGGCAGGACCACGGACTCTGCACATAACTAACTCCTGAAGCATCAGAGGAAGGATGACAGGGCCATGATGAAGCCACAGAAATCAGTGACCACAGCGCCCAAAGCCAAGACCGTGTCCGGTAGTTTGTCCGGTAGTTTGAGGAGTCGACACTCCACTTTCGTACCCCCGCCACACTCGGGCTCCCGGCCAAGCCGGTCCACCACCGCTGACCCCGGGGCTGGGCGGACGCCCTTCTTCTAGAGATGGGCCCAGCGGGGCTCCGGGCCTTTGAGTCTCCTGTCCTCACTCACAGTTCAGCTCTCCTGTCTATAAGTGATGGAAACAGGAGGAGACGGGGTCACGGTGTGGAGCCCTGGACCGGTGTTGACCTCTAGGGGCTTTTCTGAGCTACTCCCTCCCAGCCCCTGCCCCCTGCCCTCCCACTTTTAACCTCACACTAAAATACACGTAAATGGACTATTTTTTCTTTGACTGTGTGTGATCTGTCCGAAAGAGGAGGCAGCTTCAGATGCCTGCGGGGCCAGGGGGGCCTGGGAGGGACAGCCGTCGTGCCGGGTCCGGGAGGTATGGGCCCAGGCCTGGTTTGTGCGGCTGAACGTTCTCTGTGAGAAGGGGGTGTCCCTGGGGTAACAGGCTGAACTGTGCCTGTTCAAAATCAGGATGTCGGAGTGCCGGCACCCCGGAACTCAGAATGGGGCTGCACATGGCCGGCGTCCCTAGAGGAGGATGTCAGGACACAGATACACACAGAGGGATGGCCGTGTGAGCACGGGGAGGAGACGGGCCCGGGGAGAGGCCTGGGTCTCGGACGCCTGGGTCTCGGACGGCGAAAAAACACACAAACACGCCTCTGTTCTCGAAGCCCCCGTCTGTGGTCGCTGTGCACACGCTACCAGGGAATCCGCAAGGACCCATTCGGAGGACCCAGGGTGGATGTGCAGCTGGTGACACACAGTGTGGCCGTGTGGGGAAAGCCTCGCCCGGACAGGGGCCACCAGGCTGGTCTGCACAGATGAGAAGGCCCCTCCTGCCTGCCTTCCAGGCCACCTGCTTGATTCTGGGTGGGGGATGCGTTCGTGAGGAGGTGGCTGGTGCCGAGTGCCGCAGAGACCGGGGCCACAGCGTGACTGCGTCCATTTCCCTGACGAAACCAAGTCCCTGGTACGCGGCCCTGGAAGGCACTTTTGGCTGAGGACCGCAGCCACTGTCGCTCAAGGACAGCTCAGCCCCTCCCACTCTGTGTCCCCTAGTCCCTCCTCCGCGGGGGAGACGGGAAACTCCAGACCAGGGAGAAACTGGATGCCACAGCATGAAAGGCGCACCGCAGAGGAAACACAAAGCAGGGAGAGAATATGTGGGTTCCGGGCACCGGACCCCCCTGGGAGCGCGGGCAAGAAGGCTGGCTGTGTCCCAGGTGAACAGAGAAGGTGACAGTGACCAGGACAAGCAACTTCTGATTTTCAAACTGAAATTCGAGGCTGGTGGTCTGTGCTTTAGAACCACGAGCAGGTTGGGGCGCCTGGGTGGCGCAGTCGGTTAAACCTCCGACTTCAGCCGGGTCACGATCTCGCGGTCCGTGAGTTCGAGCCCCGCGTCGGGCTCTGGGTTGATGGCTCGGAGCCTGGAGCCTGTTTCGGATTCTGTGTCTCCCTCTCTCTCTGCCCCTCCCCCGCTCATGCTCTGTCTCTCTCTGTCTCAAAAATAAATAAAACATTAAAAAAAAAA
>NW_024412377.1:652850-679307 GCF_014898765.1 Herpailurus yagouaroundi | reverse complement strand
CAGAAAGTCCCAAAAAAAAAGAAAAATTAAAAAAAAAAAAAAAAAAAAAAAAGAACCACGAGCAGGGGGCACTTGGTTTGGGGGTTCAGTGTCCCACCTTTGTCCCTCATCCGCTCACAGAGACCCCAGAACCAGAACCACTTTGTGGGGAAGGCGTGTGGAGGGGCAGCTGCCCCAGGTCTCAGCAGCAGGACAGCTCTGTGTCCAGGCTGCCCCCCAGCCCCCCGCGGGTCTCTGTCTCAGCTGTGGTCCTCTGCCCCCCCCCCCAGCCCCCCTCGGGTCTCTGTCCCGGTCGTGGTCTTCCGCCTCATTGGAATGCATGCCCCAGCCCCCAGCCCCCAGCCCCCAGGGGGTCGGCGGCCCCCACCTGGACCAGGAGCCCCGCAGGAACTCCTCGCTCTTCCGGGAAAGTCAGCTCCTTCCGTAAGGGGAGCCGTGGGTGCCGTGGGTGCCGTGGGTGCCGTGCTTGTCTGGAGCTGGGCTCCAGGCATCAAGGAGCTAAACCCGCCTTCCCCGACATCCTGATGCCAGGGGACGTACGGGCCTCCCCTAGGCCGTCGGGCGGTCAGGGGACTGAGTGCAACGTTGTGCGAGGGCATCTGGGACGAGGCAGTTTGCTCGTGACGGAAGCTGATATTCCTTCAAACGCCCTGTCTCCTGTCCAGGGACGCTTCAGATGGGTGGCTGTGGAGTCTCTTTCTTATTGAATCTAATGGGGACCAAATCACGCATTCCCCTAACGGAGCGGTGACGAGAACGTCAGACTCCTGACGGCACACGCACGTGCACAGTCCCTAGGATCCATTGTCCCCAACTACTGCCGTGGACGTGAGAGCCAGCGACCTCTGCTCACAGTTTCCTTCGATCTGAGTCTCAGGGCTCCGTGGGTCCGCCCTTTCTCAGTGGGACCCACGGCCGTCATCTGGGGAACGTGGAAAACCAGCGTCCGTGGGAGCTGTGGAGACGGTCGGCCATGCTGTGTCCACACAGACCCCTGCAAACTGTCACGCGGGCCATCGTCCCGTCTGTCCTGGACTCCCCGTCCGGGGCACAAACCCGACACACCAGGCATCCCCAGAGGAGGCGGGCAGAGGCGGGCGTTTGCCATCGTCGCGCAGAGGCAGTTGTAATAACTCCGTCGTTAAGGTGAAGAAGTAACCCAAAACGGTCACTCCCGATGGTCCCAGGGAAAAAGAGCTCTTTTTCGGGTTTGTTTCTGCCCAAACGACATACGGATTTTCTCTCCATTTTTTCTCCTGCTGTAATTTCAAACTTGGACACACATTTCTCCAGCACATTTCAAGAACCAGAGCACTTTTAAAATTAATTTTTAATAATGTGTAATAATCTGAGTGGCCCTGGTCTGTGTGCAGAATTAGAATTCCTCTGATAGAAAAAGAAATATTTGTGCAGAGTTTTATGAGCAAAGTTGACCTGAGGCTTCCTGAGGCTGATTGAGAAATTGCAGGCAAGGCAGCTTGCTTAACCCCTTCCGCGTCCTCTCCCTCCCCGGGCCCCGCCGGGTGCCCACAGAGGAGCCAGCGGCCGGGCTCCGGGACAGACAGACCCTGAGCGGGAACACAGGGGTTTCATGTAGATGCCCGGACACCACGAGGTCACAGGGGGACACTTTCATCCCACAGACACCGAGCCCCCACGTCCCCGAAGATCGTGGGAGGACGCCCCGTCTGCCTGTCCGACGCGCCCGCTCGGATGAGGCCAAGGAGCCATGGAGGCACCTTGCTCCCCAGCCCTGGCTCGGCACCCTCAGCCAGGCCTGTCACTCTGAGGCGGGGCGGGGCCCTAATCCGGCAGCGGGCATGAGACCAGTGTCTGGTCCGTCCAGAGCCATCTGCACCACAGACGTCAGCCGAGGGTTGAGAAGGACATCCATGCTATCCCAAAATAGGAAGCCGGAAACAACGTCCGTGTGTGTCCCTGGAGAACTTGGCCGTCGGGGAGGATGGACCTCGCCCCAGCGAGGAACTGGAGTCAGACCTCCCTGCCCTGGTTCTGCTAATGCTAAGTACGGGTTTCAGGCACTGCCAGGGACTCAGACACCGAGTCTAGGGCTCAGAGGATGCTCTTCCCAAAACCAGGCTGAGAAGAAATTCGTTTCCAGCCCCTGCTCCCCGAGGGCAAACAGACCTGGAACCAGGGCTACAGAACGGAGCTCGGAAGAAGAGTGCAGGCGGCCGCCCAGGGGGCTTCCTCACTTTCTGCTGGGCCGCTAAGGGAGGCCCTTGGAGCGTCGGCGTCCCGGCCGGGCGTGGACTGAGCACGTGAGGGGAGCACGGCAGTCGCAGGCGTCAGGGCCGTAAAAAGAGCACACTTGTTGCTGGAGTCCAAACAAGAGAAAAACCAGCAGGCCCCTCTGAAAGCATCAGTTGATTTTCACCCGTGCTTCGGAGAAGACCCTCCCGAACTCTCCTTAACCAACCGCTTGCCACGATTCCGTTCTGTGGAACGCTTGCCTGAAATAGCCCGTCCTTTTCAACCAGCGCCTGCTCTCCGTCGCGGCCAGAAACAAAGCGCACGTGACCGTGGACCCTTGGGCGGGGGCCGCGCCCGGCGACCACGCCCTGGCCGTGACCCCTGGGGAGACACGGGCTGCTGGGGCCACGTGGGCACGTGCTCGCGCCCCTGGGGAGCAGGCAGAGGTGGTGACTCCTTCCCCAGGTCTCCGTCTGTCACCTTCCTGCTTGCCCTCTCAGGCAGGAAGTGGGGTTTTTATCAGGAAACCGAGGAGCTTGTCTCCAGCCCGTGGGTGGCTGGGTGCCCCCTGGCATACGGCATCCACGCCCCCGGTCCTTCTCCTGCGGGTCCTGAGCCTGCTGCAGAGAGGACACTGACACGTGCAGTGAGCAGGGTCCCGTGTCCCCCAGGCCCCCTGCTTGGGGACAGACGGTGACCTGACATTCCCCGCTGGACACTTGAACTCCACAGCCCGGCCTCCTCTCCCCGGACTCAGCGAGTTCGCACCTGACACAGAGAGCCTTTCCTGGACCGCCACCAGGTTGGCGCATGGCGGCCAGGGAGCGCCAGCCTGGCCCGGGTGACCGTGGTCTCCCTGCCCCAGGAGCAGCTCGCCGGGTGCATCCCTCCCGGCTCTGCCTCCTGGCCCAGGGTGGGGTCACGCTTGCCAAGATTCTGAAGCACCAGAACCAGCCCTCGGGGTCGTTCCCCGGCCGTGGTCTGAGGTTAGCCTTTTCTGCAGACCCTCAACCACACACAAGCCCTGCCATCTCCCCTTCTCGGTTCCAGACTGTGGTCCAAGGCTTTCCTCCGGCCAGAGAAATGAAGCCTTGGGCACTTAGTTCCTTTGCTTGCAAACTTGTCTGCAAAAGTCTCACAAATAGCTGTTTAAAAGGATTCATGATATCGAAAGCGTTCTTTAAGTAAAATGGAACAAATTCAAGGAAGCTGGTGTTAGAAGAGGAGAACCACCATATGTAAACAGCACTGAGACTCCAGATTTTTCTCCCCCTAAAACCTCCTGTGTTCCCACTGGAACATCATCCTAAAGGAAGCCACCGAATCCCACAGAAATGAGCTGTCTCTAACCCTTTCTTTAAAGAAGGAGTTCGTTAGTAACAAACATAATTTTATTGGAGTGTGATTACTTTAAATCACTCTCCAAACATTAGTTAAATGTATAAAAACCCTAACAGAGTTCATCTGATAAAACTGCATCAAAGCTTCCCCCCAGGACATTCCGCGCTGGTGAAATTGTAGAAACTGCATTGTTTCAACCACATTAACATTGAGGTGCTGAGCCAGACGGGTTCGAGGGGCTCACATGCCTCAAAGTGTCTAAAACGACATAAACACAAAGAGATCGCAACACGAATCAATCAAACCTGTTTGCCAACAATGTGCACATCTGTAATGGTAATGAACATATCTTGCGGTCTTAAAAACTACAGTGACTTTTCTGAGAGCTTTCATCAAAACGAAAGACAGATGTAAGGGTACATTTAAATGTGCGTTGCCTCCCGCAAAGGCGTGAGAGTTTAAAGGAACCCCTAAGTAACAGGAAAACTTAAGCAAGTTTTCCACGGCGAAACGTCATTACTTCCAGGAAGAAGCCCTTTCCTTACAGAGCAGCAGCAAAGCCACTTTGCGAAGGGCCACCGCGTGGAGTGAAAGCCACCGAAGACGACGCGTGCGGCTCCGTCCAGCTGTGTGTCCAGGGCGGTTGTACCAAACGGATGACAGTGTGACGGTTGGAAACCGAGTGTCCTTTCTCCCCCGTCACTTCCTGGTGTTCCTGATGGGAACCCAGCAGGGAACCACAGGCTGTCTGGGAGGACGAGGGACATTCGCAGGTGGTTCGGGGACCGTCTGGGGACTTCCTGGCGCTTTGAGTGGGGCAGTTGGGTTCCTCCGGGAGGAATCTCCAGCACCTCCCACCCTCACTTCTGGGCGAGAGAAACCAGGAAGGCGCCTCCCCCCCCCAGTGCCACCCGCAGGCTGGGTGACCGGGAACGTGGCCACAGGGGAGAAGGTGGCTGGTGCCCAATGGTGTGAAACAGAGACACCTGCTGGCAGAGCCGTGGGCAATGCCTGCCCTGCTCCTGGCTCCGTGGCCCCGGATAGATGAGGCGTTTCTAATCTGCCCTCAGACTTGAATGGGAGTGAGCACGGGGTTTCACACACGCTGATGTGAAACCTGGAGACTGTGGCCCTCACGCTGTGCTCCGGGGCGCTAAGCCCATCCCCCGTCCCGCGGTGACCACCCTGCAGCCACCCCCGGGGACCGGGCTCCGGCACCTGATAGGACGCGCCCAGGGATGCTGAGGCCAGCAGGTGCCTGAGCCTGCCTGCCGTGTACATTTCTGGTGTGTGTGTGTTTAACCCATGGATTTGATCGGTGGATAAAATACGGGCACGGACCACCAAAGTGTCTTTGAAGTCGCTTTGTGAGCACAGAAGCTGGCCCAAATTCTTGAGTCTGACTGTAGAAGTGTCGCCAGCGGGTACCTGGGTGGCTGGGGCTGAAATCTGCGCCAGCTTCGGAGACGCGCTCTGCGTCCCGCCTCATCCTGTGTGATCCGCTGGGGCCCCGCAGGAGCGGCCTCACAGCCTCCACGGTTCCTCGCTGGTTTTATTCCCTGACCCTGAATCATACTGGCAGCTGCAAGAAGCCAGGGCTTGGAGAGTGGGGGCTGGGGGCCCAGGGCGGGCACGGCTTGCGGCCTGTGTGTTTGCTTTGTTTCATTCGTTACTTCGATGGTGCCCTCCTCCTACAGTGTAAGTGCGCGTGAGGAAGCGTAGAGATGTGTCCAAAGCCGTGGGACGGTCACGGGAGCGGGCCCTTCAGCCGTCCCCTGGCCGAGCCCTGGGCGGTTCCCGGGCAGACGTGTGGCCTTGCGGGATGGGGGACGGCCCCTCGGCCCTGGAGGAGGGCCCCCCTTCACCGGCACCCTCAAACGTCTGCGGAAACGCACGTCCTGGCTGCTGGCCGTCCGTCCCCAGCGGAGACAGGAGCCACTCTCTCCATGAGGCCTCACGTCCCCACCGACGTCGCGAAGCTTCAGCAAGAGGTCTCGGGAGCCAAGCCTGATGTCCCCGTCCGGGGTTGAAGGCTGGCACCAGCTGCACAGGGTGTTTACATACGTGTCAGAGTGATGACAAGCGTCACTTCTCAGGGGCGGGGCGGGGCAGTGGCCGCAGGCTCGGGTCAAACTGTTGAAATGTGTGCCTCGTTCACGTGGAAGGCTCCCGGGAAGGTAAAAGCCCCACGGAGGTGCTGAGTTGTGACGGTTGGGAGCCCGGTGCCCTGAACAGACTCGGTAAGTGCCATGGCTGATGTGCGCTGAGCGGGCAGGCGGGGAGCAGGGCGGCCCGCGGGCTCCTCTGGACGGGGCGCTGAAAGCCAGACTGGGCTCTCCGCTCTGGTTTTTTTCCATCCCTGCCGTGCAAAGATAATCAGGTTTATGTAAAGTGTGAGTGCTCCTTTGACAGCCCGCGGTATCTCATTAATTCAATCACAGCAAACTCTATTGTTCCCAAAGTGTTTGAAATGCGGATGGGGACCCCGCTTTTCTAATCCCGTCAATCACTGTTAACATTTTTCTTGCAGTTGCCATGGCTGGGGCCAGAGTTCATGAAAACACAGAGTAAGAGCCAACAAAACAAGAATAAAGACTTATTTGAGATACTCTTTTTAAAGGACATCGACCATGCACAAAACACGGAAAGTGAATGTGGACAAGTTTGGACACTGCTTGCTGAGAGGGAAGACGGTAGAAAGGGAATTTGAAAATCAAATAGGCCTATAAAAACTTGACCCAGGAGTCTCTGGGAAAAACCCGATGAATCGCCCCCTCGTAGAACAATGTTCTTTCTTTCGTGTGTTCTTTGGGGACAATGGCTCGTGTATTATAACACATGCCACTGGGGTCTTTACAGCGTTGTAAGCGGCTCAGGCCCACAGAACGCTGAGAGCCAACAAGGGCCCGCGGGCCCGCGACGCACTCTTTCTCCGGCTTCGCCAAAAACAAGCACTGGGAAAATTATTCATGCATGGAGGCCAACAAAGCGGGGACGGAGATTGGTGATGTCACACAGCGAGATCACGTGACACAGTCAGAGACAGGAGACACACATTCGCCCCAAGACGTTGTTAAATTCCCGTTTTATGTGCACGAGCGGCCCGGGCGCCCGGGACCTCGGAAGCCAGGGCTGCCTCTGCTGCCGTGCGGTCGGGGAGACCGGTGGCAACGGCCGATCCCCCGACTTGTGGGGTTACCCGCGGGACGCCCCCAAGAGCACCGTGCAGACCCCGGCCCGCACCCCGGCCTTCCCCCCCCCCCCGACAAAACACACCGCCGGGGGCTTCGCTGGCTGGGACCCGGGCGCCCAGCGCAGGGAGGGCCTCTCTTGGCCTCACTTTTCCACTTGGGCCAACGGCGCGTGACGCTGGGAGGCGGGCGGGCACGAAGTGTGATCTAAGTTGCTCCTTACACATGCTTCTGTTTTCCTGTCGGAGGCATGTGATGGCCCAGCTCGGGAAGAGCCCTCTGTGCCTCCCGGCCTCACTCGGTGCCACAGCCTGGCCCCTCCAGGGCCCCACCCCCACCTCTCTGGCTGTGACATCTTCCAGGACGTCCCCCCTCACCCCTGGAGGAGGCTCCCAGAGGAGCCTCTTCTCCTCGAGGCTTTTCCTAACACCCAGAGCTCCCGCCGGCCCCCCTGCTCTGCAGAGGCCACGTCCCTGAGCGGGGGGCTGCCTCCCCAGAGCGCCTGCTCACCCCGGGGCCCATGCTGGTCTCGGCCCGGGCGGGAAGCTCCAGGGGGCAGAGGCCTCCCTTCCCGTGTCTCCTCGTGTGTCTGCAGCGCCCTGGAGGGCATCCGGCTCGGGAGCGTGTTCCCCAATGACGGCATCAGGAGCATGTCCTGCGGTGACCGGAGGGCCTCGTAAGGAACCGCCTCCCCGTTTGTCCCCGTTCTAGTCCCCCCTCCGTTGGTGGCTTCACCTTCTCACGTGCAGATCCCACATCGCATCCCGGCAAGGTAGGAAGAGACCCCCGCTCGGTAACTAGCGTTTGTGCACGAGGAGAAGCGGCACGAGCGAGCCTGCGACCTACACTCAAACCAGGGCTCTTCCCCAAGAAAATAGGATTTCAAGAAGCATTCAGAGAAGCCCCGGCCTGGGCCATCTTCTTGTTTCAATTGCCTTCTCCGCGCAACCGGGCGCTGCCTTCAGGGGCGTGTGCGCCACCCCTCAGCGACAGTCGCGGAAACCTTCTCACCTGTGTGTGTTTCGCGTCTTACGGTCTTTCTGTCAGAGCACGTCTTTTGCTGTTTTCATCACGGAGCCTTGTCATTTTAAAAGTTTTTTGAGAGAGAGACAGAGAGACAGAGTGCAAGCGGGAAGGGACGGAGAGAGAGGGAGACACAGAATCCGAAGCAGGCAGAGCCCGACGCGGGGCTCGAACCCACGAACCGCGAGGTCATGACCTGAGCCCAAGTCGGACGCTCAACCCACTGAGCCACCCAGGCGCCCCACTGGAGCCTTGTGATTTTAAACCCAGGGTCCTGGCAGGGCGCTGGCATCCCCCGTCCACAGCGGCCTGCTCCCGGACGGCACCCGCACCCACGGCCACATCCGCGACACCTGCTTGGGCCCACGGCCGCCCAAACATCCTTCGGTTTTTACCTGTTCAACAATTTTGAGAAAAGAATACAAACTCAGCTAATCCAAGAATATTTTTACCGACTTCATCATTCCCATCTTATTAAAGCTTACATGGCTCACTTTTTAATCAAATGGTATATTAGTTTAATAAAAAAAAAAAGTGCTATTCATTCTCTCCCTCCAGCATTGACACACTGTTTTTTTTTTAAGAACCTATATTTCTCCCTTTATATTTGATAGGGCTACCTATAATAGATTCTCCGTGTGGATGCATTTATAATTAATTACTTTTCCTCTGCGCGGATGGCCTCTCCCCTCCCCAGCTTCCACCTGACCGCCTGTCGTGCTGGGCCGGCGTCTTTCCCCCTTCCTTCTCTGGCTTTCGGGGGCGGCCTCGCCAACCCTCAGGTTCCCAATACATGGGGGGGGATTGTTTCAATGACCCTGCACTACAGAGGAGCTCAAATATGTAATATTTGGTCTTGTGGCAAATTGTAATGTAAAAATCACATTAATTGAGACTTTGACTTCTAATTTTCAGGCTATGGTACATAAAGTTTTCTGGAAATCCAGCGCTGTGAGTATGTGGTGAATCTAGAATATTGCGTTTCCTTTATAAAGGAGCTCTCCCACCGGTTCACTCTTCCTGCCTGTCTGCTAAACCAAGACCTGGAACCTTCCAAGCTGGAGTCGCCTGAAAGCGAAATCGTGGATTTGTATGTTAAAATATTTGTATTCTAAGCGTTCTGCTGACGGAGACTGGGTTTCCCCAAAATACATCGAACAGAGGGGGGCATCTACTGCAGTGTGCTGGCCTTGCCAATATTAAAACCAGACTTGTTTCTATCAGTATGCACTAACCCCCGCTCCCGCCCCCGTCAGGTGGTCAGGCAGACCCGGTGGAAACAGAAGACACCCCCTGGGGGTGTGCAGACCCAAAGCACTGAGTGACCCCCTAGCGGCCTGCTCTCTGGAAGGAGATGGCTGGCTGGTGGGGCCTCATCGTCGGTGTGGGGCTGGATCTCCGCTGGAGGCCCCAAGGCTTGTCCTGTGCCGACATCGTGTCGGGAGGCTGGGGAGGCCCCTGACTCGGGCTGAAGGCCTGACGGTGGAAGGAAGAAGTGTCGCCTGTAATCTAGAGCTGCCTGTCACACCCCTGACACAGCCTCAGCCCATCTACACTGCTGCCCGGTTCCGGATGAAATCAAACAACCGGTCATTCTAAGCCAACGCTGGTTTGAAGAAAAGCACAAATTTCCCACTTGTGTGTGATTATCATGACAAACGTAACTCAGAAAAACTAAGAGCGTTCTCAGTCTATTAAGAACCAAAGGGGAAAAAAAACTGCCAAGGACTGAGTCTTAGATTATGGGGAAAAATCCGCTACAGTCTTCTAAGCCTAGACATTGCTTGTAACCAAGTAGCCTCAACTCATCCCAGACCCCTCTCTCTGTGGTGATTCCGGACTTCCCGCCATGCCTGGGAGGCGTGCTGGGGGCGGCGCGGGCTGGTCACCGTCCCTGGGCCGACACCCCTGGGTGCCTTCCTCGCCGCAGGGTAGGGAGCAGGGCCTGGCCGCGGAGTGTCCCCCTGGGCTCACAGGACACATGGGACAGACGGCTCTGGACTCGGGTCCTCTCCTCTCCGAGTGCTGCCAACCCAGAAAGATGAGAGGAGAACAGAGCTGGAACCAAGGAGAACAAAATGTCCTGTACAAACAGCGAACGGTGTTCCAGCCCAGGGAAGGGACTTCCGGGGGCGCCGGACGGCCTCAGAGCCTAAGGGTGGGTCCTGGAGAACACGAGCGTCATGGCCAAAACCAGCCTCGGCAGCCCCCTGGGCTCACGATGTCCCTTCGAAGTCGTGGGTCTCCTGGTAGGCGCCTCTGGGCGAGCAGGCCACTGGCAGTCAGCGGGAAACAGGCAGAGGTGTGTGGGGCCCTCCGATGGCGTGCCTGAAGCCCCCTGGAGGCTGACCGTGACCATCCCGCTCCCGTCTCCATGGAGCTGCCCGTGTCCTTTCAGGGAGAGCGGCGCCCACCCCCGTGTGACTGCGGGCCAGCCCCATGAGTTACAGGGACACAGGTGCACAGTTCTGCTCTACGTGGCGTCCCGGCCGCCAAAGAAACCGGTTCCGCGGGGTCAGCCTGATCCCTGGGCGGTTCTTCCCGCCCTGCTGTCCTGCGGACGAGGACGGCGTGCCCCGAATGCCGGGATCTGAATGCGCAGCTGGCCCCTGCTCCTCTTGGGTGCTGGCTGGGCCCCAATGCCAAACCAACAGCGAGGCTTCCATGATGCTCCCTCTGCCTCCCCTCACCGCCCCGGCCCCCAGAAGCACAGCCAGCGTTGTTATGGCCCAGGTTTCCGGTCGGAAGGCACCGTGGTAGGGCCTGGCCCACCACTGAGGCCATGACCCTCCAGGAACTTGACCAAGACGTCTGGCGGGTGGAAGCTGGCCTGGAACCAGACGCCCCCAGCTGGCGCCCAGCTCCCCTCTTCCCAGCAGGCCTGTTTCCGGGGGACACAACTGAGACCCGAGTTCTGACACGTCTGCTGCTCTTTGCACCCCCTTTCCAAGAAAGCAAGGCTGGCTGTGGGTCTGGGACCCGCCAGCTTCGAGTCCGAATGCAGCAGGGAGCCGGCCTGCTTGAGGGGACGCTGCGCAGGGAGTGGGTGCCTGGCTGGCAGTGGAGACGCCCGGCCCTCGTGTTCACCCCCTGCCAGGCCGTCCTGCTGTGAATCCCGCTCCGGGGGGCTGGCGGGGCAGCCAGGTGGTCCCGCACTCAGGGAACAAAGGAGACGCAGTCATTCCCATCAGCCTGCCATCGCCGACACCCACTGAGCAGGAATCTTGCTGAGCTGAGGAAGGAGCGCCTCCTGCCTTTTCTTGGTGAAACTGGGGTCCTTGCCTCTCGAGCCCCTGCCCGGTCCCACGACGGGTGTGGGGCGGGGGTCCTAAGCTCCCCGGGCTCTCGGTGAACCCTGGGCCCTCGCGGGTTTAGCTACGTGACCCAACTGAGCCGTGTCTGTGTGGCCCCCGGGGTTACTTCCAGGAAGACGTCTTCTCTGAAACACCCCCTGGTCTGCCGTGAGGGGTGAGAGGGCGCCTTCTAATGACACTTACTCTCAGACACCGGGTGAGTCCTCCTGACAGGAGGACATGTGACCCACACCTAATTGCTGCTGGCGCGCAGGAGGGCTGGGCGTTTCTCTGAAGTCCCCGTGCGTCCTCGGAGACCTTCTCTTAACTATTTACCCATTTTGGATGGTTCCCCAGGAAAACCGCCACATATCTCTGGACGCGAGGAGGCTTTTGTGTGCCGTCCACTCGCTTTGCCTCGTGCTCTAGCTGTGGAGCAGGGAGTCCAGGGCGGTGCGGTCGGTGCCGAACCCAGGACGCTGGCTCACGATCCCGGCCGCCAGTCGCCTGGTGCAAATTCCACCGCGGGGCGTTTGCTAGTCCAGAATGTGGACACGTGAGCGGCCATCTAGATGAAAACACCTCCTCCGGCCTCCCCAGGGCACCAGGTACAACTAGAATGTCCAGACACCCCTTACGGTCCTGGCAGACTGTGGAATGTTCCAGGTGCTCTCAGGCATCTGGGAAAGCGTGTCCGGGTGGGAGTGGCCCATATGCCACACACACACACGCAAACCCGTGAGTCAGTTTGCAAGTGAAGAGTGTCCACCTCCCCGAGAGGCGTTCACAATCCCAAGTCACCGCCACCCTGAGGGCTCGTGCTGGGCTCTGTGGACGGCACGGGGCTGGGTCCCCCGCACGCCAGCAGAGCCCTTCCCTCCTTCGGCCTGGTTCGTAAAGTGCGTGTGCAAGGACCCTCCGCGTCCCCTTGTGCGCGCGCCTCTGTCCGCACGCGTGCGCACTTGTCTGGGCGCTGTCTCCACACGGGCCCTGCCGCCAGCACAGCGAGGGCCCTCAGCACACAGGGGGTGCGTCCCACGCCCCGGGAGTGCGTCCACGCGTTCAGCCACGGCACTGACTTGTGACGTATTTGATGTTCATCCTGGACCGAGGGCCTCGGAGAGGATGCTGTGAGATCCCCCGGGGCACCTCCTCTCTGTGGGCGAGATGGTGCAGAGAGGCTGCCCTTTCTCCTTTCGCTTTGGGTGTCTCCATCACAGCAAGAAAACAGGAAAAGTTTCCTGCCTCCCGAGAACAGGCTGAGCATTGTGAGAAGAAAGTGTAGGTAGATGTGGATTAGCAAAACCGTGTCCTGTCCTGAAGAGCTGTTGATTCCACTTGACTGTGTCGGATTGTGAAAAACGCTGACATTGTGTGTGACTATTCATTTTCGTCACCTGCTCTTGATTAATCCCGTTCTAAATGGCATCTGTAGACCCTGAAATCTCATACCACTTAATTAAATTAGCGACACATTTCTCTCCCCGTTTCCCTATCAAAGGGTTGTGCTCAGGAGAAATGAAACCTTTGTTCCCCGCTCTCCGTATAATTTACACTCTCTTCTCCCCTTTCTCATCCAGCTCCTGGCTCAGATGCTAAATTGTAGCTGGTAATAGGGAGCTATTAGGTTTAGTGAAGCATGTCGAAGAAGCAGCCAGTGGAGGCCTTGCTGAAAGGGGCCTTCGGCTCCCGGGAAATAACAGGGTCAGGAATCCCGGGTTCAAATTGTTCAGGACGGCTTTGTACCAAAAGTCACACTTTTTGAACTAAAACATTTGACCCCTATAAACCAAGGGGAGAAGAAAGCCGCTGGCGAATAGAGAGACAGGGAGGGCCCGGCTAGCGGTCAGACCTCCGTGCTCCCAGCGTGGGAGCTGAAGACAGGCCGTTCACGGGGCGCCGCCGGACCGGATGGGTCAACGTGGAAGAGGCTTCGGTCCTGAAATAATAAGCTAACAACTAGAATAATTACAAATGCTTTCCAGTAGAAAATTCTAGATGCCTGTGATTATCAGCCTTGGGGACTTCGAATGTGAAACAGGCACCGACAGCGTCTTCTGTGTCCATGTCTGGAAGACAGCTCTGATTTTGTTGACATTGCAAGTGCTGACTCCCATGTTTTGAATGCGCTGGACTATCGACAGACCCGCGGATAATATTACACAAAGCAATCACGCTCCTTTTCATGGCTTTGGCCCAAAGGGAAGACACAGTAGAGCCCCGGCTTTTGCGCACTGACCTTTGGGGAAGCCGTGTCACGTGCAGGGAACCCTACAAGCTCCTGGATCCCGGCCCAGGACTGAGGCACGCGTGTGTGAGCAGGTGGCGGTCTGCCACTGACCCTGGCCCTGCTGATATAGTCCGTGTAGATCCACAAGTGACCTGAGGGCATTTGTTGTCGTGTTGGCTTCCCATGTATCCGTAGCCTGTGAAGTTTACCTGATTCTCGTGAGCCTGACACAACGGGGTTGACATTCGAGTGAATTGCAGGAGGCCTTTTGTTTTCTTCAGCAAAAGCACGTCCCTCACTGGCAAGCGAGCCCTGGCACTCTCCCCTGGCTCGTGCAGGCACGCACAGACACGCCCGGGGCCCTCACCTTCCCTACTGGTGAGAGGAAGACAAAGGATGAGGTCCCGACTGAACCAGCCAGGATGGTGCCATAAAACTGTGCACGATCGCAGTGTAGAAAGTGTGGGGAGGTGAGGAGTTACACTTTAAAGGCACATCTATGAAATTAGGGGCCCGAGCCTAATCCCTCTCACGGGAGAAATCAGAGCGCCTCGGGGTCAGCCACCAGCCACGTGTGCACACTCACCGCCACCTGGTCACCAAGCAGCAGGTCGGGTTCCCGCACGATCCAGCCCAGTAGGAAGAATTACACGGCATCACTCTGTCATAACGTGATTACGCCGATCATGCTAATGATCAAACATAATTGATCACATGACAATGAGATCATTACTGGTGGATTAGCGGGCAAATGATGAACGCAAATAGATTTTTTGGGGGGAGCACCTTATACTACACCAACTCATTCTCATGACGCATGTCAAAAACGTCCTCATTCATTAGTTCAAGTCACAAAAGCTATTGACAGGCAGGAACCCAGCGAGAGTTGTGGGCTTGAATATGCCCCAGGGGGCAGGTAGAGGAGTCACACGGTGTGGGGCAGAGCCCTGAGAAACGGCTGAGGGCCGGACAAGAGAGGGTGGGGACTTTGCAGAGGGGTGGCGGGAAGAAAGGCAGAATCTCGGAGCCCCAGCCCAGCTGCCCAGGAGGCACACTCACTCCAAAACACTCTACCTGAAGGGGGACGGCAGAGATTCATGGAAGTCGGTGGCCTCACTGTGAGTCATGAGATGAAAGCAACGTTTTAAATCGAATTCCAAGTTCCAGATACTGTGCTAACTCAACCCGCTCTCCAGAGATGAGGGTGTGGTATTCAGGTGGGCTGACAGGTCCTCCAAAGGACCGGCAAGGAAGTCTGGGGCCAGGGGCCAGGTCAGAAGGCTCTCGTCAGTGGAGCCGGATGTGGGTGTAGACAGGAATGTCCCTACCACACTGACAACAAAGAATTCCATGCTGTCTAGTCCAGCAACTTCTCTGACAGATTCCCATGCGTGACCCCAAAGGGTGACTTCGTCTTCCGCACAACAGAATAAGGTGTCTCCTTCACTTTTCTTTCGGGAAATCGGGCACGGGGACACCTGCTTACTCAGAGAACTTCTGTGTCCTTTCCTCATGTCCGCACGACCCCTTGCCACGATGCCGTGGTGACAGTTCTCCCGCATCACGACGTGGGCTCACGTTCCGTGGGTGGCCCAACGCCTCTGCCGGAACCCACCTCTGTGAACCCCGCTTTTCAATCTCCTGGTGAGACGTACACGCGCTACTACTGAAGTTGATTTTGCTGATTTCTTCTTATTAGTTTCTAAATATTGATTTCGGCAACTCGAGTCCCCCCCCTCCCCCAGCACCTCCAGCCCTCCCGTGGCAGCCGTGGCATCCGCTGCTGGCGATCTGGGCCCCCCAGGACTGACGCTGGAAAGGCCCTTTTGGCTCCTTCCGTGCCTCATTCAACACTCCCTGAAACGGACACGATGGGGCACGCCACTCGTCTCAAGAAAGGTGGGCAAGGGTGGGAGGGATAAAACAAAACACTGCTAAATTAAAAAAAAATTATAAACCTCAATGTCCCCTGAAGGCAGCCATTCATTCTGTTTCCACTCACCTACAGCTAATACGATCTTCTATGACGGTTCAGCGGCTCCCAGCCCCGAAGGACGTCATGAAAAGTTCTTATAAATCAGAGCCGCCATACTTGGCCCCAGTCTCTCTTGTAATCCCCCCAAGAAAGGAGACTCAGCATCTCAGCACCCCTTCCTGAGCGCTCACTCTCAATGCAGCTGGCCTCTGGCTTATTGTCACTTCTCAAAGTCAGATACAGTCACTAAAGACACCTTCCAGAATCTTCCCAGCAGGAGTCGATCGGGGTGGGGGGGGGAGGCTATGTCAGGTGGGTCTCTGGGTCCAATCCTCTGGGCCTCCAGCCAGTGAGGGTCGTCAGCCTTCCAGGTAGCCCTTCCTGTGCCGTGTACTCACCATCCCAGCCACAGAGCTCGGAGGAGGGGAGGCTCCCGGAACGCTGGCCGATAGCCACCCTCAGACCCGCCTCCTCACCTAAACACCCAGACCAGCTGGTGTTGGGGAACCCGGGCCCCCCAAGACCCACTGACTTGTTCCCGCGTTGGATGGACAGCCCACAGCCACACTGTGCTGCAGGCTGGAGTCGGAGGGGCCCGGTCACAGGCGCACTGGGGCCAGGCGCTGGTGCCCCGCAAATCCAGTGGAGGCAGGGGACCTCCCGCCTCCTCCTTTCAGCTCCGCCAGCGCTCTGTGCATTAGAGGGGCTGTGGGTCTCTCCCCCCTGGTGTGGGAGGGAGGTTGGAAACCCCCAGGGACGACATAAAGTCAATTTATTCATAAAAAGCGATGTATTACGATAAGATTCAGATTTTCAATTGAATGCTGTAAAGGGAAGTTTTAAAAGTCACATATAATTTGATTTAGTAGGGTCGCTTCCCCCGCTCAGCAGGAAAATGGGAGCAGACGGAAGTGTGGTCTTCATTTAAATGTCTTCATATGAGAGATGACGTGTGCCATCCATCTCCTGGGGGACAAGGAGAGAGGGCAGGAATTATCGACGCCGGGTAGCCACAGGACTATAAACAGGGAAATCGAAGGCCATAGCTAATCGACAGGGCCTGTCCCTTACCGTGGGAAAGCCCGCCCTCTCCCGCCGCAGGGAAGGGGCGCGTCACCAACGCAGCGTTGCTGCGGAGAGGGAAGCAGCGGGCTTACACCCCAAATGCCTACTCGGCCGTGAGCCTGGCGGTGGCCGGCTCGCCACGGCGCCTGGGGGCCTCTGACGACGTCTGCAGCACCGAAGGCAGAGGCCGCATGCCGGCCACACACGCGGTGACGCGACACGGAGTGGAACGCGGAGGGGGGCGGAGGCCCAGTGGATGCGGACACGGCGGACCCTGAGCCTGCGGCCCCCTCTCCGCCCTCTTCCGGTTTCCTGCCACGCGGCCTCGGGGACGAGGGGCCGGTACCTGCGAAATCAACACGTGAAGTTGCAACAGCAGGTGCACGCGGGCTCTTACGTCACATCGTTCTCCGGAAACGTCTGTCTCTTTTCTCCCACGCCCGCGTGTGTGGGCTTTTGTGGATACATCTGTCCTCAGACGGCCGGGTGGGACGCCGCCCAGATTCAAAGGCTCGTGGGCCATTTCCGTACCCTGCCGGCGTCAGGTTCGGCAGAGGAGGGGTCAGCGACAACCGGCGCGGGTGTCCTCCGTGCCATCACACCAAGGCGTTCGACCCCAGTGTCCCAACCAGGAGGCTCCCACGGTTGCCGGCAGGGAGATGGCGGGGTTGGGTCGTCCAGGGAGCTGGTCAGCGACTCAGCGGACTCGCAGGTGGGACAGCGTGCGGTTAGGTGGAGACACACGCGGCTGGGGACAAGGTTCGGTCCACGTCACGGGTAGGGCATCCACCGCCTGGTCCCCAGCAGAACGGGCCTGCCTTGCCCTGTTCAAAACACTCGCCGCTGCCCAAGCAGGCACGCGGGACACGTTCAAAGCCATCTAAGTGATGTGAGTGGGGACACGGGTGAAGTAGGCTGAGATTCAAGGAGCCAGTTTTAGGACCCAACAAGGTAACGGCCCGCATTGGCGACTTGTCGAAAAACACTGGCTTGTTTCGATTGCAAGCTTCACACGATGTCCTGTGCTCAGAAATGTTTGCGGCCCCTTGAAGCCACGTGGACTTCTAGACAGCGTGGGCAGGCTCACAGAAGGGTGACAGGGCTGGACCTGGGGTGGGCCTGCGCGTGGGGGGGGGCCCTTGCCCCCTTGCCATCACAGCCACAGGCGCCCCCTGGGACCAAGAAGCCAGGGCAGGACCCCAGACCGGGCACCATGCGGATGGAGGGAGCGCTGACTTCTCAGCATCCACCGGGCTCCGTGGACGGGTGACTGGGACCCACCGGCATCCCAGCTCAGCAGGACAGAGTCCAGGCAGCCCAGACACAAAGACCAGGAGGGGAGCTGGCTCATGACCAGGACGTGCCCCCGGCATCTAACAAGGGTAGAGGGGACACTGGAAAAGGGGTACAATCCTTCTTCCTGAGTGAAGGTTACTGTAACTTCCACTTTATTGACGACTGTGGGCTAAGTGAATAAAGAACTAATAAAAATGAAAAGAACCACGGGCTCTTGCCCACCCGACCCCCACTTTCCCATCTCCAGAAAATCACACCCAAGAGGAAATTGCCAAGGAACAGGGAGCCTCCCGTCGGTCTTGCACAGATTCTCAGGGGGGGTTTCTCCCTCCTGGAGTCTGCCTTGCCACTGAAACAGCTCATCACACATCCGTGGAAGAATTCTTTTTATAATTAATATGTTTATCAAGCCAAGCCTCATAGTGTAGGGTGATGATTGAGTACGGGTCGGAATATGAAATGTTATGAGTGCAGGCATAACCTTCATTACACAAAGACCATAGGTTCATGAAGCCCTGGGATGCTGTATCAGACCGATCCTATCTGCATCAATAAATCAAAAGTCTTCCCATCGAATTGGCTCTTCCTACGTGAGTACCTTTGGTGGTGTTTCATTCCATGTATTCTCAGACTCATCAGAGAATTAAGGGACAGTGATTGATTCTTAACCAAAGCCTATCAACTACAGTTAAAATTTCATCATTTTCACATTAATTAAAGTGCATCGTGACCCATTTTCTTTTGCACACGGCGAGTGGGGCACCTCCGAGCTTTGGAAAAGCAAACCTACTTGAAATAAAGCCCTGGCTCACAAGCATTTTAATCCCCAGGAAACAATCACAAACTACTAAGCACAGAGTGTTGGGAAATTGTGGAGGAAGCTCACTCTCCAAAACACGTACTCACCAGGTGGGGGCTTCCGGCGTCATGGCGGGCCGCAGTGGGGTGTGGCTCAGAACGTCTTGAGCCACAATCTCTCACACACAAGAAATGACCCATTTTTAGGCAATACTGGAAAATCCCCAATATACTGAAAAAAAAAGGGGGTTAAGAACATTGGAACTGGCTCAGGATATACCTAAAGTAACCCTTGATTTTCTAATCCACAGTCCTGGAACACATCATGTCTGTCTGACAATCATTTCCTCTGTAGAAGGTCTGGAGGGAGGGATTAAGGGGGATTTAAAAAATATAAAGCATTTCTTGAATTTATACAACTCCTATGTTGGCTTAAAAATATAAGGAAAAGGAAGATTAGGCTTGAAAGGCAATACTTTATTAGTATACAAAATAGTACATATACATAAACACACACATACATATACCCTGTCTACATCTATGTACATAATATACAGGCTGAGTCCATCCCTGACCGGGACTCCCACCACACCAGCCCAGAAACTCAAAAAGAAATATAATTGATACTGTGGATCTCCCTGATGCCTTGATAAAAATTTTTCAAAGCAGTATTGGATCGTCAGCTGCACCATCACATCTCAATACCAACCACTTTATCTCAAGACAAGATGAGGAGAAACTTCCTAGGATGGTTCTTGTGTAACTACTAAACGATATAAATTATATTTCCCGAGTATTTGAGAATTGACCGGCCCTGACTAGACTTCTTCAGTCTCATTTTTTTCCTGATGGACACAATAATTAAAATAATAATCTAAGCCTATCTTCTGGACTGTTGATCCCACGAACCAGAAAATGTAACTGGAACATAACTTAATAATTGTCATAGGAAAGCACTAAATTGGACCAAAAAAAAAAACCCTGGTTTTTACTCATCCTTACAGGATGGGAATATGTAGGCAATATCCTCCCCCAGTGTTTAAAAATTGCGGAGAATCCTGTCAAAGTAAAGGTATCAATAAAAACTGTAAAATTGAAATAAGCCTAAAATTTGGCAGAAACGACCTTAAAGTAGCTGGAGTCTGACACTGACTCGGGAAGACAGTAATGGGAAATAGAGACACACACTCTGCAACCACTTCTGCGACACTGGATTTGATGCATTAACATTGGCAACTCTTGTATACCTTGTCATGCCAATAACATGATTGAAATTGAAATTCATTCCACTTTGGTGCTGGTAGAATCACTTTTAGATATGAATTTAAGGGTGGAATTAGAAACAGTAGGGGGTTGTGTGTAACTACGACTGTCTATAGGAAGAAGTCGTTTCTTAGAGTCTGAAATTAAGGGTTTTGTTCACTTTTCATAATGAAGGATGAACTTATCACCCAGCCTCCTGAGTTCTCATTTTCTCCTCTGGCTAGAAGCCCATGTCACTCAGTTGTTCCTCTGTGAATCATAGTAAGGATGTTGGAAATATCCAGAGCAGTGAGGAGATCTTTTCAGGAGTGGGAATGATGATGGTGATGGTGGCGATGGTGATGATGATGATGATGATGGTGATGGCGATGGTGTTGTTGGTGATGACGGTGATGGTGGTGGGGGTGGTGGGGGAGGTGATGGTGATGATGAAGAGAGCGGTGATAAAAAAAGCCGATGACAATGGTGATGGTGGTAATGGTGGTGGTGATCACCACGATAGCTAATGTCTAATGGGTCTTTATCACATGTGAACTTGTACCAAGCACAGTTCTAAAGGCTTTACATGTATTATCATCTTTGATCTACCTGAAATCCCTATAAGGTAGAGACCATTATTATTCTTGTTTTACTACAGAGAATATTAAGATTTCAAAGATTATAAAAAGTGCTTCAGGACACTCCAGAATCTGCTTTTATCCACTCCATCTCCATAGCGTTGAAACAGAAAAAATGTGAATAACAGAGTTTAAGCCTCCGTTGCCGCCCGCGTTTTCAGCCGGTGGCACGTCGTTCATCCTCACTTTCACCATGGGTCACTGTGCCCTTAGGTAATTTGCAGAGATGAGAGGTGCCATGCGTGCTCAAGGCCACAGCAGGCACATCTGTCAGGGACACTATCCCCTGCCCTCTCCTACAGCATAGCTACTATTGAAACACATCATTCTTGGGGCGCCTGGGTGGCGCAGTCGGTTAAGCGTCCGACTTCAGCCAGGTCACGATCTCGCGGTCCGGGAGTTCGAGCCCCGCGTCGGGCTCTGGGCTGATGGCTCGGAGCCTGGAGCCTGTTTCCGATTCTGTGTCTCCCTTTCTCTCTGCCCCTCCCCCGTTCGTGCTCTGTCTCTCTCTGTCCCAAAAATAAATAAAAAACGTTGAAAAAAAAATTAAAAAAAAAAAAAAAAGAAACACATCATTCTGACTTCGTCTCTTCATTTCCATCCACAGCACTTACTACCATCAGATACATGATGCACCTTGCTTATCTGTTTATTGTCAGTCTACACTGAACAGAGTAAGGCACCTTTTGTACCATATGAGAAGGCACCTTTTTGTCTATTTCATTCACTACTGTAGCCCCAGCATCCAGAATGATGTCAGGCACATGGACGTTGCTCAGTAGATATTTTTGAATTCATGAGCTGCCTGATAGAAGCTGTGATTGTAGGCACTAGTTTAAATACCTTCAGAAATAACCTAGATTTATGTTCAGATGAAGTCACAGGAGTGGGGTTTACTCTCCCACCTGAAATGACTAAAAACACCTGGTTAAATATGTGAAATGACAGTTTTCAGACACTGGACATCAGACAACACAAGCCACAAATCTCTGAGAGAAAATACAAACAAGGTGAGTCCTCACATTACCCTGTTTAATGCCTGGAGAGAGATTCCAGCTATCAGTGCAGAGAGGGAAAGTGAGGCAAAATCCAGCACTTTCTCTGAGTTGAAAAAACAGAATTGGGATATTGGGGAGCTCACAGCAGCTGGAGCTCACAAGGCAGAGGTCCAGAAAGAGAAATTCTGCACAGAGACAGAGAGAGAGAGAGACAGAGAGAGAGAGAAATGTAGAGACCCCAATGTGAGCAGCCTCATACATGCATCGGTTGAGACCCTGAAGGTGGGGGAGAGAAAAAATATTTGAAGAAGTTACCTGAAGTTTTCCAGATTGGCTGAAAATGATAAGACCACAGAGTCCAAAGCTCAATAGGCTGCTAGCACAGAAACATGAAGAAAATGAACCCCGGGTGCATTGTAACCAAAATCTTAGAATTAGCCAGAGAAAAGACACATAGTCTGAAGATGGAAAAGACATAAGCAGATTTTGCACTAAAAAAGTTCAAACCAGAAGATGGTGAAGTGACATCTTTGAAATTCTTAAAAATAAACAAACAAAAAAAAAACATAAAACAAGAAACATCCAGTAAAAATATCTTGCAAAAATGGAGGCAAAATAAAGTCTGTTTCAGGCGTGTGTAAGCAGAAAAAATCTCTAGCCAATAGACCTGCATACAATAAATATTAAAGGATGTCTTTTAAGAAGGAAACTGACAGTAGATGGGACTCTCGACCAAAAAAGGAAAGAGCATCTAAGAGTTCATTATAAATAACTTTTTTTAATCTCCTGGAAGATAACTGACTGTTTGAAGAACAATAGTTACAGTGACATCACGTGTCTGTACCGTATGTGGAAATACAACCTGTGACAGCAATAGCACGGGGACCGAGAGGGAGAGGGAATGAACTTTGCAAGCTCCTGTACTGCACCCGATGTGGTGTGATGCTACCTGAAGGTAGACAGTGGTGAGTTAAATATTCAGATTATAGTCCCTAAAGCCACCACTAAAGAAAATAATTATATTTGATAAGCTAACAAGGGATATAAAATGGTATCAAAAATATACAATCTGAAACAAAGTAGGAAAACATAGAAAAGAGAACAAGGAGCTAATGGAATAAAAAAAAAAATGTTTTTTTGAGAGAGAGAGAGAGCACGCAAGCAGGGGAGGAGCAGAGAAAGAGGGAGACACAGAATCTGAAGTAGGCTCCCGGCTCTGAGCTGTCAGCACAGAGCCAGATGCGGGGCTTGAACTCACAAACTGTGAGATCATGAGCTGAGCCCAAGTCGGATGCTCAACCGACTGAGCCACCCAGACGCCCCGTGGAATAAAAATTTTTAAATAGCAAGGGATAAGTTTAAACCCAACCACAATAATCACGGAAAGTACAAATGATCTAAACCATCAAAAAGCAGATTTTGATTTAAGTTTTTTAAAAAGAAAACCTCAAGATCCCATCTCAAAAACCTACTTGAAATACCAAGGATGGGAAAATATATACCATGCAAATACTAATCAGAGAAAGCTGCACCGTTGCATTAATATCAAAGTAAATTTTAAAGGAAATAATATTACCAGGAATAAAGAAGATCATTTCATAATAATAAAGGTTTCAACCTATCAAGAACCCACAGAAAAGTCTTAAACATTCACCTAATAATATGAAGCACACATTGATGAAAGTACAGGAGAAAAAAAATACACAGTCCCGGTTAGAGAGGGGAACACCTTTCCATCAATAACTCTAGAACGAGCAGAGAGAAAACCAGAGGGAATACAGACAGAAGGAAACACCTCAGACGTCTCGGGCCCGTGATGCACTGGCAGAGCACAGCCCTTTTCGTCAAGGGCACACAAAACCCTTGCCAATGCAAACCACGTTTGGGACAGAGCACACCAGCCTTCAGATCAGACAGACTGTACCCTGCCTCCATGCTCTATGTTCTCAACCAAATGAAGTTAAATCAGAAGAAAAAAATCTGGAAAATTCTTAAACATCTATAAACTAAATAAAACACTCAAAGTCAGGGTTTCCAAAGAATGGATCTAAAGGAAAAGTTAATAAATATATATTTGAACCAAATTAAAACCGTAGCACAACATATCAAAATGCATGGAGTGCAACATAAGCAAGATGTTCACTACTTGTGATGCTATAACACCTATATTGTGAAGAAGAAATGTCTTCAAGTAGTAACTTCTTCTGCCTTAAGGAGCTAGTAAAAGTTAGACAATGAAAACAAAGTTAGAGTAAAAAAGTAATAAGAACAGAAAAGCACGGCACAGGAATGGAAAAAGATCAGAGAAAATCAAGAAACCAAAACCAGGTGTTTTGAGATCCATAACATTGATACACCTTTAGCTACACTGATCAGGAAAGAAAGACTCAAATTAGCAATAGAGGAATGAGACATCACTACAGATTTTACAGACTCTAAAATCTTAAAGATATAGATATTATTAGGGCGGCACCATACTGATACTAAAACCATACGCAAAAGATATTACAAGAAAACTACAAACCAACATTTCTTGTAAATATAGATACAAAGATACTTAACAAAATTTTAGCAAATCAGATACAACAGATCCAAAAACGATAGTATGTTTTCACCAAACGGGGTTTATCACATATGCAACATTATTCTAAAATTCAAAAACTAATCAATGCAATCCACCATATTAACAAACTAAAAAAGAAAATTCACAGATCATCCCAACAGTTAGAGAAAACGCATTTGACAAAACCCGCGAACTCTCTGCAAGCTACAGAAAGGAAACTTCCCCAGCTGGGAAAAGCTATATCTACCAACAAACACAACCTAATGATGCAGACTACCGTCTTCACCCGCCAAGGTCAGGAGCGGGCAGGGATGTCTGCTCAGCACGCATAGTCAACATGGCCCTGGTCAGGGGCGCCATGAACAAATGGCTTGTGTCTTGTGATTGGCAACAAACCGCAGGCCCCACAGTGACTATTAAAACATCGTTGACCTAAAACGTGAGAAGGATATCAATGAGATAGGTGTGCAGCCACTGCACAAGGTTGCTGAGGCTGAGCCGAGGCCTGGGGAGGACGGGCGTGCTGTGCACACGCCCCCACCCCCGTCTTCATACAACCCACGGGGAATGTGACCGCACCTGTTTGCCTTGAGTTTGAAAAATCAAACCTCAAGTTTGGATGTTTCATGTCCCTCTGGGGCTCTGGGCAGTTAGGCCTCCTGGGCGCCCCCAGGAACCTCGGGGTCTAAGGCCTGCATGTGGGTGCAGAAATCTACTGTAGGCTGCCTCGTGTTGGCAAACCTCACAGACGGGACGTGGATCATAGCTCCTTAAGTCTCGCTTTCTCACCTTATGCTCTGTAAAATTCTCCAAGTCCTGCCGGCCAGCTGTCCTTCGTTGTGTGCGGATGCGTGTACGTGCGTCCCCTGGGATCATATGGTCACTTTGACTTGCACGACTGTGTGTTAAGCTCCTAGGTGGAGATGTGGCTCTGTGGGTGCCTGGTCTGCACAGGAGGACCATCACACCTGTGCTCCATGGTCAGGTTTGCGGGGGAGGGCCCCCAGGGGCAGTGATGCAGGGACCAGAGAAGGCTGGCACCACAGAAGCCTCCAGCCCACCAAGCTTAGGCGGTCCTGACCCTCACCTCCCTCACTGAAGATCTGGGCTCCCAGAGCATCAGAGAAGGGGAGACGGACGGGGAGCTGATGGCTCCAGAGGGAGATGTGCTGCTCACCGTAGGTCCCTCCACCTACCCAGCGGTCAGCGGCCAGCGGCCACAGACCCTACAGACGGCTCTGAGGCTCCCCACTGGTGGCCTCACCCTCCCAGACCCCACTCAGAGCCGCTCCCATGGGCCTTGTCCTGCCGCTAGGGGGGCACGTCCTCTGTGGCTCAGACGTGAGCCCGCCTCATTTGGGGATGGCCGTGGAAGACGGGAACTCGGGCTCCACGGAGGCGCTTACAGTCGCCCATGTGTGGCTGGCATGTGATTATGCTCTGTGGTCTGCTGCGTGATAACCAAGCCATCCCCACAGCCAGGCCAGGCAGGTCCCGACACCGTGGCCCCTAGGCTGCCCCGGCCTGGGTTGGAGCTGAGGGTATGTGGGGCCCGCGAGCGTGCACACAGCCTCCCTTGTCTGGGAGACAAGGTCCCAGAGCATCGGGCGCCCCTCCCCAGACCTGGACGCAGGGACCCTCTGCTGGGGGAGGAGCTCCCTGGCCAGGAAGGTGCCCGGAGCCTGGGCAGGGGTGGAACCACAGCTCATGCCAAGCCAGCCTTAAAGCAAAGCCGGAGGCAGCCCCGCCTCTGCCTCTGGGGGCTCAGGGACTCAGGCCTCCCAGCAGAGCCTGTAGTTCTGGGCACATCTCCTGGATGACGCCTGAGCAGGGGCCGATGCCTTCTCCGTCCTCCTCCCTCCCCCTCTTCCTCCTCTTCTTCCCAGAGGGCAGGACCTCATACAGCTGAGCGAGCTGCAGGGGTGAGGGGAGACACGGAGCTGTGGGCCCCTGCACTTCACGTGGGGGGTTCCCGCCTCAAGCAGTGACCTTACGGACGACATTCGCTGACTTCCGTGGACGCATCCTGAACCTCGTCCTGCCAGGGCCTGGCCTGACCCCAAGGCTGGGGATTGTGGGACAGGAAAAGGACACAGGAGAGTGTGGGTGCCTGTGGGGGCTCTCCACTTCCCCAGCATGGAGAACGTGCCGGGGGCTCGTTGTTGGGGGTGGACAGAGAGTTGTTTCCTGGGCTGGAACTGGAGGCTAGAGCTGGAGGCTGGAGCTGGAAGGTGGGGCTGGGGGGTGGAGGCTGAGGCTAGAGACTGGAGGCTGGAGAGTGGAGAGTGGAGGCTGGGGCTGGGGCTGGAGGCTGGAGGGTAGAGGCTGGGGTTGAGGCTAGAGGGTGGAGGCTGGGACTGGAGACTGGAGGCTGGAGGGTGGAGAGTGGAGGCTGGGGCTGGAGGGTGGAGGGTGGAGGCTGGAGCTAGAGGCTGGAGGGTGGTGGGCGGAGGCTGGGGCTAGAAGGTGGATGCTGGAGGGTGGAGGCTGGTGCTGGAGGGTGGAGGCTGGGGCTAGAAGGTGGATGCTGGAGGGTGGAGGCTGGGGCTGGGGCTGCAGGCTGGAGGGTAGAGGCTGGGGTTGGGGCTGG
>NW_024412377.1:604450-647850 GCF_014898765.1 Herpailurus yagouaroundi | reverse complement strand
TGGGGCTGGAGGGTGGAGGCTGGGGCTGGAGGGTGGAGGCTGGGGCTGGGGCTGGAGGGTGGAGGCTGGGGCTGGAGACTGGAGGCTGGAGGGTAGAGGCTGGGGTTGGGGCTAGAGGGTGGAGGCTGGGGCTGGGGCTGGGGCTGGGGCTGGGCCTGGAGGGTGGAGGCTGGGGCTGGGGCTGGGGCTGGAGGCTGGAGGGTTGTGGGTGGAGGCTGGGGCTGGAGGCTGGTCCAGCAAAGAACCTCAGTGACCATAGACGCTTGTGTCCAAGCAGAAAGACTGCCTTCTGCCTAGTGGAAGAGACGGGCAGTGGGAATATGGAGCCAGAAACTGGGTCGGCCCCTCCTTGTCAAGGCCCGGGGTCAGAGGTCAGCCTCCAGAGTTGGAGGCAGAAAAGGTGGGGCTTGGAACTGCTTGAAAGGTATCATGTATTTTCCACCCCAGGGCTTGTGTCTGGCTGGCTGCAACCGCGCATTTCCGCAAACTTTCTGTGCAGCAGGGCCCTGAAAGGGTTCCCTTCAAGGCTGCACTTCATTCACATTCAAATTCAGTTATTGGAAATAAATGTACCTTTAAATAAGTCATAGGACGTGCGCATTACAAAACACAGTGATTATGATTGAGAAAATGAGCAAGCACTTACAAATGAATCTGGCCGCTCCCCAGCTTGTGATCAAATGATAGATCGGCCATTGATGTTCTGACTCATGTTTTTATCCAGAATTCCATCTGCAAGATTCAGGCACTCTCGAAAGGTCCGGATCCTGCCACAGCCGTCGCGACTTGCCCGAGCAGAGCCGGTTCTCTCCTGGATGCAAGTCAGACCGCCTAATTCCACATCTCTTTAATTCTCTGCCCGACGCACCGACTTGTTCCGAGGAACAAAGAGGAGCGGTGGAGACCGCCCCACAGGACGGAGCGTCCGCGACCTGTGTCATTGGTGTTGTCTTTCTTTCTGTTTTTCGGGATCCACTTAAATGCCTCAAGTCGTACTAGCACGGGTACGAATTCACCTCGCAAGGAAGCCCGTCAGAAGGAAGAAAATGGATACCTTTCAGTTTCGGCCATTAAGGAAATTAACTACCGGGCTTAAGGAGTTCTTCCTGAAGGAATTTACAAGAAGTATTTTTCACATATGCTACACTGTTTTACACTAGTATAGGGAAACTTCGAGAAAATGAACTGTTATCTCGCATGTGATTAAAGAGGGAGAACAGCTTGGGACAGAGACCCAACCTCCAACTTGGCGTTTCTGCGGCTCGGCCCCCAGGCCTGCAGCATCGGGTCCCTTGGAAGGTCTGTTGGAAATGCCCGTCCTCGTCCCCTCTGCGGGCCCCGGGTAGACCCTTCAGGGGCCCGGCCATCTGGGTTCAGAGGCCTCCGGGAGGCCCCCACGCACTTCCCGGTGTGAGAACAACTGCCCGGGGCCAGGCCAGCCTGCTGTCACTGCGCCTTGTGACCGTCCCTTTCTCTGCCCCTCTGGGGGCTCAGAGGGGCGTGGCCCGGCCCCAGGCGCATCTGAGGGCAGGGCACAGTCCCCTCTGGCCTCCCAGAGGAGCCGCACGGCCGCGGGGGCCACGCTGCCTCTCCTTGCCCGCGGGGGAGCCCACGGGGCAGGGCAGTGCCCACGAGGCGAGGCTTGTGCCACCATCTGCCAGAGAGGCCAGCTGTCCACTCCGTGGAAACACACAGACTCGAGAGGGCCCCTCGCAGAGGCCGTCCATCATCAAATACCTGTATTCTCATCACAGGGGGACAGGCTTGAAATTTAGGGCCTTAGGCAGCATGCCAGCTGGCCCCCGCTGTGCCCCTGCTTTGCTGAATTTCTGTGACATAGAGAAAGACCCCCAGTCAGCCGGGGCATGGCGGGGGGCACCCACGAGAAGAGGCAAAAACCCACAGCAAACAGAGCCCATCTGAATGCCATGTCCTTCCCAACTAATGAAGCGATGCGAGCCATTGTAATGAACAAATTAATAGTAAGTATGTAAACTAACATTAGTAGTAAGCAAATAATCACATAAACGTTTTAAGAATAAACAACGTGACTAAGAACTATAAGAACCATAAAAGGTGCTTTTCATCAGGTGAGCTGATTCCAAAGGATGAACTGGGAGGTGACAGGACGCTGGGACAGCACGGTGAAGACAGGCTCTGGGGCTCCAAGTGCTGTGAAGTCACAGTGACTCAATGCCGCATCCGCTGTCATGGGGACAACACACTCCTGGGTCCCGCGTGGAGCCCCCTGGGAGGGGACGCTCTCCACCCATGCCCACAAGCAATCTGCAAAGTCAGAGTGTACCCAATCGTCTGTCACGGTCCTGCCCAGATAGAGTGGTTTTTTTAGACTTATTTATTTATTTTGAGAGAGGCACAGAGGGGCAGAGAGAGAGGGAGACAGAGACAGAGAGGGGATCCCAAGCAGGCTCCACACTCCCGGTGCAGAGTCCCACGTGGGGTTCCATCCCACCCCCTGTGAGATCACGACCTGAGCCGAAACCAAAAGTCGGGCGGGCACTCAACCGACTGAGCCACCCCGGCGCCCCAACCTAACTTAAAGTTTTAAATGTAGCCCAGTAAGGGTGTAAAATGATACAAGAAATACATGTGAAGATTTATACGAACCTAGAATAGGGGAGCGATTTCTAAGCATATCACCAAATGCAGAAAAATCAGTTTGACGGGTTTCAGTAAATGAAAACAAAACGGTACTTCATGTGGGAAAACATAGTAAAATGAAGTTTGCAGCTGAAACCAGGCAGGTATATAAAAACAGAGTCAGTTCACAAAAGATTTTTTAAGAAAATCCTAATGGGCATTAATATACGAAAAATTCCACCCCACACATGACAAAGTGGATCAGCAGGAGACCGCCGGCTGGCCCTCGTGGAGAGCGCCGATGGCACCCCGGCCTGCCCCCCCCATGCTCGGCCACAGGGGACAGTCCCGACCTCTGACAGCCAGCCTTCTTTCCGGGGTGGATCACGTGACCACCACCCGCGAGCTCAAAGCAGAACGGTTGCAGTAGAAAATAGAAACACTAAGTGCCTCCACTCAGGAAAGGAATTGAAGAAACCAGGAGACCCACGGCGACGCTTGCCCACAGTGCCCAGCCGTGAGAAATGATGTTATGGGGAGTTAGTTACAGGACACACGTGTGATGCGCCTCCCTGAGGAAAGCGTTCGCAACACAAGGCAAGAGGGTGTCACTTTTCTGCTGTTGCGCATCTGGGAAAAAAAGTAGAGAGAACATACAATCATTCACAGGGATTCAGGGAGGGTGTAAGATACGCACACAAATCATGTTTTATTTCCATCTCCTACCTAATTTCTATTTGACAACACAATGACATTTTTATAGTCTTCTTGTTACATTTATGCTAAAAAAAAAAAAAAAAGCGTAAAGACAATAGCCATGTTTAAACTCCTTGTGGGATGATGACATCCTAGAAAATGCATTTTAGAGCCCGTCAGCACCAGAAAACCCCTTTGACTTGCCTGGAAACTCAACCCTCTTCCCCAACCCCCACTCCAACCGGATCTTAAGGGTGGGAACGCGGGCGCCTGGGGGGCTCCGCCGGTTGAGGGTCCGACTCTTCATCTGGGTTCAGGTCATGGTCTCACGGTTCATGGGATCGAGCCCCACGTCGGGCTCTGTGCTCACAGCACGCGGCCTGCTTGGATTCTCTCGCCCTCTCTCTCTCCCTCTCCATCTGCCCTCCTCCCCCCACTCAAAATAAATGGATTAATTTTTAGAACTCGGTGGAGGCCTTGCCGACGTCCATAAGCCTGCGTGTGGGACCCTCCGTGGTGGCACCTCAAAGCTGACGCCCGTCTACAAGCACACGTGCGTCCTCGCTATCCTGAGTCTTGGCATCTGCAGGAGTGGCTCCCAAAGAGCCTTTCACGGGCCTGTTCTCTCAGGTGACTTTAAACCAAGCCGCCACTCAGAGCGGTCTGTGTCTTAGGGAGCAGACGAAATGTCCCGTCAGCCCGCCGGCCGGCCTCGCTATAAATAACCCAGACTGGCACGTCCATAATTTCTCTTCCTTCCCCCCCCAGGGCCGAGCGCTCCTTCCACAAATACCAGCAGAGAACCACGTGAGGCCCGTTCTACAGAGTCCCCAGACCGTGCCGAGTCTCTGGGGCCACAGGGAAGATGGATAATCCGGGGGGGGGGGGGATGCTCTGGCGCAGCCTCGACTTGGCGGACGCGGGGGCCCCGGAGAAGAGCCAGAGCCATCGCCAACAGGCTCCACTGAAATGAAAACATCACTTTTCCTCCCGTGCGTCTCAGGGAAGTCTGAAGCCTTCTCTGGTAATTAATCCGCGGAGAGAAATCGATGCCTCGACTGGTTGCAGTTGAAGCAATCCGTAGCAAAGTCAACTCCTCGCGGACGCCGCGGCCGTGGGCGCGGCCCCAGGCGTCTGGTGCAGATGGGCCGTCCACCTAAGCGTTGCTTCTCTCCCCACTGACCCCACCCACAGAGTCAATTACCCTGAACAGTTTCTGTTGTAGGGCACTTTTGTTATAAATACGGTCTTTGTTCTCCCAACGTTCACCCCCGGGTTTTCTTTCCCCCGTCAGGAATGGCAAATGAGTCTACGATCTGATAGTTGCAAACAGACTGGACAACGCGGCCTCCGATGAGAATGATTTACAAGTGACAGGAACCCGGGCTTGCCCCGTGCACCACGAGTAAATCCAGGCTGCTTCCGTGGGGCTTTTTGCAGGGGGCGAGTGGATCGGTTTTCCTTTTTCTTTTTGGTTTCTGGGTTTTGGTTCAGCTTTTGTGGGTTTTTTTTTTCTTTAATTTTATTTATTCTTTCTTTTCATATGAAATTTATTGTCAGGTTGGTTTCCATACAACACCCGCTGCTCATCCCAACAGGTGCCCTCCTCCATGCCCATCACCCACCCTCCCCTCCCTCCCACCCCCCATCCACCCTCAGTTTATTCTCAGTTTCTGTACCGGCAAAGGGAATTTTTTTATGAGTGTCCCTGAAAAGAAAAACAGGATAAAATTTGTACCCTGTTTAAAAATTTTACGACTTGAGCTGCGCTGTACATTAAGCGCAACAGTTTCTAATACAGCCCAAGAGAAGTGACCGTTTGTTTTTAATTTAACTTGTTTTTAGAAAACCAAACGGGAGCCGACAGCGTAAGCTGATCATGCATTCTTATTCGGCATATCTCCCCTAGTAAAACAGCACAGCATCACATTTCTAACAGCTAAATGCAGGTTAGATAGACCATCTTTTCATAAAAAGCAACTGCGTGTCCTGCTGTTTGAAGGACTGCAATCCCTCCAGGAGTGAAATCTGAACCCAATGAGTAAATCCAAGATGGTACACTGTTACGCCCCAAGGAGAATATTGTCGTGGCAAATAATTATCACTTAGCAGCCACTCAGATGGCCTGTTGTCTCATGGAACTTGGGCTCTTTGGTCCACCCGATTGGCCGCAAGAAAAGGAGCCTGTGTTTGGCAGATTCACGTCGTTTGCCTGGTTCTTATAACAACCCGCAGGGAAGATCTATGTGAGCTCACGTGTGCAGTCAGAGTGCCAAGCTCGGCCTCTTGATAGCTGTGCAACCCCAGACAAGTTGCCCGCCCTCTCTGTGCCTCAGTTTCCTCGTCCATAAAAACAGTCCCTCTCTCCTGGTGTTGTCACCAGGATTGATTCAGTATGGTGAGCTCTTGGCCCCAGGACAGTGCTTGGGGCGTGCCAAGAGAGAGAGAAATGTCACTTACTGCCACCACCAGGTCCCTTGGCTTGAATTTGAGGGTATGTCAAAAAGCACTTGACCACATGTTTAAACTCCAAGCTTCAGGGGCGCCTGGGTGGCGCAGTCGGTTGAGCGTCCGACTTCAGCCAGGTCACGATCTCGCGCTCCGTGAGTTCGAGCCCCGCGTCGGGCTCTGGGCTGATGGCTCAGAGCCCGGAGCCTGTTTCCGATTCTGTGTCTCCCTCTCTCTCTGCCCCTCCCCCGTTCATGCTCTGTCTCTCTCTGTCCCAAAAATAAATAAATGTTGGAAAAAAAAAATTTTAAACTCCAAGCTTCATACTCTTTCCACTGTTTCTGGGAAGGTGGGTGAAAGCCACATGAATGACTCATTAAATAGGAAGCCCTTTGAATTCTTTCAAAACCTTCATCCAAAAGCGGCCGACGTGCCGTTTTTTTGTCTTCCCCACCTTGGTTCCTTGTAAAGGAACAGGGTGAAACTCATCTACTCTCTAAATCCTGTTTTCCACCATAAAATTAATACATGCTTTCTAAATTTAAAACATTAGAGAAAAACAAAGAAACTATGAAGGATGTATGTACAAAGCCCTCAGGGGAAAGAAAGCCACACCCCCATTCCTATAAAAATCCCCCGGGGCATCTTTCTGTCCATCCTGCCTTATCCCGGGCAACAGGTGCAAACTTCTTCGTAACAGAAGTAAAGTTAAATAATCAGAGGCATTCTGAGGCGCAAATTAAACGCGATTCTGAACTGACATTGTTTCGTGGACTTCAGACACCAGCAGCGTAAAATGAAAATTCGTCTCTGCAGGAAAGTGGGAGCATCGTCAAGGGTGGGGTTGGACCCTCCTTCACAGAAGCGTCTCTGCTTCTGTCCCCGGGACCAGAAACGTATGCGCATGAATATCATCCTTCCCGAGGCCTTCCCAGTCTCCTCCTTGTGTAGAAGCTGGGATGAAACGTTTAACAGACCCTTCCAACTTCTCCCTCCTGGGAGTGGTTAGAGTTCCGCGTCTGCATTTTGCAAAAGGCAACAGGCACAATACTTCTTAAAAGGAGGTGATATTAATTATCCACAGACACCCTGAGCCACAGGATAATTCATTAGTTGCACCTCCTCTCCTTCCAAAAGGCGTTTGAGGAAGATATTACACGTCTCAGAGCAAGGGGCTCAGTTCATTATAGCCGGCGTCTGGGAGGTCTGCCTTCGAGATTTCTCTGCCACTCCTTCCTCCTTTAGACACACTGAAGTTTTCCCTGGAGTTCAGAACAGATTGAAATGACTTTGGAACCTCCCTCTGGGGACACGGAGAAGCTCTTTCTTAGCAGAAGCTGCTTTTCCACTATTGATCGGCTCCCTGCCCAACCACAGCTGCACTCCCGGCGCCCACGTTTACTTAGCGGTCGGCGGCAAGGCTGGGGCTCCAGTTCCAATCGTTATCGCGACAAACACGGTTGACGGCTAGGCAGACGGCGACCCCCACCAGTGCTGCCCTGGTGTCTTCTCCAGGCCTCTCCCCTCTGCCCCTGGGGTTCCCCAGGCAAGGAGAGCCGGAAGGACCCGGTGCCCAGCCCCGAGGGGGTGTGTCCGGTCCTTCCTGCCCTGCTCCCCTGGGTCCCCGTGACCCCACATTTGCCATTTCGCCTCCAGCTCAGGAAGAAGGAAGCCAGGAAGCCCACGTGTGGTGGACAAGGGAGTCCAGTGGGAGGAGCTCGGCCACATGCTTCTCAGCAGCAGACCAGGGTCCTCAGGGTGGCGTGGGGGGGGGGGGGGGGGGGGGAGGTGTCCCAAGGCAAGAACAAAGCCTGGGAAAACAGGCCAGACCCGAGGCCATGGCCAGAGCTCAGTTCAGCAGGATGGGGGCCCCGGACAAGGAGGAGGCCGCCCTCCCTCCCCAGTGTGTCCTTCCCTCCTGCCCCCATGGTGGCTGACCTGGAGCCGTGGCCCGGGGCCCTGGGGCCACAGTGGGTAGACTCGGGAGCCTCTGCACGTGCTGTCGGCCCACCTCAGGCACATACGTGCCAGGCCGCCGCTCTCCCGCGGCAAGTGGCGGCCCCGTCTGCGGGCTCCGATCTGCGCGGCTTGGGCCCGTCCTGTCCACTTAAAAGATCATCCATCACCACCCCAGTTTATAAATCAAGGCGGCCGGCTCGCCGCGCACCGCGGTGAGGTCGAAGTGCCCAGAAGTACTTAGCCAATTCCCAGACCCGGCCTGGCGTTCCCTTCTCTCTGCCTCCAGCAGCCAGACCATCCATCATCCCACACCCACCGAGGCAGAAGGACGCCGACAAAGAAACGCCTGGGCGCCCGACAATGTGGCCTCCGTGACGCGGGGACGGGAGCTCTTTACAATTTCCAGCCAGGCCCTTAGCCTTTTGTGTTAACAAAACCTATTCATTTCAGGATTTGGCAGCTCAAATTATTTCAGACAAGACCTCCAGACAAATGGTTATTTGATAGAGTCAGAAGCAGCAGTGCCGGGGTGAGAGGAGCAGAGCCGTCCCTTACGGCGGCCCCTCCCGTCACACCCGCCCCGCTGTCCAGAACCCGGGCGCCTTCTAGAAACCCCAGATGGAAGTTCCCCGGGCCACGCACATTCCGGGCTTGCGGGAGTTGAGGGCACGGGTGTTCTGAGCGGTTATCGGGGACCGGAGAGTGTGAGACGACAGCAAGGGTGGTTTTTTTCCTCCCGATCCTATTACCTGCTGAGTTGGTGTTTACATATTTCAAACAGGATTTTTTTTATTTCCTGCAAAGAGAAAACGTAAATTGTCCGTCGTCCAGAAGAAAGTGAAACAGACAGTTCCCATTACCCCTCACGCTCGCGGAGACTGATTTGCAAAGGCTGGAAAATTGTGTTTGAAGCCACGTAATGACGTGTGATAATTTCCTGTCGGGACGTCCCTGAGAATCACAGCGAGTGCGATCGTTGTGGGCTGGCATTGGCGGGGTGCAGAGGGGGGGGCGCGAGGGACGAAGGGACATGGGACGGCCCTCTCCTGCAGGAGCTTTGGATTCAGAAACTAACAGAAGCCTACTTGCAAAGGACGTGTGGAGGGCCCGGTAAAAGCCAGCCCCGGGGAGCGGCCCGCCCGGTACTGATCCCACTTTGTGTCCCCGCTAATCCGCACGAGGATCCCGGGCTGTGGGTCCCACCCCGGGCAGCATCTGGCAGCACCCGCGGACGGGAAACAGCCCCCACTGTGCAGCGGGTGAGCCGGGGACGGTCCCCTCGCCGTCAATCCCGTTCCGCACGGTGACACACAAAAATGTTTCTAATCTCAGGTTGCGATGCACGAAGGCAACAAGGCACGACGTGTCTGTGAAGGAAAAAGGCCGTTTGTGCCAGAGCGTCTGCTCTTGGCTCCGGGAGGCACCGCACCCTGGAAATCCGTCCACACCGAGTTTACAGGTCAGCCCAAGGTGAGCGAGGCCCCCGCCCGTGTGCTGTGCTCCTTGCCTCTCTCTTCTTGGCCTGAAAGAAAATACTTCGGTTTTGTCGCTTATTAATTTTGCTACTTCGTCTCCCCGGAAAAGCGGGCGCAGAAATGTCACTGACCCGGGCAGATGTGCGGGGACACGAGTAAGGCGGTCGGTCCTTCCGGACGGACCCCGTGAGACTGACTCACCCAAACGCAAGCGGTTCCCTTTCCCGGAGCCGCCCAGCCTGTGGAGGGTCTCCCGAGGGTCCCTGGCCAGCGTCCCCGACTTCTCTCAGGCAGGACAGGTTTCATCCTCACCGCCACCAGCACCCCCTTACCGCACAAGCCTTGTCCCTGAACGATGAGCCCCATTGCCCCGGGCAGACTCTTGCGTTCTGCACCGACCTCGAAAATATCCCCTCCCCCAGCAAGCCTGGTGCGGAGCCCCTTTCGTCCGTCCGTCTGTCCGTCCGCCCGTCATTTCTGGGAGGGAGCCTTGGGAGTTGCCCTGGGGCGGCGGTCCTGTCTGGACCCGCTCCACTGGCCCACAGTGAAGGGTCCTGAACTTCCTATTTTAAAAAATATGCGTAACAGCCTTTTGATGAATGCCGAGTCATTAAATCATTAAATTAATCTCCTCCTCTCCCCCCCGGAACACGAGCTAGACGGTCCGCATGGGCTCAGACAGGCCCATCCAGTCCCTTCCCGAGCTCAGCCCCGCCCCTGCCCCCCACCCACGGCCCCACTCGCTTACCCTCTTTGTCTGTGCCCAATCCACGATCCCTCCTCGCGGCTTACGCCCTCTTCCCAGCCTGCTCTCTGGACGCGGACAGGTATAATCCAGAGAGATAGGACTGACTCTATCACATCCTAGTGTCCCCCGTGTCACTGTCACTCATCGTTATCAAATAACCAGAGTCCCCTTTTGGCTCATGTGAAGAAAAGAATTTCTAACTGTGAAGTTCTGAACGTCTCCAAGGGTACTTGTTTTTCATCGCTGCCTGACAAGTTCCCACAAACACAGCAGCTTGAAGCAACGTGCATTTATTGCCTCCTAGGGCTGTGGGTCAGGAGTCTGGGCAGCCCGCTCGGGGTCGAAGCCAACTCCCGGTGTGGATGGGCTGAGTCCCTACCTGGAGGCTGGACTAGGGAAGAACCAATCTCACTGTGGATGCTAGAATCCCTTTCCCCGGGGCAAGGCCTTGGCCGGGGCCAAGCTCGAATCCTCAGACCTCCCACCGCTCCTTACCGTGTGAGTCACCGCACGATCCCCACCTCATCGAGCCCCCAAGGAGACATCTCCAGTGTCCGGGATGGAGTCTTCACAAGGGGACATGACCGCAGGAGGGACGGCCGGTCCCCCGTGCCACATTCTGCCCACTGGAAGCCTCAGGTCCCACCCACACTCAAGGGTTGAGGCCTGCACGCGCGCATGGGAGGGAGGAGGCCCGGGTCAGGGAGGGGGGCACCTGCCCAGGCAGCCATTTCCAGCTTCTGGGGGGCTTGACTTTAGGGTCTGCACTGTCTCCCCAGCAGCCAGAGGCCCCCTGCCCCCGGCACAGTAGACTGGACCATGTGGCCAGCCTGGTTAGGACAACCCACCTGCGACCCCACTATGTGCCGCACTCCACGTCTGATGGTGCCAGGAAGGCCCAGAGGCCCACATTCAGCCACTGTTGATCTGTCACCATCCTGCAAACGGGAGTTCGGAACCGGCAGACCATCAGAAGCTGGTGTGAGTTGTATCTACTGGCCCGGGGACCAGAGTGGCGGCGTGGCACCTGTATGGGGCCCACGTGCGTCCTCCCCATCACGGTGCTGGAGAGGAATGCCACAGTGTGCCATCTGCTGCGGACAACAAGCGGTCCCCTGTCACTCTGCCCCAGCAGCTAAGTCAGCTGACCCTTGGGATGGTGCCATTACCTCCGTGTCACAGATCGGAAGTGAGCTGACCGTGAAGCACGGTCTCCCAGAGCCCCGCCCAGCCGGCCAGCAGCAGCAGAGTCACCCGGGAACCTTCCGGAAATGCACAACTGGGGCCCCACCCGGGCCCTGCCCCATCAGCCCCGCTGTGGATGGAGTCAGACCCCGCCTTCACGAGCCCTCAGGTGGCTCAGACGCTCAAGTGTGGGAGCCGCTGGTCCAGACCACCAGTCAGGCTCCTCCGGCTCCAGATCTCAGCCTTGCACACACACGCGTGCACACGCTTACACACGCGAGTGAGAAAATGTGACATCGTCAGAAGGGCGGCCCCCACACCGCTCTTTGAAGAAATCGTCTAGATTGTCTCGTTCAGTTTCATTTTTACTGGTATTTAACGTTTTTATGGTATTATATTATTGTTCGAGACAGTTTCGTAAAAAAAATTATAGGTCAAAGAGTAGCAATTAGACACCGAATATAAATTACAAAATTAAGTTTTATGGACATTTAATTACAGGGACAGAAAATGTGTTGCAGCATCTTTATACGTTAGAAGTAGAAAGGCATATTTATGCTCTTTTTTAATCTTTGCAAAAAACAGTGTGTACTTAATCACACTCATTAACTTGTTAATTAATCAGGAAAAAAATCTGTACTTGTGATCATTCAGGAGAAAAATGTGCTGGAGCTGTATGCCCCACGGGACGGAGATAGCATCGGGCCGGTGCACCTGGTCATGAGAGCATGTCGTCGGGTCACTTTCAGACTCTTTCACAGGCCCCGTGACATTCTGCTTTTATTCGAGGCTCACACCCCCACCCCCCGCCATGGTGTTATCTGTGGCCTGGCCCTTAATCTCTGACCTGGATGGGTCAGCTGGCCCTCGCCCGAGACCAGGAGTTTCTTCATGTGCTCTATAAATGACCAAGATTTTAAATTCTCGTAAAAGAATGGCTGCCTTGGGTTTCGAGGCAGAAAGCGAAAGTGCAGAAATCAGAAGTGAACTGAACTCGAAACCAGCACGTGTGAGCTGTCACCAGGCCACCCGTAAAGAGTTGTCTGGGACTTGCCTAAAAGCAGTAACTAAAGTGGGCACAAGTCAAAGCAGAGAGTGAGGGGTCGAAGGGGATAAAGCGGGGGGGCATGGGGGCCCTGCTCCGTCCCCAAGCCCTGCGCCCTCTTCTGAGCACCCACAGCGGGACCCTCCTCCAGCACACGCAGGGGAAGCCCCAGTGCGGGACAGCTGGTGGGCGGGTGAGCAGGCCGGGCCTGGCGGCTGTGGTGGGGAGACCCCCGCAGGGCCCTGCAGGCAGGTGGGCAGAGCAGGGCGGCCTGGCTGAAGGAGGACTCGTGAGGTCCTTGGTGAGGCCAGAGCTATAAGCAGGATAGACGGACGGAGGGGGCTTGAGATCGAGGCGCAGGGCCGCAAAATCCTTCCCGTGGCTGTGGAGACTAGAGGGAGGGCTCTAACCGATGGCTAACGTGGTCTAGACGTTACATAAAGACATTGTGCAGAGCCTGGCTGGTGGGTGAGGATGGGTTGGGGGGGGTGGGGGGGGCTCCCAAGAGCGGTGTGGCTGGACCAGCAGGAAGAGTGACAGGTGTCCAGTGCCTTGCAGGTGGGTGGATGGGGCCGCACGGAGCAGAGGCCTCTGGGACGGCCAGGCTGTCCTGCCGGGCAGACCAGGGCAAGCAGAAAACCAAAGGTCACAACACAGGCAGGAGGGTGAAAACCCTGCTTCAGTGCCATCGTGCAGTTTTAAAAACGAGGCCGTGAGGAACGCAGGCCCCTCATGCGCCCCGGCCCAGGGGATATTTTGGAGTCTCTCCACCTGGGCTGGAGTGGCGTTCTCGTCCACGAAATGAGGGGCACAGAGTGGGGACCCCTCCGCAGGGGTGAGCTGTGCCGAGCCTGAGTGCCTGAGGGATTCATCCCAGCCTGGCCCCTGTGCCTTTGCTGCAGCAAGGGAACCAAGCAGTCCCCGGTGCCAGGGTCAGACGGCTCTGGCTCGCGAAGCAGGTGAACTAGTTCGTTCTCACGCTTTCTCCGCTCTGTACGAATTCGTGGATCGGGATGTTATCTAGCTGTTTCCTCATCATCTTGAGCCAATAAAATGGGAAGTGGACCGCATTCACATGTCCTGTAAGAGAAAAGGGCCCCCACACCCACTTTTGCCCCATTCCCGGGGAGACACTCCCCATGTCACCCAGCGTGCCCCTCACCCCAAACCCCCTGTACAAACAGATGTGTGCACACCCAAGATATGTTTGCACTCCTTTCTCCCCGGCCCCGACACTTCACACACGGCCCAGACCTCCTAGTGAACGAGTTTGTCCAGGGGAACTGGGGCTTCCTCGGCCAGGGAGGCCGGGCACTGAGGGAGCACCCTGTCTTCACCAGGCGGAGCCCCCCCCCCGGGTGTTCCTTTAGACAGATGCCATGCCCATTGTACAGATGAGGAAACAGAGCCTCAGTGGCCTGGAAGGCTTGCCCTGGTCACACAGTGAGAAGGTGGAGATGTCAGAAAGGAGGTGACCATTACTCTTTGCAGATTGTTCAATCAAATGCCTGGAAAATAAATAACTTCAAAAACAAATTTAAAGTACAAGATCCACACTTTTCCTATTTAAAACCAACGACCAATTAGAAATGCAAAGGAAGAAACAGTTCAGTTCACAGACACATGCACACACACACAAATACATACATATATATGTGCATATATATAATACCTGTAAATAAGCTTAAAAAATGCAGAACCTGTATTAAAAAAAGAATCAATGACAACAAGTCTTGTTCTTACTAAAAAGGCAACTATATACAGACATCCGTTCTACCTAGATTAATCCATATTTTTAATGCATTTCCAATTTAAATAGTAACAGAATCTTCAACGTTTGCCGGCAAAGAGAAGACTCATGTAACATGACACAATGGCTCTAAAGATCCTCCAGAGATATAAATATTTTTAACAGTTAAAAAAGTTTTGAATAAAGGATATTTCAGAGGAGCTGGCTCATTTGACATCCAAATATATAATAAAGCACAATAAATACAGCCATGTGAAGCAGGAGAGAAATCATGGAGATCAATATAAAACATACAAAATGCAGAAATGAAACAAAATCAGAACGATTGCTGTCAGAGTAACATTTCAGGTCACCAAGTAGAAGAGCTATAATTTCTAAATGGTGTGGAGACAATCTGCTATCTAATTAGGCAAAATAAACCCAGGAATACTGTTTTAGCAACAAGAGAAGTCCCGTGCAGCACCAACTTAAGGATTAGCATTAAAGGGGCGCCTGGGTGGCACAGTCGGTTAAGCGTCCGGCTTCAGCCAGGTCACGATCTCGCGGTCCGTGAGTTCGAGCCCCGCGTCGGGCTCTGGGCTGACGGCTCAGAGCCCGGAGCCTGTTTCCAATTCTGTGTCTCCCTCTCTCTCTGCCCCTCCCCCGTTCATGCTCTGTCTCTCTCTGTCCCAAAAATAAATAAAAAACGTTGAAAAAATTTCAAAAAAAAAAAAAAGATTAGCATTAAAAACTATTAGAACACAATTATAGGTGATGAGGAAACAATTGACTGTTTCTTAGAGAAGTAGTTTCTAAAAATAACAAAACAAATGGCCATAAAATAGAAATTCTTCATTTTGATTTCGTAATAATGAGAAAGTTCTCTAGAGCAAAACGTCCCCTCACAGTACAGAGACAAACTGGAAACAGCATTCGCAGCATGTGTTTTAGAGAGGATCTCCATACAGATTAATAAACAAAGAATGATTGACTTGATAAAAACTGGCAGCTCAGAGAAACAAGAAATAAAAATACTTGATAACTATTTGGAAAGATGTAAACTAATTTTGCAACAGGACTTTCTTCTATTTCAAATCGATAGATTTTTTTAATGTCCCTCCCCCACCCCAGTTGAACAGAAATAGAGATTCTGGTGACCTATTGGTTGCAGTGTTCTAGAACCAAGTTTTAGAAGGCAATTTAGCAATATCCATTAAACTTCTAACACGCTTGCCCTATGACCTAGCCGTCACACTTCCGAGAGCATTATCTCATCAGCATACCTGCACAGGTACAGGGGTCAAGGATTGCCCGTGATGTGGTAACTGGAATTATCCCAAATGGCCACCGCTAGGGGCCATAGAGCGGTATGAAACCATCAGGAGAACTAGGTGGGTCTGCAGATAAATGTTATTTTAAGACCCATTGCTGAGTGGAAAACAAATTCAGAATGGTATGTGTAATGTGATGCCACTTTTGCACTAATAGAGGATGGATGGATGCATGCATGCATTGATGGATGGTGGATGATGGATGCATGGATGCATGCACGGATGGAGGGATGGATGGATGCATGAATGCATGAATGGATGATGCATGGATGCTTGATGGATGGATGGATGGATGCATGGATGCATGAATGGATGATGGATGGATGCTGGATGGATGGATGGATGCATGCATGAATGGATGATGATGGATGCATGCATGCATAAATGGATGGAGGGATGGATGGAGGGATAGTGGATGGATGGAGGGAGGGAGGGAGGGATAGTGGATGGATGGAGGGGAGGGAGGGATGGTTGGTGGATGGATGAATGGATGGTGGATGGAAGGATGGATGGAGGGAGGGATGGATGGAGGGAGGGATGGATGGATGGAGGGATGGATGGTGGATGGATGGTTGGTGGATGGATGGTTGGTGGATGGATGAATGGATGGACGGATGCATGAATGGATGGATGGATGGATGGATGGAGGGATGGAGGGAGGGATGGATGGATGCATGAATGAATGATGGATGGATGGTGGATGGATGAATGGATGGATGCATGAATGCATGAATGGATGATGGATGGATGGATGGTAGATGGAGGGAGGGAGGGAGGGAGGGAGGGAGGGATGCATGGATGCATGAATGGATGGTGGATGGATGGTGGATGGATGGTTGGAGGGCCGCATGCATGAATAGATGATGAATAGATGGATGAATGGGTGAAAGATGGAGATATAGTTTGCACATAAGAATTTTTTTATCCATTTATAGAAATACCTGGATATATACTAAGGACACTATAAACAATGGTCCTTTTGCAGTAAGAAGGCTAAGAGATAAAATACTGTGGGTCCATCTTTTGATGTTTGACTGCTATCAGCTTGTTAACCTCACCTCTCTCTTTTTTCCTTCTGCCCCACATCTGGGTAAACTGATCAGAAAGCCTGGGTACCCCCTCCTTTGGCACCGGTGGGATAGTGAAACCACACAAACCTCTGCCCTCACGTGGAAACCCTTCCTCCAGCCTCCCCCAACCACGGTGCAAACCCCAAGTCAGTCTCCTTCCTCCGCTGCCTCAAGCCATTTCACATCAGCTGGGGTTTCTCCTCTGTCCTCCCCCAGAAGACCTCGTTATGTAAGTAATAAACCTCACACCCTCTTGATTATGCGATGTCATCAATATGGACATTCAAACCAAATCTGGGCTGGTGGTTCATTTTGTTTCTCTAGGATGGACCCTACAGGGAAGAAGAGGGGTCGTTTCCCTTCCCGATAGATACTTTTTAACTTTAGAAATTGTTGATAATGAATAAATACTACCTTTGTAACTTAAAAGTTATCTTTTCTCATTAAAATAAGCAACGCTAAAGTGGTTCTAACAGACGCAGCCCTGTCCTCAACCTGCTCTCAATCTTAGTGCCTGAAGAGCCCCCTCCCGGGGTGGTGTGGGCGTCCAGCAATGCTATGGATGGACAGTGGTCACCCAGACATCTCTTTCCTGGACTTCTCTTCCAGGAGCTTCCATCCAGAAAACCTATGCCTTGCTCTCATGCAGGCTGCAGAGTTTCACCAAGTATGAGATGAGTCTGATCAACTTTGTGGCTCCAGGCACTTTGGTCATGTAACAAGTGTGGGAACTGATTTCTAAATGCAGCAAAAATTATTAAAGCTCCATTATTCATGGCGGCACTGATTATCTTCTCCACACCCCCTCCTCTCTGTCAGATCCGGGTCCCACCTTCCGATGAAATACAGCACTCAGTGCACAGACAGCCCCAGAGGTGAAGATTAAAAATTAAAGACCAGTTGATGATAATTGCATGATAACTTTATTGACCAAGCTCAAACCCAAGGTATCTGTGCAGGAGAGGCAGGCATGGCAGAGCCCTTCTCACGTCTCCACGGTATTTGCCGTTCACAAATACACACGCCCGGCTCCCATCCCTCACTGCCCCCCCCCCCCAGACGCTTTGGGTGGGGGGTCTGTTTCATTAAAAAAGCACGCCTTTAAGGTCTGAGACTCACCTCGGGAGGGTGTCACACAGCCCAGGGGCTCCCGGCTCCTTCCTGTCCTGACCGCGGCCCCATCCGCATCAGGTGTTATTTGGATGTTACTAAGGATAACGGGGTCAGCTCTCGGAGCTTGCTTGCTCGGTAGCGGGGAAAATCCAAGGCGCCACCTGTACTGAAATGTTGGAGAAAGCGTCTCCCCGGGGATGGGAGTGAAGATTAATCAGGGAAGCTTGATAAGACACTCAGTTGTCGTACCTTTTTTCCTTGAAAAATATCCTTTGCGCTGCCTACACGGTCGGTTAGAAGGGTCGCCGCGTGCTTCCCTTCCTGAGGGAGGCGAGACATTTTTACACATTTCGTTAACTTCAGAACACGTTTTGGTCGTGAGAGGCTCCAAGCAAAATGGAGGGGCCACGAAAGAGGCCACAGCTGGGAGTGACGGCTTGGCAGGAGCCTGGTGGCAAACGCCTCCTCACAGTCTAGTGTTTCAATCTGTTGTCTCAGACTAACCCGGGAAAGTCACCCACCACTCAGCAGCAACACTGGCGGAGCTGAGTGGTTTCTAACGACAAGGATGCCCGCTCCTGATTCTTCTCCATCACGCACCCACTGGCTGACAGTCCCCCACGGCCGCCCCGGACACCGTGCTGCGTCCCTGCAGGGCTCTGTCGGAACATTGGTGGGATCATGAGTGGGGGGACTGCAGGTGGATTGGAGGCCCCCGTACCTGCTCGAGAACTTGGGGGGAACGCCTGGGAAACCAATAGCTTTAAATATTCAGTTCAAGATACAGGTGAGCCAGAAAGCTCCTTTGACAAATAACTGTATGTCTTTTGCGAGTACTCAGTCAAAACTCTTGCAAACCAAGCCTAAAATCTAACTCTGCAATTGAAAAATAAAATGTCAGGCGCCTGGGGGGCTCAATCAGTTGAGCGTCAGACTTCAGCTCAGGTCACGATCTCACGGTTCGTGGGTTCGAGCCCCGCGTCGGGCTCTGTGCTGATGGCTTGGAGCCTGGAGCCTGCTTCAGATTCTGTGTCTCCCTCTCTCTCTACCCCTCCCCTGCTCATTCTCTCTCTCTCTCTCTCTCTCTCTCTCTCTCTCCCAAAAATAAATGTTACAAAATATTTTAAACATTTTTGAAAAATGAAACACAAATTGCTTCACGACCTTGTGAGGGTGTTGGTTAATTAAGGACATTGATCGGGCAGCAGGACCTGAACCCTGAAACTTGGAGGGGGGACGTGTGGCCAGGATCCCATGAGGCTGTAAAAATCAATGCCCCTAATTCTGCCCAAACCACTCTGATACTAAATGTAGCCCTTCTTCCCCCGTCTGAGGGGTCAGTCTCCCCTTGCCTGGAAAACATGACCTTCAGGGGACGCCGACCCACCTGACACCCACACCCACGCTCTCTCATTGTTTCCACACCCATAATTCGAGTCCAGAAGGGTCTGGGGCCACGGGGGGTCAGCGGGGACAGAGGGTTGCAGAGATGAGCTGGATGTAGAGGGAGTGAAGGCAAACTGTGATGCCTTGCGACACACCCATGTGCACCAAACGAATTGCAAGATTTTGCCAATTCACATGGACAGAAGCTACAGAATGATTGGAGACGGCTCTCAGGATGCTGCCTCTGGGTAGAAGAAACATACACTGAGAATTGAACTCATGAGTTCGCATGCATGCAGCAGCAGAATTGCGTGGTATTGACTCAAGCCACAGGGAGTGGTTCCAACCGCCTGTGCAGGTGGTTAACTGAAACTGTGACCCAAAGGTCCTCTGCGGGGAACTGAGCTGAGATTCTAGAACTTCTTTAATAACCTGTAGAGAAAGGCATCCAGTGACGGGGAGCTGGGATGCTGAGACCTGCACCACCACCCCCCACCAGGGTGCCCCGTGGACCAGGCTGTCCGTTGAGGGCACCTCCATGGGAGAGGCATACGCATGCCTCCCGAGGGGTTCTGCGGTGGCTGGCCCACGGCTGAAGGGACAGCGGGGTGTGACAGATCTTACCCCGGGTCAAGGGGAGCACGACCACTCTGAGTAGGGAGGGGTGACCTGGAACGTCCCCAGGTGGGGGCAAGGTGATGATGGTCCTCGCAGGAACAGAGCTGCTGTGCACCTGCTGACAGCCCCCCGATTCTCAGCTGTCGAAAGGCTCTAGGCACACGGTTTGGAAGGCAGAGGGGAGGCAGCTGCCATTGCCCTCAGCGTTCAGACGGGGTCATGGACAAATACAGGTGTGTTTTGTGGAACCCCTCCTTGTCCGCAGCCTCCCCTGTCCCATGTCCACTTTGTCACCCTGACTGCTGGTCATCCTGGGCCAACATGCCCGGCCGCCGAGGTGGCCAGCCACGTCTGACCACAGAGGGGAACCGTGGCGGCGTGTATGGGAAGCCACAACCTCTGTGGACGCACAGTCCAGTGTCTGCTGCTGGGCGCCAGGATGTGAGACCTTTGGGGACCCTGGGGTCGGATGCATGTTTCTGCATGTGTAATTGGGGGAATGGTGTCTGTGGCCAGCAGAATGCTAAGATGACCACCACACGTGGGTCCCACCTTTATGCATCCTGCCCCCTGAATGTAGGTGGCCTCTGGCCAGTGGAGGAGAGCAAAGGAGGTGGGAAGTCAGTCCCCTGGTCATGTTATATTACAGGCTGATTAGAAGATGGGAACGGAAGTTTCTTGGGCCGTGTTTCAGGGCCTGGAAGGACCACGTGGTAGCTGAGAGGGGTCTCGGCCAACAGCCAGCGAGAGGGTCCTATAAGCACAAGGAACTGAACCCTTCCAACAACCATGTGACAGAAGAGATGGGAGCTCCCAACGGGTGCCCCGGCCCAGCACCTGGACAGCAGCCTGTGTGGCCCTGCGTGGACACCCCGCGTGGATGGGCCTGCGTAGACGCCCTGCACTGACGGCCTGGTGTGGACACCCCGCGTGGACGGGCCTGCCTGGATGGGCCTGCACGGACGGGCCCGAGTGGACGCCCTGTGTGGATGGCCCTGCACAGACAGCCCGGCATGGATGCCCTGTGTGGGTGGCCCAGCGTGGAGGTGAGGTGGCCCAGCCCTCGGGAGGTGAATTGAGGATGTGTGTTGTGGTAAAGCCTCCAATGGTGTGGTTACTTGCTACCCAGTAATACAGAGCTTGCGCCACGGGCCCGGTGCTGGGCACCTAGCGTTCAGAAAAAAAGATTCAAAAATGGATATGATGCCATCGTCTGCAAGGAACATCCCGGGAAATACGTGGGGAAACGGTGAAGCTCGTTAAAGGTCTCCTCCAGTTCCATGGGCTCGAGCATCCAGCAGTGACCGGCCTTCCTACAGATCGGCAGCAAACGGCTTCAGAAAATGTAAGGGCCAAACTAGAGTGCATCGGCACAAAGTAGCAGAAGGCATAAAAGTCCCGTGTGGGGGATGTTATGCAGCATTTTTCAGGAACTAAAATATATAGTAAGTAGTGGCATAGACCCACCCGTGACGCAGACGACCCTACAGGATGGAGGGTCAACTCTTCCCGGAGTCTGGTTTTCAGTTTAATGCAATCAGAAACAAAACAAAACAAAAACCCGCAGGCCTTTCAATAGACGTTTAAAAAACTGATCCTAAAATTCAAATATAAAAGGAGGGACGCCTGGGGGGCTCAGTCAGTTAAACGTCTGACCCTTGATTTCGGCTCAGGTCATGATCTCAGGGCTCATGAGATCGAGCCCCGTGTCAGGTTCTGCACTGACAGTGTGGAGCCTGCTTGGGATTCTCTCTCTCTCTCTCTCTCTCTCTCTCTCTCTCTCTGTCTCTCTTTCTCTCTCTCTCTCCCTGCCTTGCTCACAGATGTGACTTCTCTCTCTCTCTCAAAATAAACAAAAAAAACACATTTAAAATAACAAATATAAAAGGAAACATAAAGGAATAATCAAAACAGTTGAAAGAAAGAAAGAAAGAGGTTTCCCCAGCCCACCATCAGAACTTACTTTAAATTCGCAGTAACCACCCACTGTGGTCCCAGCCCATGGAAGGGAGGGCGTCAGTGGAACGAACAAAATCTGGAAACAGAAACGAACGACAGAGGAAACATCATGAATCGGTGAGAAGACGGTGACCCATTCACGAAAGCCTCCCATGGGCAAAAATAAAATAGAATTAGAGCTTTACCTACAGCATACGCCAAGATTGTCGACAAACGAAACCGTAAGACAAAATGAGGTGATGGGGAAGGACTCTTCTAGACGTACCGTGTAGATACGATGAAGTGAAAGATGGGCTAAACTGACTTCTTTACATTTCCGAACGTCTTTATGGTCAGAGAAACATCTTTCTGATCCTGGGGGATGTCATTTGCATCGCGCGTCCCTGAGAAAAAGGATTAATACCCACACAACATGTGAAGAGCCGTATACAAGTCACTAAGAAGATTGTCAACCACGAGCGCCACACAGGAAACCGTCGTGTCCTCCTACGAGTAAGAGGGAGCCGCCCTTTCCAAACAAATGAGTATTTGAACGCTGATCGTGGCAAACACTCTGGGCTGACAACCCGCGTGGGGGACAGTGTGCGGGGTGTGGGGGTCCAGGGCACCGCCGGGCACCAGGGCGTCTGGCAGCTCCAGTTCCGGGTAAGTCCCCCGGGAAAACTCGTACCCGATACATGTCCTGTCCTGATGGTCTCCTCAGCGCGGCCATCACGTCCCGAGAAAGAAACACCGTGGGGGAGCCTGAACAAATGTCCCCGCTCAGATAATCACTTCCTCATCCCTGGGACCTGTGGGCGTCATTTATATGGAAAGAGGAGGGTGTTATTTTATTCAGCAAAAGGCGTTATTAAGTTAGAGATCTTGAGAAAAGGGGCTTACTCTGGACCGTCCAGGGGACCCTGAGTGCAACTGCATGTGTCCTGACCAGGGGGTCGGGGCAGGGGGACAGACCACAGATAGGAGGCCGTGGGACCAAGGAGGCAGAGCCTGGGAGGATGTGGCCACAAGCCCAGGAGCCCCTGGGGCCCTCAGAGGCTGGAAGAGGAAGGAAGCACCCAGCCCTGGAGTCCCCGGAGGGAGTTCCTCCCACCGGTACCTTGATGTCTGACTCCTGGCTCCAGACTCCCACCGCTTTAAGCCGACTGGCCTGTGGTGGCTTATTACACCGGCCCTGGAGGTGAACAGTGTCCTCAGTGCCTCCCAGCCAGCATGGGGATGGCCAAACTCAGGTGGGTATTTTCCTGCACCCCCACCCCCCATGTTTCATCAGAATTGTAAAAAAAAGCCAAGCCCAGTACCTTCTGTCCATCTTCAGGTATACAGGTCATTAACGTAAATAACGTATGTGCCTAGTAAGGGTGTACTTGTGATAAATAAAGGTGCAAGCGTGTGGGGACCCCGCACACGGCCGGGAGGGGCCTCCACGGGGGAGCGGACAGTTCTGGCTCTCAGGAGGCACCAGAGGCCCCCCACTCACTAAGGACTTACTTGCACAAATAAATTAAAAGTCTGATGGCAGATGTGTTTGCTCCTCTAAGGTGGAAAGCTCGTGGCTGCTTACTATCTGCCCTCTGATTTTCTTGTAGTTTTATTTTTTGTTTCCAAATCAGAAAAGTCAGGATAAACAATATTAATAATTGTGCCTTCCTTCCAAGCTGATTCATTCCTCCGCAGAGCACTAAAAGCCTCCCACACAGACGTTTTAAAACCACAGCGGCAAGACCCCAGCTTTCTAATTTTGAGGCCGGGGTGTCAGAACGCGAGCCTGTGTCAATTGACATCTCTCTGCCTAATAGTTTGAACCTATTGCTTTTTTAATGTCCTTCTAACGCACCATCCATTTTGCGGTTACGTCCCTGAAAAATCTGATCTCTTATCACCTATTCCCCATTCTTCTTAACTCTTTAATAATGATCCCGGCAATGGCATATCAGAATGGAAATTGCTTCTAAAGAACATTGTAATAAATATATGTCAGGCATATTACACAGGATTTGCTTACTTTTGATTTACAAAGACAACATTTAATCTAAGAACTCGGAGCTCCGAGTGTTCGTCTTGCGCGTCCGAAGCTCGTACGTCAACGCGCAGCAGAGCAGAGTGAACGTCTCCCTCCTCGCCCATTCAAAATTCATCCCTGGCCGTCTGCCTCCCAAACACGGGGTGCGTGTCAGCACCGCAAATGTGTGTCCTGAGCAAATATTGAGTCTAACCCCTGGCGGCCGCCTCCCTCTGGGCACACGGCATCCGCCGGCGGGTAATTGGGGTCTTGAGGGAGAGCAGCATCTGAGGGGCATCAGCAAACTGGATGGCGGGCGGGGGCCCCGTGAGAGATGAAACCTGGGGGGCGGTTTCTGCATGAGGAGCTGCTCTGTGATGTGCGCAGTCAGGTCCGAATACTGATCGTATTTAGAATATTTGAATGCGAAGAAATTGACGTGAATGTTGTTGAGATGGCATTTCCAGCATTATCCCCCGGAGAGACCAGGAGAGAGGCCTGGGCTGCAATCACACGTGCACGCCTCTCCGCTTTCCGGAGCGATCACTGGGCTTCCTCCTAGGTTTTAATCACACAGTACGAAACGTAGAATTTTGAAGACAGAGGGATGTCTGAAGGTATTGACTAATTCCCTCATTTCACGGAGAAACTGAGGCCAACGGAAGAAACGCCCCTGGAGACCCGCGTTCTCGGGCCTAGAAATCCCTGCAGAGTCGTCGTAACCACAGCCGCCATCGTGGCAAACCACAGCCTTTGCGATCCTGGATTTTTGCAGTAACTTCCTACCCCATCTCCCTGCCGTCAGGGGCCCCTCGACTCTTACTGCAACCACGAGTGTCCTTCTAAGACCAAAGTCTGAACAGATCTCCTTTGTACTTAAACCTGCCATGGTCCCAAATCATCCCTGACAAGTCACAAATGCGAACGTGGCCCACAGAGCCCTCGCTCCCGTCCAGCACGTGCCTCCCACCGGCCCGAGGTGCTGGCTGAGCGCCCAGCCGGCCAGACCCACCACGTGCTGGCGTGTCCCCTGCCCTCCCGCATGGCCTGTGCTGATCCCTGCGTCCGGACAGTTTTCCACCCCCACCCCCACTGCTCCCGCCTGAAACGACCCCATTCCCGCCCTGGTCCGACCCCTTCGGTCCGAGGTGTCTTCTCTGATCCCCCAAAGCAGCATCAGGATCAACCTCTGACCGGCATCCCCGCCTCTAGTCAGTCCCCGTCTGTCCCATCCCCCCTCTCGTGCTATCAGATGCCACGTCCGTCCCTCCTGGCCACAGAGGTAGGCCGTGGCCAAGGCCCATCTTGACGCCCCGTCACAGTCTGGGTTCTGGTCCTTCCCTGGGCTCTCACAGACTTAGGGCAATGGGCTCTCTTTCCCCGGCCTCGGCTTGCTCCGTCTGTGTCCGTGCCTACCTGGGGTGGTCCCCACACTGCTCGTGGGGGAGAAAGCAGCCAACACGGAAACATAGGTGGAGCCGGGAGAGGGAGAGGGTCCCGGTGACCTGTGCTGCCCCAGCTGTGAGCCCGACTTCTGTGTTCCCACCGGTCCGTGTTGGGCTTTGTCCCTGTCATCCACTGTCCCCACGACCTGGCTCTTCTCCCTCCGAGACCCCGGAACTGCCTGCCCCGTGTCCCCACGAGAGCGTCACCCGCCATTGTTCTGAGATGGCCCACCCGTCCTCTGCGGGGTGCCTGGTACACAAGGTGGGCGGTCAGGAAACACTCTCAGAGAAGAAGAGGCACGAGAGAAGGGTGAGGGCGGGGGGCAGGGAGGGAAGGATCTGGTAAACACAGATCCGACGACCACAGCTGGAGGAGACGTCAGGTGTAGCCTGACGTCGCCACGAACCCATCTTACGCCCACCCTGTCCTCAGCCTCCCGCCTGTGGGACGAGGGTCTCAGAATAAACAGCCTCGGACCCTCCCCAGCTCCGGCGCGATTTTACACAACGGGAATGAGCTCATCAGGTGAGCTTTCTGCTGCTGGAGGCGCTCACACAGAGACTGGGTGCCTGCCCGCTGGGGACACGGCAGCCGAGGTTCAAAGCCTGGGTGAGGGCTGGACAGGTTTTTTTTTTTTAAACTTATTTACTTTGAGAGAAAGAGCATGAGCAGGGGAGGGGCAGAGAGAGAGGGAGAGAGAATCCCAAGCAGGCTCCGTGCTGTCAGCCCAGAGCCCGACGCGAGGCTGGGACTCACCACCCTGAGATCATGACCCGAGCAGACAAGAGTCGGACGTTCGAGTGACCAAGTCACCCAGGTGCCCCTGGAAACATTTGGAAATCTCTATCTTCCGAGTGGTTAATAGTAATAAATCTGGGCTGACCATTGTCTTTCCGGGCTTCAAGTCCCACAACAGCATCTTTTGAAGGAATAACTGAGAGAGGGAGCCGATCTCAGATTCAGGGCCCCGGGAACACGTCTCTGAAGTCGGATGAGGTCATCTCTGGATGTCACCCTCATTCATTCCGGCAACAGGAACGGGGTCCACTCCTGAGACACAGGGTGGGGGGCGAACCAGACACGAGCGGGGCCTCTGGGGAGCGCCCCGTCCCGGGCTGGGTGAGGCAGCCCTCCCAGGCGAGGGAAGGAAAAAGGACTCAGCACCTCCCTGCCCTTTCCGCCTCTGCCGACCTTGCCTCTTCCCTGAAATCAAAGAGTTTTTGTGCCAGGAGTCTCTCCACCTGATTCTGTAAAATTTGGGGGGAAGATAAGATTAGCTGCAGAGAAGTCTAATGTAATGACAATTGGATTTAAAAATCAATAAAAGAGGCAGTAAATTTTTACAGGGGATTAAAGTTCCAGAGAGCACAGTTACCCAAACACCCGGGGCTCTGAGCAGCCTGCACGGTGATCAGCTTGCCTCCCCACGCCCGGCCTTCTTGGGCTTGGAGCTTCGTGTCATGTGCACAGACCCCCCCCCCCCCCCGGCTACCACACTGAGCACAGGGTCTGCGGCATTCAGGGGTCCCAAGGACCCTGCCCGGGAGGGTGTCGAGCTGTGCATAACGGGACGGCCAATTTAAGATGTGGGGTGCCGATTGAAAGGGTCACCTCTAAACCACACCGGGTGGGGCCCCCCCCCCCACCGTGGAGAGACTCCAGCTGGAGTCTCCAGTCTTCCAGCTCTCCAACTGGAAAGGGCAAGGCCTAAACCACCCACTCCACCACCTTTTGATGAAATGGTTGTTGCCCCTCACTTGGTCTTTGCGTGGATGGACACGCCAGGGGACTCTGGTCTCGTGTGCTCGGCTTTGCCTCGGATTCTGGTATACAGCTGGTGCTTTGAGCTCAAGTAGAAGGTGGACGCCTCCAGGAGGTGACGGTGGACCTGCCACTGACCGTATGTGCTCTCCTGACACTGACAGTGGCCGACATCTATACAGCTGTCTCTCAGACAGTTTTCTCCCACGTTAGCTCATGGAATTCTCCCACGGCCGTGTGAGTAAATTGAATTACAGTCACGACTCCGGCCACGTGTGTGGCCACGGACTGTCTTCCTCCGCAGCCAAGGCGTCTGGTGCCCCCGAGCCCAGTGGGAGGCGGCCCCTGAGAGGCGCTCCCGGTCCCCCAGGAAGGGTGAGGCTGGAGAGAGTGCACCCCCCACACCTGAACGTGGGTAGGACCAACACGTAACCTAAAGGAAGCAGAGGAGGGAAACCAGGCCAGAGGAGAAAGTGAGGGTCCGCGGGGCCAGCTCCTGTGCGGCATTGTCTCGGGGTGACTGCAGGCCAAGGAGGTTGTGAAGCAGGGGTGTGGCCCGCGTCCTCCGCTCACGCCGCAATCCCGGGGGCCCCGGATCTCGCTGGCGATCAAAGGACGAAACCTCGCCACGCAAAGCTGGGGCCAGGAGCACCTGCCCACCCGCCCAGCCACCGCCTCGTCTCCTGCCCGCTGCAGGCAGTCAGGCAGCCTCCTGGAAACCACAGAAAGACTTCAAAATCAAACCTTTCCCTGGAGAGGTGGGCTCGCGCCTGCCTCCAGCTTCATTACTCGGCGAGAACACGCGGACTCCTTCCCAGGCTAATTATTCCTGTCTGAACTTCAAACACCGAGCAACAAAAATTAATTCAATGGGAACCAGCTTGAAACTCGATCACACCGCCAAGAAATACGCAACTGCTCTGAGATCAATAACACTTAACCCAGGGCGTTTCAGCCGCTCCGACGGGGGTGGGGAGGCGCCCTGCCCTGTGCGGCGGGTCTGGTGGGGCCGGGATGACCCGGACATACGGCGGCCGCCCCAGGAAGTGAGGACAGCGGTTTCCACGGGAAACAGACCAGCCCGATGGGGTGTGTCCGTGTCCTTCCTCCAGCCGCTGGGAGGAGGGACAGTTACCACTGTGGAGCACTGCTTTACACACAAGTTCTTTCTCCCCTTGAAGCAGTTACAGATCACACCTTAGAGGGGCGCCTGGGTGGCTAAGTCAGCTAAGCGTCCGACTTCAGCTCAGGTCACGATCTTGCAGTTCGTGGGTTGGAGCCCGCGTCGGGCTCTGTGCTGACAGCTCCGAGCCTGGAGCCTGTTTCAGATTCTGTGTCTCCCTCTCTCTCTGACCCACCCCGTTCATGCTCTATCTCTCTCTGTCTCAAAAATAAATAAACATTAAAAAAAATTTTTTTTAATCAACTCATTCAAGGGCTCAGTCAGTTGGGTGGCCAACTTCAGCTCAGGTCATGATCTCACAGCCCATGAGTCCATGGGCTCGAGCCCCACGTTGGGATCTGTGCTGACAGCTCAGAGCCTGGAGCCTGCTTTAGATTCTGTGTCTCCCTCTCTCTCTGCACCTCTGCCACTCATGTTCTGTCTCCCTCTCTCTCTCTCTCTCTCTCTCAAAAACAAACATTAAAAAATGTTTACAAATCACACCTTAGAAAAATGCCGTAACAGGACAAAATGTCTGGAAAATCCTGGAACAAGTAACGCGGGGATCCCTCTAACTGTGGGACACAGATCATTTTCTATCTCGTACCATCCTTCCCAAGTGATCTCTGGAGTCCTGCCTGGTGGCCACAAGGACTGCTCCCCTGCCCACACTTGCTCTGCTCACCATCGGGCCCCAGGCATGCAGCTCCCTTTAGCCATGTGACCGTGAGCCACAAGACAGGGTGTGTAGAAAGTGCAGAAGGGTTTTGAGCGGTTCCAGCAGTGAGCTGCCCATCCCACAGCAACAGAGGAAGTAGGTGTGTGTTCGAGCACTGCTGAGTCCACCTGAGCACGTGCCCCAGTCTTCTTGTGACAAGTTATTCTGTGTCAACTTGCCTGGGCCACCGCTCCCAGATTTTGGGTCAAACATTTTTCTGGGTGTTTCTGTGAAGATGCTTTTTGGAGGAGATTAACACTGAAAATGGTGAGCTTTGAGTAAAGCAGTCCCCTCCCTACCCTGACATGGGTGGGCCTCATCTAATTAGTTGAAGGCCTGGAGAGACCAGAGGCTATCCTCCCCAGGCAAGAAGGACTCCTGCCAGCAGACGGCCCGTGGACACGACAGTGCTTCCGTGGGTCTCCTTCCCACTGTCCACCCTGCAGAGTTCATATTCATCAGCCCCACCACTGTGTGAGGCCATTTTCTAAAGTCTTCCTCTCTCCCTTGATGGATAGATAGATGAGAGAGAGAAAGAGAGAGAGATACATAGATAGATACATAGATGATGATGATGATGATGATAGGTAGATAAGTAGATAGATAGATAGATAGATAGACAGACAGATAGACAGATTGATAGGAGATCCTTAAATGTGACCCCACTGGTTTTCAGTCATGTAACACCCCGTGTGGGGGACATTCTGAGTGTCACAGGGACTGGGCGCTCCTGGCCGGGGCTGGAGGTAGAAACCTCCTGCACTGCATGATGGGCATATCCCGCCCGAAGCGCCTGGATGCGCTGGGCAGGCAGCGTGGGGTGGATGGTGGGACAGGCCAGAGAACAACAGGCATCTGGGGGGACGGCTGGGCTTTCTCTCCAGGACCCACGTGACTGTGTCAACCATCCTCCTGGGAGGAAAGATGTCGGAAAGGAAGTCTCCGATAATTGTGAGATGGGGCTCGGAATCACGCGAGCGGGAGGACCCCGGAGGAGGCGCCCCAGGGTGGAGCGCCGGAGTCCAGGTGAGAGCTCGGAGGGGCCACTGGGGGACGCGGCGCCGAGGGAGTGAGCGCCTCTGGAAGGGGCGTAAGAAGGACGGTGTGATCAGCCGGCGTGGCGGAGGGCACGGGAGACGGGGTCAAAGCCAACACCAGCTCAGTTACCCGGCTACACGCGTGCCAGTGAAAGGCGGTTCCTTTCACTGAGAGAAACGATCAGCACAAGAGATGGAACAAGTTTGGGGGAAACACAGGTTTGTTTTGGGGACGTGTGAAGATGAGTCTAGAAATACCTGTTTCTCGAGGAGGAATCCAGGCTGGGCACATCGGCAGGGGAGCGACTGTGCACCTGGTGTGTGTGAAGGTCCACAGGTCACTCCAGAACCTTCGTGTCTCCAAACCGCACGGAAGCAGCGGGACGCAGGAGCGGCACGTTTTCTCCCCTTCACAGAGCTTTCCGGCAAGAGTCTTGGGTTTATCTGATTTTGTTTGTGCTTTTGTTTTTGTTGAGCGCCTGGGTGGGCAAATGTAAGCGGGTGCCCCCTCAGACTTGCTGCATAAAGAAGAGGGTCTGGAGGTCACGGGAGGGGGAGGGTCTGGAGGTCACGGGAGGGGGAGGGTCTGGGGAGGGTCTGGAGGTCAGGGGAGGGGGGATCTGGAGGTCACGGGAGGGTGTGAGTGGCGCACGCTATTGCCAGGCAGGGTCACAGCTTAGAGTTACACCCGTCTGACCTCGGGATGCTGAGGCATGACTCAGGCTCGAGGAAAATGTCCTTGCAAGGGAAGTCAGGAAGGTCAAGTATGGGGACGGGTTGGAGCCTTGGGCTGAAGGCTGGGCCCAGCAGGCACCAGGGAGGCAGCCAGTCTGGAATGCCCCAGAGTGTTCACATGTAGGTCCCAAAGCAGAGAAGGAGCAGCAGCCAGGTGCTCAGGGAAGCAGGTGCTCAGGGAGGGGCGGCCGGTGGCCCCTCCGTGGCATGGCTGGTGAGGCAGGTGCAGTTCCTTCCCCACCTCCAGGGTCGGGTCTCCCCTCTGCAGCTGCAGGGGTGCTCACTGCACCTTGCCGGCCTCACAGGGCTGTGGTGGGCACTCATCTGGGGACGGGGAGGCGCCCAGAGGGGAGGGACGCCGGACCAGGACGGTGATTCTCCAGCGGCCAGCACCGCTGTCTCTGTTCCGGGGCCTCCTCGCTGCCTCCAGCGTCTCAGGTCTACACGACTGGGGCCAGGCGTTGTTCAGGGGGCACCACACCCTCTTATCATCAGGGAGAAAGCTGATCACAAATTAGATCTGAGGATGTGGAGGCAGCTGAGCAAATTAAGGAACATCCCAGCCATTAAGTGACGTGTAATTATTTAAGTACCTACAAAGCAAGAAGACAGCACAGTTGTCACGTTTACTTGAGTGTGTTCTAACTTTACTAATGTTTCTGTTTTTATTTCATAGAGAAAATAGAAGAAAACTAGGATTTACCCTAATGAAAATATTAATGTGTTCTTATTTGTATCTGTATGCTTTCCTCTGGTCTCTAAATATTCAAGAAATGTTGTTTCTAAAACAAACGTGAATGGTGGGCTCCTGGAAACAGAAGACAAGGAGGAAGAAAGCTGGAGGGTGTGGCCGCTAGGGCATCGGCCAGACTCCGCCCTCGTGCGCAGGCGCTGCTGGGCAGTTGGGCGCGCCAGGGTGAGTGCGGTGCACACGGCCAGCTCCCCGCTGCCCTGGGAGGAGCCTCTCTCCTGCTCTGGGCCAGACAGCATCTGCAGGTGAATGCCGGAACCTTCTATGAGGAAGGGAGGCAGGGTCCCCCTCCTGGAAGCGCTTCCCTGCGGTGAAACAGGGAGCTGTCCTTCAGCCGCGGTGCTGATGCAGGGGGATGGCCCACACACCACGCAGGGCCTCTTCACTGCACGTGTGCTCTCCCTGCCTCCCTCTGTCCGTCCTCGCTTTGAAGTTTGTCCTCACGTGGAAGAAGCTGGAGGTAGAAACAGCTGAGCTCCAGGTATATCAGATTATGGTCTGAACACACAAGTAGGGAAAAAACGTTTGCATCTGTTTCTGTAAGTTATTATCTCAGAATGGAGAGCTGTGTGCAGGGAACCAGGGTGCCCTGGACCGGCTCCGCCCCACATCCCGATGGGGATGACTGAATCAAGGGAAAGACAATCAAGAGGCGGTCACGGGGGCGTACAGACAGAGGGAACCCACGCTCTATGGCTTCCCGGGATTGCGCAGGGACTTAAAAGCCAGCCCTACGTTTCACAAGCCGGTGGATGTTGGCAAGACAGGAATGTGCAGCAGAAAAACCACACCTTCATGTACCCAATAGTAAACAGGACATCTATTTTGACTTCACCCGTAGCAGCGTCTCCTTGGCTTGGAAACAAAGAAGGATTTCTAAAATAGGCATGCGCACCTCCCCCGGCACAGAACGAAACCCGCTTGAGGGATCTGTTCTAGCGTGTCGGTGCGGTTTCACTGTGTACATTCAAGAAGCAATTTCTTCTCTCTTCAAAAATAAAAGCTAACACTGTAAATGCCCCTAGCACCTCATTAGAGCCATACTATAAGAATGGGGTTTCCTGAAATAAATAGCTTATAAAAGGGATGTGAAGTCAAGATTCAAAGGGAGCATAAGTTGATGTGAATAAAAATTGCAGTGTCTTCTCTTCTATACACCAATAATGAAGCAGCAGAAAGAGAAATTGAGGAACCAGCCCCACTCACAATTGCGCCAAAAACAATAAGACACCTAGAAATAAACCGAAGAGGTGGGGCACCTGGGTGACTTAGTTGGTTAAGCATCCAATTCTTGATTTCGGCTCAGGTCATGATCTCACAGTTCCTGAGTTCAAACCCAGCATCATGCTCTGTGCTGGCAGTGCAGAGCCTGCTGGGGATTCTCTCTCTCCCTCTCTCTGCCCCTCTTCCTCTCTCTTTCTCTCTCTCCTCTCTCTCACTCAATAAATAAATAAACTTAAAAAATAAATAAAACTTCTGGATATACATTTACTTTAAAAGAAAATTAATTAAGAGGTGAAAGATCTGTACTCTGAAAACTATGAAACATTGATGAAAGAAATTGAAGAAGACACAAAGAAGTGGAGAAACACTCCACGCTCATGGATTCAAAGAACAAATATTGTTAAAGTGTCTATACTACCCGAAGCAACCTACACATTTAATGCAATCCCTGTCAACATACCACCAGCATTTTTCAGAGTTAGAACAATTGGTCTTAAAATTTATAGGCAGCCACAGAAGATCCTGAAAAGCCAAAGTCATCCTGAAAAAGAAGATCACAGCTGGAGGCATCACAATCCCAGATTTCAAACTATATTACAAAGCTACAGTCATGACGACAGTGTGGTACTGGCACAAAAACAAACACACAGATGAATTGAACAGAATAGAAACCCCACAACTATATGATCAACTAATCTTCAACAAAGCAGGAAAGAATATCCAACGGAAAAATGACAGTCTCTTCAGCACGTGGTCCTGGGAAAACTGGACAGTGACATTTAGAAGAATGAACCTGGACCACTTCCTTACACCGTACATAAAAATAAATTCAAAATGGATGAAAGACCTAAATGTGAGACAGGAAGCCATCAAGACCCTCAAGGAGAACACAGGCAGTAATCTCTTCGACAGTGTCCAGAGAAACTTCTTACTCAACACATCTCTGGAGCCAAAGGAGAGAAAAGCAAACATGAACTCCTGGGACCTCATCAAGATAAAAACCTCTGCACTGCAAAGGAAACAATCAACAAAGCTAAAAGGCAACCAACGGAATGGGAAAAGATATTTGCAAATGACAGATCACATAAAGGGTTAGTATCCAAAATCTATAAAGAACTTATCAAAATCAACTCCCAAGAAACAAATAATACAATTAAAACTTGGGCAGAAGACACAAACAGATATTTCTCCAAAGAAGACATCCAGATGGCCAACTGTCACATGAAAAGATGCTCAACATCCCTCATCATCAGGGAAACACAAATCAAAACCAGAATGAGATACCACCTCACCCCTGTCAGAATGGCTAAAACTAATAACACAGGAAACAACAGGTGTTGGCGAGGATGTGGAGAAAGGGGAGCCCTCCCGCACTGCTGGTGGGAATGCAAACTGGTACAGCCACTCTGGAAAACGGTGAGAAGTTTCCTCAAAAAATTAAAAATAGAACTACCCTATGACCCAGCAAATGCATTACTAGGTATTTATTCAAAGGATACAAAAATACAGATTCAAAGGGATACATGCACCCTGACATTTATTGCAGCATTATTTACAATATACAAGATAGAGGAGCAGTCCAAGTGATGAATGAATAAAGTAGATGTGGCACACACACACGTGCACACACAAACACGCGCACACACACACACACACACACACACACAGTGGGATATTACTCAGCTATCAAAAAGAATAAAATCTTGCCATTTGCAACAACATGGTTGGAACTAGAGTCTATTTTGCTAAGCGAAATAAGTCAGTCATAGAAAGACAAATACCATATGATTTCACTCGTACGTAGAAGTTACGAAACAAAACAAGCAAGCCAAGAGAAAACAGAGAGAGAGGAACAAAAAAACAGACTCTTAACTATGGAGACACACTGATGGTCACCAGCGGGGAGGTGGGCGGGGGGTGGGGGAAGCAGGTGGTGGGGATTAAGAGTCTCACTTGTGCTGAGCCCCGTTGCGTATGGACATGCTGAGTCACTACACTGTGCCCGTGAAACTAGTATCACACTGTATGTTAACAAACTGGAATTTAAATACAAACTTTTAGGGGCGCCTGGGTGGCGCAGTCGGTTAAGCGTCCGACCTCAGCCAGGTCACGATCTCGCGGTCCGGGAGTTCGAGCCCCGCGTCAGGCTCTGGGCTGATGGCTCGGAGCCTGGAGGCTGTTTCCGATTCTGTGTCTCCCTCTCTCTCTGCCCCTCCCCCGTTCATGCTCTGTCTCTCTCTGTCCCAAAAATAAATTTAAAAAACGTTGAAAAAAAATAAATACAAACTTTTAAAAAATTACGGTATCTTCTCGTGGTGCTCTCAGTTGGGTGGCTGATTTGGGTCCTGAAATGTCAGTGTTGGTATCTCAGTGTGACCTGGCTAAACGGGGCTCCGCACCGGCCACCATGGCTGCAAGCCGGCCCGCTTGGCCTGGCCTCTCTCGCTATGCTCATCCAGCCCACAGCAGGCCAGTGCCGTTTCCAGCCCCGATGTCAGAGTCCAGCACCAATCTGAGGACACGTGTTTCTCTAAAGAGAGAATGGAGCAGAAAGTGTCCCCGTCACATGCACTCATTGGCACAGAGCTGGAAGGTGAACAGGAAAGGGTCTCCCACACTCGCACAGCTGAAGGGGGCATGGGGTCCAGACCACCCCTCTCTGACCTTCCGGGTCAGGCCCGTCACCTCCTCATCTGACCACGTCCTATGCTGTCTGTCCAGGCTGCTACATCCGCCCCAGTGCCCTTGCAGATTGGCACCTACTCTCCCTGTTGTGGGCCGTCCTGTGCACAGCAGGTATACAGCAGCGTCCCTGGTCCCGACCCACCAGGCACCAGTAGCAACCCTTTGGCTGCCTCCCCGGGTTTAAACAATCGACAACGTCTCCGGACATTGCTAATGAAACTAGAGGTGCAGAGGACAAAGCCACCTCCTGAGAAGCACTGTGTGAGACTGATTTAACCTTCGACCAGACCTTGTGGTAACATAAGGGATCGCCATGTGCATAAACGTGTAACCTGCTGTTCTCCTTATCAAATTGTTTGAATAAAAGCTAGGTAGTGTATGTTCAAGATGAGAAAGGAAATAAAGTGAGCTAAGTAAAACAGATGATAGATGGAAGATAGATAGATGATAGGTAGATAGACAGATGACAGATGATTGAGAGACAGATGATAGATAGATGATTGATAAATGATAGATAGATGATTGATAGATGATAGATAGATATGCATAGACAGATGATGGAAGATAAATCATGGATGGATGATGGAAAGATAATAGCTAAACATTTTAAAGCTGATAACAGTGTTAAGAAGAAATACAGGTTACTTTCATTATTCCCTTTCTATGTTTGAGAATCTAGGTTTATATCGAAACTTGAAGAAAATTGAAGGACTTTGTACTTTTATGCCCCATTTTGGCCCTGACTTGAACCCTAATTTAACCTAACTACCCTACCTTTGAAACATCTGGAAAATGTCACTTCGCCAATCCAGGCACATAGAAACTCAGCACTTCTTTGCTAATGTGGGATCTCCCAGGAGAGCAACGACTTGGGCCCACGTGCCGGCCCCTCCCACCGGGCCACCTCCACATGCCTCCAAGACGCCTTCTGATGTCTGCGGCCCAAACACATCCCCTCCTGTTCCGTTGGCCGAAACGACCAATCACGTCCCCGGGAGCACCGATGGGGAGTTGACTCTGACAACGCCTTGTGGGCTGTTGGGTGTGGCCCCTCCTTTCCACGTGGGCCACTCAAACGGTGGTCTTCTCAGGAGGCTCCGGGCTACTGCGTCCTGCCTTCCCGTCGCCTGACGCACACACACTTTGCTGCTCTCCCCTCGCTCTTCAGACTAGCGTTCCTGGCCTACTGGCCCATCCGACCATTCCTACAATGGAAATATTAGGCAGACACAACGTAATGGCGTATCTCCCAAAATTACCGAGGTGCTCACGATGATGTACTGAAGTAATACACGGAAGCGGGGACTGGAGAGGCAAAATAAAGCGTTGTCCGTAAATTCCAGATGCCGACCCCCCTGGATGGCGAGAAGGTAATACACCAAAGAGCCCAGATCTTAGCGGTTGTTAAATAAGATTCTTTGTGACTTGCAAAGAAAGGGGGGCACAAAGAAGAATTATCAGTGCGTCCGGCACCACAGTAATCTACATGTGTTTATTTAATAAACAGAAGATGGCTTTATTATACACATTTGATTTCCATATGCAGCCATCTTCTTATCTGTCACTTGTATCTAAGCAGGGCACTTTATACGGATCTGGAAATGAAAAATTCAGCACAGGGCACAGGAAACTCATTTAATGTCGAGTGCAGTCAAAATCAAGATTTCTTTATTTGTAGTAACAACGCTGTTAAATCAGAAAATTACTCTCCCTTTCTGCATGTCCTTCTTCCTTCACAATTCAGCTGTTTGATCATAAATTGTCGGGCGCAGTGACTGTCTCCAGCACTTTCCACACCGGCCAAGACAGATTAAAACTCCGGCACACCACCGGCCGGCCTCGGCATACCATTAGCATATATATGAGATTTGAGACATTTTCTAATATTCTCTAGCAGAACTCATCTGTCAGCCAGGTGATGAATTATAAAAACTCTTAGCTTGTTTAGGAAATAAAAGGGAGGAGGGAGAGAGGAGACGGGAAGACGGAAGGGAGGACTCGGATCCACCTTCTCTTTCCACCCTGGGACCAGCAAAGAGTTCAGGACCCGCGTCGACACCACCGAGGAGAGGGGCGTCCGAGACCCGCCCGCCCCAAGCGAGTCCCCTACCCCAGGCCGGGGCCTCAGGGACGCTGTCCCCACGGGACCTGGGAGAGGTCTAGTGTGTGAGTCTCGGGGTTAATAAAACGTGAAGGGTGGATTCAAGGCTTCGGGACTGGACCCAGTAAGACGCGGTGCTGTGTCCACTGGGTCACCGCAGCACGCAGCAGTCAGAACACCTTCTGGGGAGAATGTGGACCAGTGTGTGGGTTTTGTCTTCTTTTCCACGGCCCCGCTCCGCAGCCTGGCCGTGTTCACGGACTTGGTCAATGCCCGGAGCGCATCTGCGGTACAAAGTTGAAAACTGTGCCCGGAGCATTTTATTTTTAGGATCCCAGTTCCAAACGATAGGTCTTATTTTCTTTTCCCCCTGAATTTGATGTAAAAATTTGGAAAAGTCTTAATCTGTAGGGCCCCTATGGCCACATTCCACTGAGAGAGTGGTTTACCCACAACGGAAACGTATCACTCAGAGTGGGGGCTGGGTAAGGGCCTCGCCTGGGTCACGGCCTCTCGCTGCGCCCCCACAGCTGGGTCAGGATTCCAGCATACGGTGGGGGGTGAGGGGCACATTCAGGCCACAGCAAGTCTCTGATGACCACGGGAGATGTTCAGATCCTGTCCAACCTGAGTTTTTAAAACTAACTATTGGAGCATCGGGACTTCTCGGGCCATCTGTCACAGATGGGAGCCCAGAGCCAGGCCCCCGTTCCTTGGGAGCCCTGCCCCCTCACACTGCAGCTGCCGACAGGCCCCCAGAGGGCCTTGTGGATTAGTACCTGGGTCCTCCTGGGTCTGTCGTCCCCCCACGGGACACTCGTCGGCCACAAGGCCTGCCCTGTGAGCTTGATTTATCCCAGAAGCCATGGCTCACCCACTACTCCATGGGGGCCATTACCCTGGGTGCAATTCTCTGGAAGCATCCATGGTCCTGTCCTCTGTGGTTTGTGCGCACTGAGTTCTCATCACTCGTGCAGCGATCGTCACGCGGCGTTTCACTCTTTGTTCAAGTTTCTGTCTTTATTAAAAGGAAGCCCTTTGGAAAGGGCCCCACACCCCCCACAAGGCACACACGGACTGTGGCCCAGGAGGCCCTCTGAGGGAAGGGCCGGATGTGCTGGCAATACCCCAGCAGGGCTCAGGACGGTGCCTGGCGGGCGTGCTGTCATAGGTGGGAGGGGCAGACGGCCCCCGCACACGTGCACAGCATGCACAGGGGCGCACGGACGTGCTTGCACATGCGTGTGGGTGCCTCCAAGCGCGCAGGCAACAGTCAACCGATGCCCAAGTAGAGGGGCATTTTGGAAATGACGTGTACATTAAACTGCAGGGAGCAGACGGCAGAGGCTTGTACCCGCAGTCCCCCCGGCCGCGCCCAGCGGGGAACCAGCCTCCAATCACTTCCTTCCACTGAAATGAAAAATGGAAGCAATGCACAGAAAAGAGTGCTTTACCATTTTGACAAAAAGGTAAAAATCTCTTGAGGAAAATAGCCCAAGGTCGGCAAAACACCCCAGAGAGGTATTCATTGATTAGGCATCTCATCTGATGGACTGTAGTTCCACTTGGGTGCATGAATTCAGGAGACCCCAGAACTCGGGGCAGGGCGCCGGGCTGGCCCCCGCCCCGCGCCCGGCCACGGTGATGCTCTGACACCACCTCCTTCTTCCTCCCAAGGTCACTGATGAGCTGACGTGAAATTCCCGGGAATCCTCCACGAACCGAGGAAACAGTGGGCATTTCCTGATCTCCGCAGGGGAAGCGCCATCCGCGAGGTCTGGAGTCGGGGTCTCGGTGCTTAAAGCGCAGGAGGGCAGCTCCCACCAGCAGGGCGACCTCTGTCAGCAGGGCCGAGGGGGCCCCCTGCTTTGGGGGGTTCTTCTGACCCCCAGGGGCCGCCCCGGGACAGGAAGGGCGCTCCCCCCACCAGCCGCACAGCGGGCCCCAGGTCTGTCCAGCACCGTGCCCAGATGAGCCTACTCCTGCCACGTCTGAGCAGACAGCCCTGAGCGTGTCCCCAGACAGCACCCTCTTCCCCATGCTCCTCACCAGACGTGCGATGTCTTCCCCCACCCGCTAGATGTGATGTGTCAGACGCACCGTCACAGACCCGTCCAGCTTCTTGATGGAATCCAGACAGGAGCAGCGTCCCCTCCCCAGAGCCACACGACACAAGCCACATCCTGAAACGAGGTCCCCATTCCAGAGAGTCTGTGTCCCCTCCCGTGCGTGGCCTCCTGCTGCCATGAGCCCCAGAGCCAGGCCATCACACCGCAGGTGAGCCTGCGGGTTTGGGCGGGAGTCATTTCACGCCATGTAGAGTAGAAAACCACAACCACGAGCGGCGTGGTCACGACAGCGGACGCTTCAAATCGCACGGACTGACGTTCCGAGCTCACTCAGGGTGGGGGCGCTTGGTTGAGCATCCGACTCTTGATTTCGGTTCGGGTCATGATCTCATGGTTCCTGAGTTCGAGCCCCAGCTTGGGCTCTTCTGTGCTGACAGTGCGGAACCTGCTTGGGATTCTGTGTCCCCGTCTTCCTCCCACTCCCTGCTCCCACTGTCTCTGTCTCTCCACATAAACAAATAAACTAAAAAACAATCACTCAGGGCTGTCAGCCGGCTGTGAGCACAGCCACAGCGAGCTCCGTGAGAGCCGCCTGGACGTACTGTCCCAACACTGCCAGAGGGATTTTCCTCCGTCCAAACCCCCAAGTCCAGCGAAGTCTTGGGACACGTTGACCTAACTGTCAAATGTTCTTTTTTGTTTAGGTGCCAAACTGACTTGTAAAAGGAAAAATGAGGCAGAACAGAAACATCCATGAATCTGAAAACAACCCAACTGAAGGCACCAGCCGCCCCCAAGTTTATTTTCCCTGAGGGTTGGACGTCCTCACACCGTCCAGTCCATAGACTGGCATCCACCCCTCCCGGTGGAGGAGACCTCGGACAAGGCACCTGTCAGAATGCGAAGATGTGGAAGCAGCCCTTCCCTGTGGGAGCTCAGGCCCCCTGGACACCAGAGGCGTCTGCGGGGACAGGCAGCCCAGGAGGGAGGGGACAAACCTGCTTGAGCTCAGGAGACCAGATGTTCGACGGGAGAACAGGGAGCCGCCCGCGCCCTCACAGGTCCTGTTGCGGTGGCTTGTGAGGCATAGGGATGTCAAGATTCATTTCCAGAGGCCCGAAGTCCCAGCATCCTGAGGGACAGACACCCAGTGACTTCAGCCAACCTTGCTTCTGGGGGTGCGGGGCAGGGGTGTTCTGGAAGGCTCCGCTGTGTCCTGTGTCCGGCCCGAACTCCCACTGTGGCTCCTTCCACCACCTCGCCACAAGCCTTCCCGCCACAAGGACAGCCAGGAGAAGGCTCTCGGCCGACCGAGACCCCAGAAGCTTGGGGGTGATGCGGGCAGAGCCTCAGCACAGCAGGGCTGGGCACGGCGGCCGTGTAGGAGCTCAGCCTCACGACCCCCTGGCGGTGACACGGGTGCGGCCTCCTGGGGCCCAGCTGTCCTCCGCTCTGTCCCAGGGGCGATTCTGCTCCCCCGAGGGAACCACCTGCCTGTGCCCCATCCTGGGACTTCGCCCCCTGTGGGCCAGGCGCTGAGAAAGCAAGGCCTTCTCCACCCCCCACCCTCGATCCTACCTGCAGCTCCGAAACGGGCCTCTCTACAGCGTGACCGAGAGGGCCTGTGTCCTCCAGGGAACGCGCAGCCCGTGGCTGCGTGTCTGGCTCGTCTCCACCCCCAGCACAGTCCTCAGGGAAATGTTAGCTCCTTCTGCGCATTTCTGAGCTACTCCCTTTGAACGTCTGCCCCAGAGGCCCCAGCGGCTCGGCAGGGAGATGGGGCGGGTGGACCCCGCAGGGACTGCAAGCAGGGCCCCCAAGGCCTCGTGGCCAAGCTGAGCGTCTCCCCTGCTTCCGGACGAGAACTCACACGTGTATGCGGTTAACAGTGATTTTCTGAGGCCGTGCAGAATCACTCACGTCTAGAGAATGAAGAGTCGCACCTGCAGTGACATTGGCTCGCAGACCGCTCAGGCCTTCCCAGTTTCCACCTCTCGACTCCAGAATCAGGCCTCATCTCTGTCAGAGGTCCTTCCAGAGCCCGTGTGTCTGTGGCGGTGAGTTGAAATGTTTCTGCATAAGTAGCCAGCGGCGCTCAGACCCCCAAAGCGTCCGTGCCCTCTCGCTGGCAAGCTTTCCCTTGTGCCGAGGTCAGGCTTCAGCAACTCTACCTTCACAGTCACAAGAGCGAGGCACCGCCGTGCGGGGAGGCCAGCGGGACATTGGAACGTAGCTCCTTCGCAGCCTGACTACGGTCCAGCTACAAGGACGCTCGCTGGGCCTGGATGCGGGCGGGAGCTGGGCCAGGAGCGCGTGGCCCCCAGGGGCACCCATGTCCGACTCTCCCAAGGCAGACGGAGGCCGGGGGCCCGTTCCCTGCCCCTCAGCAGCTGCGCAGTCATTTCATGGGTGCATGAGCCCCGGGCGTCGCCTTAGGGGTGTGACCCAGCTCCCCCCTCCCGCCTGATTCGGCTCCCTGGAGTCAAGAGACAGAGCGCCTGTGGGAGAGGTTACACGTTTTCCTTCCGTTCGTGCTGACACTCACACATTCCGGAAGGTGCTAGCCAGCCATACGCGCAAAGTCAGCAACGGGTGGCCATCAAGGCTCCGGGACGTCCCCGGGTGCTCCGGCAGTGAGCCCCTGCCCTCCAAACCCCTCGCCAAATATAAGACGAGCCGGATTAAAATGGCCGTGACACAGCCCCATCAGCAGGCAAGGCCCCCGGCGGCCACTCGGATGGAAGCGTGACCCCGGGACTCCTCGGCCAGCCTGAGTCCCCGTGAGGACAGCAGCACCCCACACGGGGGGAAACGGGGCGTCTCCTGTGACAAAGCACCTCAGCGTGAACATGGGAACAGAGGCCCTGTGCGTTTTCTTGGGGATCTGCCCAGAGTGCCTCTGAGGGAAGAAACTGTGCTTTTTTGGAGACACAGTTAAGCCCTCAGGGTAGGAGGTGAGCCTGCAGCCCTGTGTGGGGACGTCGGTGCCCGGCAGCGGGCGGGTCTTAAGGCTCACAGGTGAGAATCACGTTTTCTCAGAGCCGCTCTGGGGGGGGGAGGGGACCCGGGCAGGGGCAGCTCTCGACCTTTTCCCAGACTCCTGTTACCGGGCACGTTCCCGGTTCTCGAGAACAGACCCCGGGTAACACCGGGATGGGATCGTGGGGCACACACGGCAGTGGATGGCGTGGGGTGGGGGGGAGACAAGTTTGAGGGGCGAATCACGTGGCAAGCAAAGGGAACTTGGGGCGAGGAGGAGCCGCGGTGTCCTCGCTAGGAGGTGACATCTGAGCAGACAGGAGGGAGCAGGAAGGGGACGTCGGGGAGAGCCCAAAGGAGGGGAGGGGAAGGGCTGTGGGTGGGGGCTGCGGGCCTGGTGCACAGCAGCAAAGATGCAGTTTCTCACCAGAGGGGCGGGGCTCTTCCCTGACCCGATGGACTCAGGCTGCCGACCGGAGGGGGGTGGGGGGGGGCGGGGACGGACCCGCACGGAGGACCAGCGGCCGGGCTGGGGTGCCCCAATGAGCGCCCAGAGCAGGCAGCTGGGATGCAGACTCTGGGGTGTGTGACTTGTCCTGTCGGGGAGGGAGCCATCTGGTGCACGGGTGGGCGGGTGAAGGCTCCGCCCCCGGGGCGGCGTCTGGTGTTACCGCCCTTGGTCGGAGGACGTCTGCGTCCTTGGGAGGGGCCCCTGGCGGGACCACTTATTCCAGCAGAAAACAGTGAACATCTGTCGAGGATTTGGTGAGTGACCAATGTGGTGACCTCCCAGTTCCGTGGCCACTCCTGCGTGCTGCGATCGGCCGCTGGGGACGCGTCTGCAGACCCCGCACGGCTTGTCCACGAGGAGCCACAGCCACGGGCGCTGACGGCGGGCCCCGCACCACGCGCCCGAGGCCCGTGGAGCTGTATCTCCCGGTGGGGACGGCGTGGTGGGCGTGGCGCGTCCCTCCCGGGGTTGCCACGGGCGTCAGTGAGGCCTCGCACACCAGTGCGCCCTCCCCTGACGTCACTCAACCTTGGAGCACCCGGCTCTTTCCAGCTCTTCTGGGTTCTTCCGTGTTTCCATTTGATTACTGCTGTTTCCCCCAAAACAGGGCCGGCCACCCGGACACGACAGGCCGGGACACCAGCAGTCCAGGCTGCTCCGCAACGTGGCTTGGTTGTAGGCCCACAGTTTGCGGGCACTTTGACCTCACAACGGTGACAACTGGATAATTTGTTTGAGAACAGAAAGCAAGACTGCACCTGAGTTCTTCTCCTCCCCGGCCGGGCTCTATTAGGCACCACTGTGTATCCCAAGTATTAGGCACCATTGTTCCTCCCCTGTATTAGGCACCACTGTT
>NW_024412377.1:589609-604440 GCF_014898765.1 Herpailurus yagouaroundi | reverse complement strand
TCCCCAGTATTAGGCACCACTGTGTGTCCCAAGGATGAAAATACAAAGGCAACAGCCAAGGCCTTCCTAGCACCTTCTTTCCAGACCTCCACATCCCCTTGCCCTGGTCCCCTCCCGGCGCCCTCAGCTCCAGGCCGGAAACTGCCCCTCGGTCCAGGTCCTGCTTTCTCCCCGTGGCTGTGTGTCCCCCTGCTGGTGCCCCGTGATGGGTTTGTGTGTCTAAAGGGCAGTTTTATGTGTCTCTTTGCCCTCGAAGCCCTCCAGGGGCCAAACGGAGCCCACAGTCCTCAGACCCAAGTTCAAAGTCCCCACAACCAAGGCCCAACTTGCGTCCAGAACCTCACTGTCCACCGTCCACTGCTGTCCACGTAACTGTGGGGACAGCAGAGCGGGCATCCCCCCATCACCCCCTCCCCCCGGGCCTCAGGCTTCCTGGACACCGGGCCCCGTCCCTGGGCTTCCCAGGTGGTCCCCTGACTGCGGCCACTCATGCTTCAGACAGCGAGACATCCGCCCGTTGAGCCAGAAGCCAGAATCATGCACAGCTCTGACCCCACCCCCCAGGCCTGACCCTGCAGCAGGGAGGTCTCGGGGCGGGGGTGGGGGGCGGGGGGGGGCTCTGTTGTCCTCCCTCCTGCAGCCCCCACGGCTGCCCCTCCAAGGCCCAGGCTCTGGGGAGGGTCAAGGCTTCAGGGTCTGTGGTACCCGAACCCTCTTCCAGGAACGTAAGCTGGCAGCCAATCTTCAGCAGGCGGGTCGCCCTCACGGGCTGCGTTGGCGCGTGTGAAGATGTCCGCCGGGAGCTCCGGGAGTCCCTGATGCCCAGGGGGCCGTGCCCAGGGGTGTCCTTGGCTCACAGGGGCGGCCTGACGTTCCTCAGGTCAGCCGGGCGGCCGGAGGATCTGCGCCAGGCCTGGCTGCTCTCCGCACACGCGTGCCTCTGCCATCGGCAGGGTGTGGGCTGTGGCTGCCGGGCCTGGGTGGTCTCGCTCCCCCGGGGGGTCAGCCGGCTGTCAGCTTGGGGGCCGGCGAGACTGGGCCGCGTGGCTCCCCTGTCCGCTGGGCTGGCCTGCTGTGCTCAGGGTCCCACAACACCCATGGAGTCCCGGGCTCAGAACTTGCTGAGAAGCACGTCACCTCTGCCACATTCTTCGGCCGGAAGACACAGGGGCAGCGAGGCCAGCCGGGATCCAGGAGGCGGGGAGACACCCGCGTTCGCCAGTGGAGCTTCTGGGTCACCCTGCAAAAGGGCACGGATGCAGGGCGGGGTCCCCAGGGACATCTGATGGCGACCTACACGCCCCTCAGCCCATCTCCCCAAGAGGAAGGGGCTCAAGCGCACGACCGGCTGCCGCTTCCACCTGCCGTTGGGAGACCCCTGCAGCCTGGTCCTGCCCAACGGTAGGAACGCCATCCCCAGCGGCTGCGCCCTCCGGCCTCGCACGCCCCCGTGGGCTTCCTGGCCACGCTCCCTCTTCGGCGTTCTCTGGGAAGGCGCCGGGTTCAAGTTCACCCCAAAGCCTCCGGTCGTTCTCGCGCTTCTCCTGGGAACGGCCTCAGGTGGCGTCCGCCCGCCCCGGGCAGCACAAAGACCCGCGATCCCCGGCTCGTGGGCTCCCGGTGTCTGCCTCCGCTTTCCCTGGAGGCCGCTGCACTGGCAGGGGGGTTGGGGGCGGGGCGGAAAGCTGACTGTGCTCCCCTGATGCACAGGTCCTCCCTCCGAGTGCCCCCAAGCTCCGCCCCTTCGTGTGGTGGGCGGGACGACAGGAGCCGGTCAGAGCCTAAGCCCTTTCTAGAATGAGGGCCTGGTGTCCTCACGTGGAGCTTCGGCAGAAATTCAGAGGCAAGAGTAAGACGCCTGCTTAACCTCCCGTTCCACACGGACCCGACTTTCTGGTGGCCTCACAAACACTCTTGTTTTGCTCCTGCGTCACAAGGGAACTTGCTGGCTCTGTGAAGATACTACCTTTCCAACTACGCCGCATTCTGTGTGAGGCTGGGGCAGGCGGCAAGGGGCGTCTCGCTTACCTCTCTGCTGAGGAAATCCAAACCCAGTGGTCCCAAGGCTGGAGTGTCACGGTCCTGCAAATGCTCGTGCGGAAAGCACCCGAGTGACCGCGGGCCGCCTCCTACGATTCTGCCTTCAGCCACCTCCTCCCAGACCTCATCAAGTCAGTTGTTGTGCGACGGGTCTCCTTGCTGCACAGAATGGTCAAAGACATTGAAGGATAACGATTGTTTCCCTTTAAAAATGATCGACTGCTGTAAACTGAATACAGTTCGAGGAAAAGCAATGAACTCACCGACTGGAATGGGCTGTTCAAGGGCCACCACCCACATCCAAACGGCCAGGGGTCCGGGAACTTGCTTCAGGACAAACTTCACTGCCTCTTTCTTTATTTTTAAAGTGCATTATTATTTATTTCGAGAAAGATACAGAGCACGAGGGGCGGGGAGTGGGCAGAGAGAAAGGGAGAGAGAGACAGAATCCCACGCAGGCACCTTGGTGTCAGTGTAGAGCCGGATGGGGGACCCGAACCCACAAACGGTGAGGTCACGACCTGAGCCGAAAACGAGTCAGACCCTTAACCTACTGAGCCGCCCAGGTGCCCCTTCGCTCCCTCTTTCTTTTTTTTTTTTTTTTTTAATTTTTTTTTTTTCTCAACGTTTTTATTTATTTTTGGGACAGAGAGAGACAGAGCATGAATGGGGGAGGGGCAGAGAGAGAGGGAGACACAGAATCGGAAACAGGCTCCAGGCTCTGAGCCATCAGCCCAGAGCCCGACGCGGGGCTCAAACTCACGGACCGCGAGATCGTGACCTGGCTGAAGTCGGACGCTTAACCGACTGCGCCACCCAGGCGCCCTTCGCTCCCTCTTTCTAAGACGTCACCTCCTTTTCTCTTTCTTGCTTTCGGGCCCAACGGGTGGAACCAGCAGGGCCGTTTGGAGAAGCCCCACACGGAGCAGGTGACTGACCACGAGAGTCTCAGAAGCGGCAGGGAAACTTTCGCACCGAGCGCCGTAGAGAAGGACGCACCGCGCTGGTCCTTCGGCCGCCCGACCAGTGCCAAGACGACGTATTTGCCCTTGAATTATGTTTTTCTTCTCACACCGATCCGTGAGTCCTGAAAAACATCAGTGTTAAAAAAAAAAAAAAAATTCAAAGGAGACAAAAGAAATGAATAAAATCCCTGCTTGGAGGGGGAAAAGCTGCCAATAGGGAGATTTCATGCTTTTGTTAATTAAACGAACAAAGCAAGAAAAAAAAAAAAAAAAAACAGCGCACCAGGCTGTATCCTGCATAACAGCTTCCACTAATAAAAAGTAATAGACAATTTCCTGCGCCGGCTTCTTGTGAATACTATTATAGCAGGTAATGGAGTTTGGGAACCGGAGGCCTCGCCGGCTGTCAGAAGGAGGCCACCCCACCTTTTTCTTCTCTTTATTAAATGACTAAGTGCAGCCGCCTGTGTCCTATCTCTACCTCTCCCCACTATTGGATTGTATCATTTTACATTTTGATTGAAATGATGTCACAGCCAGATAAAGGCCGGGCCCCAGCGTTGTAATTGAACGGGTCCGAGTTGTTTATTCTAGCCATCTACAGCCGCGCTCCGCTTGTCCTAACACTGCGCCCATAAAGGGCCTCTCTTGTCTAACACGCTGCTGATTAGATCTATTACCAAAAAAGGTATCCAACTGGGGGGTCGAGGGCCTGGAGCTGGAGTTTCCGGGGGAAAAAAAAATTGAAAAAAAAAAAAATCAAAGCAGAAGAGACGCCATCTGCCAAACTTTCCAAGTGTGACCAGAAGTTTCCGCAAACGGGTTCTGCGTGGTGTCCGCACGGACGTCAGCCCCTTTGGTGGAGAACACCCTAGCGGTGGCCGGTGGGGACTTGACCGTCCTGCAGGTGTATCTGGGTTCACCTTCCTAAGTGCCGCGCCCGTGTTCCTGTTTGCAGGACAGCCCCGGCTTCGTCTGAAGACTGAGTTCCGTTCACTTCATTTGGGGGTAAAAATAACAGAACATCTATAGCGGTGGGGAAAGTGGAGGAGTTGTTAGTTCTGCTTATGTTCAAATTGTCGCGTTTTGTAAAGTAACAACGTTTCCCCCTAAATCCCGCCGCTGAAACAGAGCTGTGGTGACGTGATTTGCATCAAGAGCTGCTGATTCTGATGCCCCTGTGTAATTACACACGGTACGATCGCAGGGGCCGTGTTATCTTTGTGTGTACAAGTGAAGCCACTGTTCTGCCCGACATCTTTCAAGATAATGCTTGAACTTCGTTGGAAGACAGCCTGAATTTAATATGTGAAAAGGTAAGGACTGAAGAATAAACGTATAAAGTAGTGCTTTGAGGGAAGCAAATTTCCCTGGATTTTCCGCATTTCTGGGACATAGACCCCGGGTCCCCCCACTGTGGGTCCTTCCACGCCCCCTGCCCCCGACCACAGGCCCTCTCGCCAAAGCCCTGCAGTGTTTGCTAGGAGTGCCGTTGCCCAAACCTGCAAGTCAAATAAACACCTCTCAGTAGAGCCAAGAGCAGTTTTTAGATATGTAGTCCTTTTGGTTTCTGATTTTCCTGCACAGTTGGATTGTGCCTTGGAACACTTAAGCTCTTAGAGGTAAAAATGCATGGACCCCACAGTCTCTTCCCCTTAAAAATATACGATGTCTCAACCTTGACGTTCTTGCCCTAAAAGGGTTGACTAGGCAGGGTGCGTGTCCCTCAGCAGGTGAACGAATAAACAACCAGGGGTCCGTCCGGACGGCGCGATTTCATGCAGCACTGAAAAGAAAGCAGCTATCGAGCCACAGAAAGATATGGGGAAAAACAAAATGCGTATCACTAAGGGAGAGAAGCCAGGCTGAAAAGGCTCCGCACCGAAGGACTCCAACTCTGTGACGTTCTGGAAAGTGCACAGCTCTGAAGACACTGAAATGCTGAGTGGTTTCTGCGCTTTACCGTACCGGTGGATGCGTGTCATTACACATTTGTCCCAACCCATAGAACACAGTGGTCCTGATGGCACTGTAATTGATAATATTGTGGTAACGCCCCTCCGCGAACTGTAGTCACCATACTGCGCCGACATGAGACGCCGGTGATAGGGGCGCGATGGTCTGGGGGAGACGATTGCACGTAAGGACTCTGCGTTTTCTGCTAGGTTTTCTTGTACATCTAAAACTGCTCTAAAAACCAAAGTCACCGATCTTCACCGTTAGCTCTTCCTGGAAAACCAGGATGTATTTCCCCAGCCCAAAGCACACTGTGGTGTCGTGCGGCCCACCCCTCGCGCCCGGGGTTCCTGCACCTGCGGCGGCTTCCCTCCCTGCCCTCCCGTGTGCCCTCCGCAAAACCAAGGGCCCTCAGTCCTGCTGGAGAATCAGAGCACCTGCTGGAAACAGCACGGCACCTTCCAGGCCGGAGCACGGCCCAGCCCCAGGCCTAGCTTGTGCCGTAGGATCGTGTAACTGCGGACCGAGCACAGCGCCGGACACACCCCACTGCAGACACAACCTCGCTGGTGACGCTGGGACACTGACTGTGTGCGGCCCTGTAGGTATTTCCCTGTTTCCTGCCCAGAGATTAATGAAGTTACTTTGTCAAATATGTCCTCAGCACCTCTGGGCATTTCGTTAACTTAAAAAGTGAGGAAAATACCACAACAATGTGATTTAATTTGATTTCAGCTTCTTGTGAAATCCATATTAAAGGAAACAGGCAGACACATTAAAGTGTCACCCGCCTACGCGAATGGTTTCCTGATTAATAAGCAGCAACAGAGGATACAGAGAGAATGCTGTAGAGTCAGCACATCTACCTTCCTGGCACCGGGCATCCTATTAACCTCCAGGGGTCCCATCGTCAGTGGAAACGTCACAGCCATCCACCCCGACTTCCCCCAATCTGATCGCTTGGGGGACACAGTCTCCCTCTGCTTCCCATCCTATCGTCCATCCCCTCCGTCTTCGCGTCCCTCTGCATTGAGTTTGGGCTGGAGCCCCGTCTCCTGCTCAGAGACCCAGAAGCATCCAGGGACACTGGTAGGAGTCCCACCATGGCAAGTGCCCAACATGGAAGTCTCTCTGTCCTCCTACACCCCAAGAGGTCTTTGCCAGTGAGAGACACCGGGGCCTGGCGGGAACCCATTCCACTCTCTCGGGCGATGCCATCGGGGCCAGCGGGCAAGCCCACCAAACAGCACCACAAAAGGAGGCCAGGACCCGTGTGCTACACCCAACCAGGACGGCTGCGGTAGGACCACTGTCTCCTAACGTGACAGGCGGGGTGTCTGGGGTAGATCACGCAACGGTCACGACTGGAGTGACAGCACACGCTCAGCTCTTAATAACACTGACCTGAATCAGACGTCGGAATTATCCAACAAGGAATTGAAAGCAGCTGTCAGAAAAATCTTTCAATAATCGCTTACAAATTGCCTTGAACCAAGTGAAAGAAAATCACAAGAAATTGAAGTTGTAAAAAATAACCAAACGGGACTCGTCGAAGGGAAAGGTCCAGCCAGTGGAGCCCTGCAGAGCGAAGAGACAGCAGAAATAACCAGTGGGCCTGAGGGGAGAGCGGCAGGGTTCGCACAGCAGGAACAACAGAGACAGAAGAGACGGGAAAAACGGAGACCGTGGCGACAGCACAGGGCCCGGCGTCACATCACCGAAATCTCCAGGGAGAGGGCAGAGGGGAGGCTGTGAAAGTGTCTGGAGAAACCTTGGCTGCAAACGTTCCGAGTTTGCTGAAAGACACAAGCCTCCACATACAAGGTGAGCGAAAGTCACACGGGACGAACCAAAAGCAGACAAACACAACCACACCCCCCCCGCTCCGAGCTAAACTTGTAGAAACTAAAATCGAAGAACAAACTGGGAAAGAAGAGAAAAAGCTCATCGTCCCGGGGATCTCCGACTGTCTACCTCCCGCCATGGTGGCCAGAAGGAAGTAGCAGCACATCTCGCCAAGCCCCAGGAGGGGGGCGTTGACGGACTCCTCTGGGGAGCGGGGAGCTGCCTGCGGGGAGGAGGGGAAACAGAGACGTTTACGGAGGAAGGATGCTACAAGAATTCGTCACTAGCACATCTAACAGTCCCCAGTTTTCACTGGGTCTCTTTAATCATGATGGCAGTTAAAAGTCGGATGTTCATCTTCTGAAAAAGTTTAGGGTCGTTTTGACTGGATGTAGAAGAAAGGATACCTCTGTCCCCAAAATAACCTATCATGTAGCAACAGCCAACGGTGTCGGGATAACGAACGGGAGCTCTGGAGGCGAGGCACAGCGCTTTATTCGCCGCACTTCCGGACACACGAGGATGTAAGGCAACGCGGCACGCTTAGGAAAACGGAAAAGTGATCACTTACTACCTAGAGAATCTGAAAAGTGCCTGGGAACTCTGGGCATTTTCTGAAAGGCTTCTTGCCAGTGCAAACACATGTATTTTTAATAAACATGTTCGACACCATTCCAACATGCTTTATTATGTATGATTCAAAGGACTTCCGGTTTGTCAAAATCTCCCCCTAATCCAAAAAATGCAAATACTCTCCTCCGAGAGGAGAAACTCCATCTGCCAAGAAGAAGATTCTAAATGTGTGGGAGTCAACGCTTACCCCGAGGGTGAAATCAAGTGCTTTATCTTGAGGTGGACCTTCTAAAAGTGAGAAGACCTGCGGCATGAAACCTGTGTCGAACCGTATACCCTCCGGGCAGGCGCACTGATAGAAAGAACTGTTCCTTATTAAGACCGGACAGAAATTGCAGAGCAGGCACCATCAGAGTGTGCAGAGGGGTTTGCGTCCAGCCTGGTTCCGCCCATCGGCAAGATTTGCCGGGAGACGTCTAGACCTTTCCGGCTTCACGTGCAGAGTCCTTGTCCGGGGGCGGGAGGTTGGGCTCTTTCTTTTCAAGCCCTCCCCCCAAAGTCCACCGTTCCGAAAGAGTTCCTCCAAGTGAACTTCAGAAATTTCAGGGCAAGAAAAATCACGGCAGTTATCTGCGAAAATGTACAAAAAGAACTCGGGGTGAGGAGAGAGATAAAACATGGAAATCAGTCATCAAAGTGCAGACAGGGTTGGCCACATTTTATGACAGATGCTTAAAATATTTATCACAAACAAATGTACCCTTTGGCTTTTCCTTAAATCTCATTCCTAATCCCTTAACTCGCCAAATGGAGTCCAGAGCAGTACAAATTGATAGTTCGTGTTCTCGAGGTTATATGCTTTATGCATGACTCCACTATAAATATTTGATAAAATGTATTTTGGCGTATATTAGGAATCAAAAGTACAATTCTGATACCGAGTCTCAATAACTATCTGTGATTAAAATAAAAACAGGAAACGTAGAAAGACATAGCCATCTGTCCATGGGGAATCTTATCATCTCTCAACCCTTAATATGAAAGGTTTAACAAACAAACAAAGGAGTTACCAGACTTTAAAGGGGGGGGGGGGGACCCTTCACCTAATGAGGGATTTCGTCATTACAAAAAATTGCCCTTTCCTGGGATAGAATTATTTTTAGTCCCAGGAATTTGGGAAACTGGACTGTGTTCATCTGAGAGGTGATCTGGGGGTCCCCAGCCCCACGCTGTGAAACTGGTTCCTTCACTGCAGCGGGAAACCAACCAACACACATATAAAGGGAGAGTCGTAACTCGTGGTTTGCAAACCACAGGATACTGTCCCCTACATTTATAGGAAAACCATCTCAGAAATTGGCATCGGTCGTCAGTAACTTGAAAGGACACTTGCGTTTAGCGTGGCAGTCAGGGTTCGGCACAAACAAGCTAAAGGCCCCCTCCCCCGCTTCCCACGGGGGGTCTGCAGGGGGTTTCCCTCCTCCGACTGCCATGAAGCCGCATGTGGGAAAGGCCAGGAGACCAAGGCAGACTGTTGGTCAGACGCTATGGAGTTGCCCTGCTGGGGACACGGCAGGGGACACGTTCAGGGAGAGATGGGGGCGGGGCGCCCGGAGCCCGGGGCGCGGAGCAGAGGGGGGCATGGAGTGGGCTGAGTATCACGCAGTAGGATCCCGGCCTCTCCCGCTCTTGACTTTGGGCAGTTCTCCACTTCCATTGCTTTTAGAGGTGTGCTGGCGTGTGTGTGCACGTGTGTGTGTGAGGGTGCATCCTAGTGAAAGGGGCCATAGGGAGGAGGGCGGAAGCCTGGTTTTACTCCAAATCCGTGTCTCCACCAACTCGGTTTCCTGCCAACCACTCCCCACCTCACGGCAGCCACGGGAAGTGCTGTTGGGTCTGCGCTTCGGGGAGAAGGGTGCTGAGCCGTAAGGAGCTCGGTAGCTCTCCTCGGGTCACCGACCAGGGCATGGAACAGAGAGACCCTTGACTCTCCCCCTCGAAAGTCTGAATCTTAAGAATCACCCTCATTGGACTGCAAGCCGAGCCCTTCCACTGGCCACATCTAGCTGGGGGTCACGGTCCCGGAAACTGGGTCCACAGGGAGCACGCTGGGCTTCTGGTGCCGGTAGCTTCTTTGAGCCGCGACAGTCTCCTGCCGCGAGGTCACCAGCCAAGTCCTCTCGCGGGGCCTTCTGGTCCTGGTGGGCGTCAGGGATGCGCCGGCCACCCGAGGGCGGGGAGGATGTGGACGAGGTCCCGCTCGCTCCTTACGCGCCCACCGGGTCCCGCGCACACGCTGCCTGGGCGCCAACGTAACCACGGCGAAGACGTCAGGGAGAAGAAAACCCTGAGCGCGTCCTCCATTTTCCCAATATCTAGCAGAATCTCTGCCGTCTCATCACAGGAAGAAGAACTTTGGCGAAGCTGCTGTCATCGTGCTTCGTGCGCACAGGAGCAAAGGACGTGGGGACGGGTTAGTAGTGGGAGGTGGCGCCGTCTGCAGGCTGTGCCTCCGGATCCGCGCCCCTTGTCCCCGCGCTCAGCAGAGTGGCTTCCCGTCCCGCGGCCCCCGCACCACATCCGCCTCCAAACGGGCGTGGCTGACGAAGAGCGCGCTCCCAGAACACTGCCCCCTACCGCCAGACACGTTGCTGTGTCAGTCGCGGGCAGGGTTGACTCAAAATCCGGGTTAAACCGCGGCGACATTTTCCAAGAAACTGCCGTTTTCCGGCCACTGTGCTAAACAGCACCTGCGCATTCGACCCTCGGAAGATCTCCCTGAAGGAGGACGATTATCCAGTATGCCGTCTCAGTCTCTGACCGCACAGTCAAATGTCCAGGCAGGACTCAAACCCACATTGACTGCCTTCTTGATCCTGCCCGCAGCGAACTCCAGGCTGGACCTTCCTGGGGCAAGTGCGCGCGGCATCCCACGGCGGCACCGACGGGCACGTGGTGGGGAACGTGGCAGAGGCGCCCTCTGTGACCCCAAATGTCAGTGCCAGGCATCTGACCCCAGCATGCCACGGCCACCCAAACATCTCGTTTTTGGTTAGGGTTGATATTTCCTTTTTACTGATGTGCACGCACGAGTCCTGCCTGCCTCCTCCCCAAAGGACTCGGGGGAGTTTGCAGAAACTATGCGAAAATAAAACAACCTAGAAATACAAGCAAACCATTTGCATCGAAATCCACTAACCTGCCTTCCTTCGGAGCCAGAGATCTGCCCTTGGAGCTGATGCCTCCCTGCCGAAGACCGGCCTCGGAGGCTGTGGGGGGAGAAGCAGGGGACACTCGCGCCCGGTGCACTGAGTGGACGCGCCGTCACACGGCTCTGGTGTGCTTCACCAGTCTCCTCCTGTGCTTAGTCACATAGTCTGTTATTTGGGGGGTTTTTTTTGGAAAGAAAAATGTCTTCCTTTGGTAGAGAATCTGGTTACTCTGCAGATTAATGCCTGTCCCCTTCACAGAAATAAATACTGAGTTTTGACCACAGGGTTAAACAGGTTTTCCAGAGAAACAAAACCAGCAGGAGATGATGATGATGATGATGAAGGTGAAGAAGAAGAAAGAGGAGGAGAAGGAGGAGGAGAAAGATAGATAGATAGATAGATAGATAGATAAATAGATAATAGCTGATAGATGCTGGATGATAGACAAGTACTCGCACACACACACACATACGTACACACAGATGAGAGCCGAGTCCTAGACTGAGCACCTGTGGTGGGGGGGGGAGCTGCTCGGACCTTCTAAACCCACCCCTCAGACCAGACTATAATCTGCCAACCACTCACTCCCATCTTGCAAAAGGTCAAGACAGCCACACCCTACTTACCTCAAGAAGGAAACAGAGCAGTTGAGATGCACCGTTCTTTGGGTTAGGTGGAAGGAAAGTTCTTCTTAAAAAAAAAAAAAAAAATGAATGCCACCTCGGTGCAAGGGTCCTTCTGTGTCTCCCAAGATCCTCAGCTGTGCTGACGCGTGAGACCGACACAGCGTCGGCTGAGAATCGTCCCTTTGGCTTGCATCCCAACAAGGCAGATTCTTTAATTATCTTGATGTTCCAAGAGTTGTGATTGGCCTTTTGTGAAGGAAGAAACCAACTTCCGAGGTTGACTCACCCACATGCACCTGGCTGGAAATTATCATTATAATGTGCGTGAAATTTTATCTGCCAGTCTCTCCACGTGGATGAGGTTCAGCAAAAGGCTGCTTTACCGGTTGCGAATTTTCCTCCTCCCCCGCCCCTAGCCATGGCGGCTCGCCTCCTTGGGGTCTCCTCCTTTGCGCGGCTACCCCTGCTCGTCACACCAACGCACAAACTGCTGCATCTCTGTCCTCGGGGCCCCACCCCAGGCAGCTGATGGTCCTAGGGAGGCAGGCGGGTCAGGTCTACTCAGAAGACTTCACTTTCGCAGAAAAGCATGGACGGGGGGGAAAGGTAAACCTGGAACGAGGAGCGCGACTGTACCCTGAGCACCGTGCGTGACTCACTGGGACATCGGTCCACCTGTCGTGTGGGATTGCCAACACCCCGAGCAGGGGGGATGGAAGCAAGGAAGGAGCTAAGCTACCGGCAAGCGTAGACCAGGCCGCCAGAAACACTTCTCTGACGTTTTCAGGGTTTCAGAACGAAGCTAGGTTTACCACGAATACAGCACAGGGAGGATGCTGTTTTATGTTTTCAAAAGTCTACCACTAAATTTATCTTCCTGGAGAGTGTGATGCTAATAACCTTCCTCCCTTACTTTCCTTTAGCCTGTAACTTGCTTGAAATGCCGTGTGTGTGCACACGTGTGAAATGCCAAGTGTGTGTGTGCACGCATGCGTGTGTGTGCGCACGTGTGTGATTTCCCCATGTCCCCAAAGAGTTACCAAAAATATGGAATGAAAATACTGTTAGAAGCAAATTATTTCACTTACATTTGAGAGTGCATTGTTTTAAACACTGCCCCATCCAGCCTTGGAAATATTAAAGCCTCTATCCGAGAAGTCACAGTCCCCAAATGGGGTCTTGGCAACTCCCCCCCCCCCATTTTGTTCTCATTCCTAACAGGAGACCCAGTAGCCATGACTTCTCAGGCCGACACACAGCAATCACCTGCTTGCATCGGTCTTTTATGATGATGTTTTGCGGGGTTGACATAATCGGGAAAGCATAATTCAATTTTTTTTTTAAATTAGCCATTTATTAGAGTGTGGGCAAGACATAAGCATCTCCGTGAATCATACACGCCAATAATGAAAACTAAAAATACAATGAACTTTCCCTAGCAGCAGGGTAATAGTTTAATTGTATACAGTTATTCTTACATTAAAAGCTGCATACCTGGCAAGCTTTATCGGGTAACAGGGACTTTTAAATGTGCCAATGTTTCTACACGAGTAACGTGGGTCAATTGCAGAAGGGGTAACCATAATGATTAAATCATTAAAATTTTGTCTACGCTTCACAGAGCATAGAGAAAATTAACTTCCCACCAACCTCATTTTTCTGCTGAACATGAAATAATGATTTTCTGCCCGTATAATTACAAAGCTAACATCTGATAGAGTCAGCATCCAGGGGGGATTAGCGCAGGCGTGAGTATTAGACCTCATTACCAGCTTGACTGCAAAATTATTACATCTTGTAATTGGAGGGTGAGATTTATATACAGATTGGCCGGGTTTCTGTAAGATTGTAATTACAAGCTTCGTTGGTTTGCTACTTATCACACGGTGCAGGAGGAGGCAGAAACAAGCAGAGGGGAGACCATTTCATTAAGCTGTAACCCTATCAAGGGAGGAGCGCTGTAACGTCCCTGTATTTATTAGGCCAAACAGAGCTGTTTGCAGAAGGGGAGACCATTTATTACCGCCTGACAAATGGGATTTCATTTATTTAACCTCGGCGATCTATTTCAGTAAAATGTACAAACGAGCCATCCATTTTATGATTCCGGAGTCAACGCTCAATTATCTAAAGGCTAACTGAGTGTTAAAGTGGCCATCTGCTAGGATGAATCCATTGATTTAATTTGCCTCGTGTTGCTGAATGGTTCCGGGGGCGCGGGGGGGAGGGCCGAGCCCGCCTGAGCGATGGGGGCGCGGGCGAGCCCCCTCCCGGCCCGTGTCTGCGCGCGTGTGTGCGTGTGCGCGCCTGCGTGTGCGCGCCTGCGTGTGCGCACATCCTTAATCCTTCACACAATGGAAGGAGGCGATCAATAGCAGCTTAAATTTTATGAGACAAGGAGTTAAGTTGTTCTGCCCAAGCCGAGCACCTTTGTTCTCCCGTAACAAGTCATCTCTGCGGCGGAATTAATATTGACAGGCGGGCTTCTTTGTGGCTAATTTGGAGGGCGCCCGGGCCGATGGGCGGGCGGGCGGTAATAGAGCCGTTGTTAGGGTCCGTTGCGGCAGCTGCAGGGGGACACCCTGCCCCGGCCCCTGCCCCGGCGTCCGCCAGCCCTCACGGGGCTTCGACCCTCTCAGACCCCCGCTCTGTTGCAAGGTAAATACGGAAGCAAGAGGGCATTTCTTTGCGAGGGGGTGTGGGGTGTCATCGGGGCCCGAGCAGTCCCCGAGCGGCCCTGCTGTGCTCACACGGCCGGCCGGCCGCTTGTCCCCGGGGCGGGCAGTGGGCGGCTCCCACGATGGCTCTTCGGGACTTGCTGCCGGACGTCTTCTGGGCCCTCCTGCCCCGCAAGCCCAGGAATCCTGCCCGGACCGCTCTCTGGCGGTTGCAGAAACTTCCCGGGTCAGGGGGCTGCGCGGGAGAGGCTCTGCCCAAGGTCCCCTGGTGTGGGTGCTGTTTGTGACAGGCGGGAGAAGCCCCTGGAGCGGTATCTGCAAGGAAGGGGCCTGCCCGGTGACACCCATTTCCAGAACGTTCCAGGCTGCCTCCGCCCCTAAGAAAGGGCCCCCTCGGAGTACCCCATTGCTCCTGCCGCTGACCCGGGACCACGCGGGAAGGCTTCTGGAACACGGGAAGGCTGTTCCTTGCATGTGTCTCTCTCCCGGCCCGGCACCCCGAAGTTGTGCATTTAACTGTGAGCCCCTCACATTCCGGAAGGACAGAGATCAGGAGGAATTTGCTCAGGGACGAGCCTGTGGCTGTTGGCGGCCACAGCTCCAAGTCTCTGAGTGCGACAGTTACGCTTCACCCCACGCGCGTGCACGCGAAGCCCCAGGGGCCCTCTGTTCGGTGACCCTCCACCCCTCGTGCACGCGAAGCCCCGGGGGCCCTCTGCTTGGTAACACAGCGTGTCTGTTCCAGGTCCTTCTGTGTCAACTTTTTCCCCTCATGGTCCCTCCTCTTCTTCTCCCTCTCCCCTCCTCGGTGGGTGCGGGTGGGGCTCTGCCTCCACTGTCACCACCCTCCCTGGCACATTGTCACATCACAACCACACTGCCCCTTCCAGGCCCGTATCAGAGTCCACGGTCCTCCCCCTGTGGGCCCTCCGTCCT
>NW_024412377.1:487001-589209 GCF_014898765.1 Herpailurus yagouaroundi | reverse complement strand
GTTGTTCTTTGCTGTTGTCATACAGCAGTGGCCGTAGCCCTCCGACTCTGGGCAGGAGTGTGGCAGGTGCCTCTGCCAGGAAGGAGCCAGGCCCTGGCCCTAGAGGCCCTCCTTCCAGAACCGAGTCTCAGAAGGGAGTGGAGACACTCCTGTCTCACCTCTGTCACTGGCTGGGCCTCAGGCTGTCTTCTTGTGCGGCTCCTCAGGATGCGAGGAGAGAAAAGCCCTGTTTCCCAGGCAGCTATCCACAGCACAGACACTTGCCGTGGGCGGACAGCCTCACCGGCCAGGCAGCCAAAGAGGAGCCGTGGCGCCTCCAGGCGGAGGCCAGCGAGTGCTCCCCGGGACGGGGCTGCCCGAGGCGAGCCCGTTTGCTGTGCTCAGCTGGGGCTGCAGGCGTCTGGGTCCTCTCTCGCTGAAACACAGCAAGGGGACAGCAAACCAGGTCTGCTCAGGGTCCGTGATCCAGAAGGCTCCGGGCTCTGGGCTGAGCCCACCTGGCACAGAAGTGAAACTGCATTGCAGCCAAGATTCCTAAGGTCGTACATCCGGGAGGCAGATGTCCCGCGGAACCACTCTGGGGAGCCTCTGTGGCCAGCGCTGGGCCACCTGCCGCCTGTGTTACACATTTCCTCGCCGACTCCGATAGTGGCCATTTTTTGCCATTACAGGGGCAGGACTTTTTCTCGTTTCTTCCTGGAACGGACTGAAGCCAGCGATTATATTATATTTATGCTATACACTTATCATCTCTGCTCGGTATATTTTCACCACAGCGATCAACTATAATCATTAAGAGCCACTTACACACAAACTCTGAAAACCGTTAATGAATTAGCTAATCGTTTACAGTCCAGGAAAATTCTTGGCTTTTGCTAGAAATCCAGGGAGTGACGACGGGCAATTCATTCATCGGTCTTTCGTTCAATTTCAAGTATAAATACAAATAAGTAAACTTGACAAACCACATCTTTCTTTTTAGACTCTGAATCATCCTATCGATTTTTGTATCCAAAGCAACTACGAGCTACTCCGTCTCGTCCCTCTTATTGTCATTTGGGGGCAGGCTGCTTTCGGCTGTATTTATATTTATTTGGAGCAATCGATGGGATGCAGTAGTTCAATCACCTGCACAATCTAAATGGCTCCCGTAAACCACTGGAGCAGGAAACCGACTCAGTTCATCTTGGAAACGGCCAAAACACCCAGACTAATCGCTGCCCCCTCACCATTTTCGGTTTTGAAGACAGTTGCCTTTAAAACAACAAACACAAAAATGAAACCAATAACCAGGAGCATCAGCACAAGCAGGTCTCATAAACCAGTAATCGGGGCCGGGGGGGATCATGTCTCCCGTGGGCGGGGGGGGGGGGGGGGCCTCCGGATTCGTGCGTGCGGGTACCCTCAGGGAGCAGCACCCACAGCCGTGCGGAGCCCCCACGCCCTGGTTCCGGCCACCGCAGGCGGGTCGGCAGGCGGGGTCGGACCATCCTTTCCTTGAGATGCCATAACCTGGGCACGATTGGGGCAGCCCTCCTGGAGGTGAAAGGTGGTACCTCCCCCCACGGAGGCCGAAATGCCTTTTCCGGGAAAGGAAGGCGCTCAGGTGCCAGCAGCAGGGTCACCGACCCCGACAGCCACAGGAGAACTGGCCGGAAGGCGCCCGGCTTTGGGGACATTTCCTCCATGCGAGGCTCCGACTCCAGGGAATCTCCCTGTCACAAGTACAATCTTTTTTGTCTGTGCTTTAAAAGAAATAGTTGTTCAAATCCCAAATGTTTCCAGCAGCAGAAAAAAAATAGACTGCAAGATATGTCTACTATTTTCTAAATACCAATGAGTTACTACACAATTCCTTTTTTTTACTTTAAGACATCAAAACCTACAAGATTAATTTATGTTGTTCATCCCCTGAGAAATCGCCCAATTTATAATAAACATTAGTACGTAAACCTAGATGCATCCACATTTATTACTTATATGTAATATACTCAGAGTTCAAGGAAACATGCTCCTTTTCTTAAAAAAAAAAAAAAAGTACTGTGATACCAGGATTCACTGGGTGAAGAACAATTTATATTATACGAATTTGGATTATAATTTTTTCATTCAGTTCTTTTCCTCTAAAAACCTCCCTCTCACGGCAAACCCCCTTCCCGAGGCAAGAGCCTGCTGACCTGTGTTGCTGGATGAGGCATTTTTGTAACGAGCACATCGTTCGTACTCCCCCAGATGTCATTCGCCTTTTAAATATGAGCCCGATGATCAAGGAAAACCGAATGTTCCCGACGACCGTGAGTCCGGGTGCCCGGCACGGTCTTGCTGAGCCATAGAACGGCCCGGGCCCGGGAGGAGCAGAGGAGAGGCTGTGCCAGGCTCAGAGCGGGGCGTGGAGGGACCGCCCCGAGGAAGCAGGGGTGTCTTCAGGGAACAGAAAGGACCTTCTGCAGTCAGGAGGGGAGCACAGCTGGCCGGCATCCCCCTGGGCATCCCGTCCATCCATTCCCGCCACAGAGGGAGGGCTGAGCGCCGGTGCTTACGGCCCGCCGGTCTGGGTCGTGTGGCCTGACAAGCCGTCACCATCCAAGAGGTCTTGGAAGAGAGGACACCCAGGGTCGTGTGCAGATGCAGCAAGCCGGGGTCTGGGGGGCCGGGAGCCAACAACACAGGGGCCTGCCCGACTCTCAGGACATCGAATACAAGCCCTTAGACCTGCCCGTGGCCAGCGGATCCGCGTGGGGGCAGCGGGAGTAGGCTGGGCAGAGGGGGGGCCACAGACACGGAGCCCCCAGCAGGTAGGGACCGTAGGGGCTGCAGCTCCAGATGCACCACGTGGCACGTGCAGTCTGGGAGGCCAGCGCAGCGCCTCCGAGGGCGCCTCCCAGCAGGGGCTGACGTGGGCGCGTGGCGCGTGTGGGCAGGGCATGAGGGCAGCGAGGGGCACCTGGGGCTCAGTCGGGTGAGCGTCGGCAGCCTTTCAGGTGGTGATCTCACGGCTCCTGAGCTCAAACCCCGCATCAGACTCTGTGCGGACAGCGCTGACCCTGCTTGGGATTCTCTCTCTCTCTCTCTCTCTCTCTCTGCCCCTCCCCTGCTCGTTCTCCCTCTCTCGCTCGCTCTCTCTGTCTCAAATATAAATAAATAAACTTAAAAACGAGGGCAGTGATACCGATGCCTTCTCATAGCATGGCTAACAGAGCTCCCGCGGGCAGTGTGAGTGGACCGCCAGCCAGTATCAGCTGGAATTCTCACCCCCTTGCAGGCACAGGCACACACCCAGGGAGCATCATTGACACGGCAGGGAATTCGCACACGGAAAGCCACCACCAAAGCTGCTGGGAGGAAGGGGCCTCACTGCAGACCTGGGACTTGCGAGAGCCAACGGAGCCAGGTGGGGATGCCCTTGCCCAGGACAGAATGGGGCCGGGAGGCTGCAGTTAAGGTGAAAACTCTTGCCAGCCGGGGTCCTGGAACCCACTGTGGAGGCCGGGTCTAGGCGGACGGAGGGGCTCCAGGGCCAGAAGCGGGTCAGCGGTTACGTGGCATTAGCATGACGCCCGCCTCGCCCGCAGCCCCGCACAGAACTGTCTCTATGGACAGGAGCCATCTTCCTGGAAGGCTCAGGCTCCCAGGGTGGGCCCGGGGCCAGGGGGAAGCAGGGAAAAGCACGTGGATGACCACGGAGGCCACCGCAAGCCCCTAGGCAACAGGAGGCCTACCGCTATCCCACTGGTACTGGGGAATGCACGTGGTCTAAAGAATAGAAGAAAAGTAAAACTTGATACATTTCTCACCAGACTCCCAGGAAAATGTGGTAGGGCATGGCAGTCACACAAGTGGGCCGGCAGGTCCCCCGGGGACACCCGCCTGGTGCAGAGCGCACCCAGACCCTCGTGAGACGGCTCAGAAGTCCAGGGAGGATCGATTGCAGGCGTGCCCAGGTCTGTCTCTGTCTCTGGGTTCTCTTCCTTCTCGTTCTCTACTGCATTTTCACAGCAAGGCAGCTGCAGGTCTGTGTCTCCAGCCTCCTTCTCGCCATCCGCGTCCGTGAGCACCTGTTCTGGGCCCTGGCCGCCCCAACATCGATCCCACCTACCCCCGCCCTGGCCGGCTGGTCGACCCTGTGCTCCTGGACACAGATCTGAGTCAACATTCAGAGCCGATGAGCTCCAAACCAGCACCTGCACTGGTCTCCCCATCTCAGATATGAAACCACCAGCCCCGGGTCAAATCTTAGATGTCACCTTGTTTTCTCTCCTCCCTCCCACCCAATTTGAGTCCTTTATGTGCTGCCTGGCACCGCACACAGTGTGTCTAGTGTGGTCTGGTGGTCTCCAGTACAACTGGGCCAGCCACTCGCATGTCCCTTCTGGACTACTTACACAGAGTCCTAGCCCACCTGCCCACTCCCCCTGACCCCTTTCCAGGCGCCTTGTACTCCGCTCACTGCACAGACAGGCCTGGGAAGATGAGCCATGCCCTGGCTCTCTGACCATCGTGACCAGAGGTTGGTTACTGAGTTGACTTTTACAAAGAACAAGTCTTGACTTTCATCCACTTTTCTCTACTGTCTTTCTGATTTCTATTTCTTCCTTTCAGCCCGTTTTAAGCTTAATTTGTTCTTGTTTTCCTACTTTTTATAAGGAGAAGCTTAGATAATTAACTTGAGGCTTTCTTTTTATGTAACGAGAGCATTTAATGCTATAAATTGTCCTCTATGCACTGCTCTAGCTGCACATTGATAAGTTGTGTTTTCATTTTCATTCAGATCAGAACACTTGCTAATTTTTCGTATTAGGGGGTAGAGGTGAGATGCACAGGCTATTTGGCATCAGGTTGTCTAACTTCCAAGGATGTGAGGAGACTTCAAGCATCCCGTCTTGATTTCTATATTAATTTCATTAACATCCAAAGACATACTTTTTATCATTTCAATCCTTTTGTATTTGTGGAGTCTTGCTTAAGGTCCAGAATATGATTTCTCTTATGAACTCTTCTGTGTTTTCGAAATTAAGTCGGTTGATGATGTTGTTCAAGCCTTTCATTTACTGAATTTCTATCAACTTGCTCTACCAATTTCGAAGAGAGGAATGGCGGCATTTGTAATCATAATTGTGGATTATTCCATTTCTCATTTCCTTTCTGTCAGTTCTTGCTCTGTGTGCTCTGAAACTCTGGTGTTGGGCCACGCACATTTTGGCCCTGCTCATGTGTTCTCATATGTTCTCCTCATGAATCGACCCCTTTATCGTTGGTGATATTCCTTATTCTAGAATTCTGTTCTTCTGATATCATACAGCCAACCCTTGGTTAACATGGGCGTGATGTGTATGGGCACGTGCTTTACTTTTAATCTATATGTGTTTTTACACTTAAAGTTAGTTTTCTTGTGCACTGATTTAGTGCTTGCCTACTTATTTAGTGTCTCACTTATCCAATTTTACAACATCTGCCTTTTAATCAGAGTTTTCAGACCATTTCCATTTAATGTTATTAATGATAGAGTTAGATTTAAATCTGGCATCTTTCGAGGTATTTTCCATATTTTTCATTTGACCTTTGTTTTCCTCATTTCTACTTTATTTTGGATTAATTTAATGCTTTTATGACAATTTTATCGCTTGTATTGATTCAATAGCTCAATGGCAGTCTATCTACTTACCATTTGTCTATCATCTATGTATCTGTCATCTCTTATCATATATTCACTCCTTGTCTCTATCATCTATCTATCTATATCATCTATCATCTATCTATTGTTTATCGATCTAATCATATATCATCTATCTATCCATCCATCCATCTATATCTATCATGTATCTATCTATCTATCTATCTATCTATCTATCTATCATCTATCTAATGTATCATCTCTGTATTATCTATCATCTATCTATTGTTTATCTATCCATATAATCATATATCATCTATCTAGCCATCCATCCATCTATATCTATCATCTGTCTATCTATCTATCCATCATCTATCTAATGTATTATCTCTATATTATCTATCTATCATCTATCTATCTACCTATCTATCTGTATCTGTCATCTGTTTCCCTTTCATTTTTGTCCTTTGGCCTGTTTTTGTCACACGTGGCACAGCTACAAAGTTTACAGAATTTCATTTCTTTTCATGGTTGCTCTAGAGATTACAATATATATTCCTAACTTTTAATGGGTCCATTTTCATGTAAAATATTGAAAGCTTGCCACAGTAATGTCCATACTCCCTACCCTTTCTGTTATGCCTGAGCCTGTTATGTAAAATACAACTATATGCATCATAAACCCATGAGACAATGTTACAGCTTTTGCTTTAAGCAGTTTTGTGGATTATACAAAATCAAGAGGGAAAGGCAATCTGCCTTTTCAGACATCTGCCACTTCTGCTACTCTCTTTTGTCTCGTGTTGTGGCTTCCGTGTGGTGTCATTCTACACCCAAAGAACCACCCTCAGCATTTCCTGTAGCAGAGGAGGCCTGCTGGCCACAAGTGCTTGTAGTTAGAGCCGAAAATGTCTATTGCCTCCAATCTTCATTTGAATCATATTTTCATTGGATATAATATTTGCGCCTGACCAGCTGTTTGCTTCTAGCACTTTGAAGACGTTGGTCCACTGTCTTCTGGCCTCCCTGGTTGCTAACGAGAAGCCAGCTTTGGAATAGCTGTCACCTAGACTGATTTTTCTCCTGGTCCCGGGTCTCTGTGTCCACTTGGGCACATGCCTGATATGGCATTTCCTGGATGTTGGAAACTGTTCATTTTATAGTGTTGGGTGCTAGACTTTGTTGTACTCCGTTAAAAAAAATATTGTACTTTTCTTGCTTACATTTAAGTTTTGGGAATTAGCTCTTTTGAGAACTTTCGTGAAGCCTTGGGAGGGAAAGTCTCAGTGGCACCCAGTCTGGGGCTCATTTGGCCGCCCCATGGAAGCGACGGCCTCCCGCACGCCGTACCTCATGTGTGACAAGGTTCCACACCCTAGCTGGCTGGAACATGAGCCGTCCCCACACGTGTGTAAGTTCTGAGAGCTTCTCAGCCTCCCGCTGTCTGCCAGTCCTCCCCTTTGCAGCAAATCTTTGTTACCGTCTCGAGAAGACCGATCTTAGTTTTCTCACTGGTGTTTTCATTCACTTCTTGTACCCGGGGGAGAAGTTCTCTTTATTTTTCTTGCTTGGGACTCACCGAGCTTCGTGAATTTGAGGTCTGGTGTCTGCTGTGGATTCTGGAAAATCCCTGCTGTGCCTCCTTGCGCGTTGCCTCTTCCCCCACCTCTGCTCCGTGTGCCGCGTTCTTTTAACTCCTGCTTACCCCTCACCTCCTTCTAACTCTGTGGTGCACTCTGTGCTGCTACCTCAAATCTGTGCCCTGGATTTCGTATGTAAGAACTTCGGTTCCAATTCAGTCTCTGAACTTCTGTGTGACCCACTCGCTGTTTGTTTCAATTATTCAATTTCTCATTTCTGAAAGTTCTGTCGGGTTCTTCGTCAACTCGACGCATCGGCTTTGATAGTTTCTGCTACTTCACAATACAATTTTCCTCTTTTGTTTTTTTTCAGTGAATTACACGTATGCATTTATACCCTTTTTATGAGTCCAACATCTGGTGTGTGTGTGGTTTCTGCCTCCCCTTGGCTGTGACAACCCCTCTCCTTTGTTTGTGGAATCCTCATCCTGAGCTCACGTGTCGTGGAACTTCATCCGTAAAACTCTTTGCAGTCATTGCTGTTGTTTAAAGTGTCTTCCTTCAGAAAAGACCTGCGTCTGCTTCTGCTTGAGTGTCGCGGAATGAATAGGGTTTTCTCCTTTGACCATCTACTAGGGTCAACCTAGTCCAGAGGACACATCTTCCCCACTCGTCCCCTGGAGATACTGGTCCCCACAAGTCCTGACTTTGCAGGAGCCTCTAACAGAATCCCTCAGCCTGCCGGGGCCCCGCCTCCTCTTCCACCATGTTGGACCTTGGACATGCAGGCTCTGACCCACTGGACGTCAGCAGACACCCTCGGGAAAATACCTGCTCCCGGGATGGCTTTCCCTCGTAGAAGCAGGACCGCCACACACAGCCCTGTAGGCTCTCCCTGGGGCACCCCGGGGAGAGCCACGAGTATGTGCTGAGGTGGAAGTGACCCTCATGGGGCCTCCCCTGAGCCCCACAGGGCAGCCCCGGGTGGCACCGTGCTGGCTTACAACCTCTGCACTCACAGGCTTTCTCCAGGGTACAGCTGCACCCAGCTCTGTCAGAAACTCTGCAGGAGAGGGTTACCCAGAAATAATGCCGGCAAGGCCAATCCCCAGCCTCCTTTTGTTCTTCTCGCAAACACCTGATTCTCCCTGCTTTCTGCAGTTTTTATCAGTCACGTGAGCTATCTCTGTGACGTGCACAAACGTAGCTGTCTATAAATACGTCTTTGCTACTGTGCCCCAGTCGATAACTGTTATGGTTTGAAGTTAAAAATAATTTAAAATCTTCATGAAATGGATTTAAAATCAACTCATTCTTGGGGCGCCTGGGTGGCTCAGTCAGTTAAGCGTCCGACTTAGCTCAGGTCATGATCTCGCGGTCCGTGAGTTCAAGCCCTGTGTCGGGCTCTGTGCTGACAGCTCAGAGCCTGAAGCCTGTTTCAGATTCTGTGTCTCCCTCTCTCTCTGCTCCTCCCCCACTCATGCTGTCTCTCTCTATGTCTCAAAAATAAATAAACGTTAAAAAAAAATTTTTTTTTTTTAAATCAACTCATTTAAGGGCACCTGAGTGGCTCAGTCGGTTGGGTGGCCGACTTCAGCTCAGGTCATGATCTCATAGTCCATGAGTCCGTGGGTTCGAGCCCCATGTCGGGCTCTGTGCTGACAGCTCAGAGCCTGGAGCCTGCTTCGGATTCTGTGTCTCCCTCTCTCTCTGCCCCTCCCCTGCTCTCTCTCTCTCGCTCTCAGAAATAAATAAACATTTAAAAAATTTTTTAAATCAACTCATTCATGACCTAAGATGAATTAAGAAGCATAGCAAGCAATGCTTATGTAAGTCACAAACGTAATTAATGTTTTTCGATAAGAAACACCCTGAAAAAGCCAAAATTATGCCATAGCTGCAAAGCAAAATGTTACAAATGATTCAGAGCAAGATTAACAAAGAAAAACCAATCCGCATTCCGTAAAACTTGCGTTGATCAGGAGCCTGACTTAAATTTGTGTTGAATTCAATATAAATGCAGTTAGACGAAGCATTTTCATGATTAGCTTTCACTTCGTATTTCTTCTGAGGAAGCAGACTCCTCGCCATTTCACATTCAATGTAAGTCCATCGCGGGTGAAAAGATGGCTAAATTGGTCCATCCTTTTGTAATAAAGTATCTCACGACTTGTTTATCTGATCAATGAGGAGTGTATTCTCAAGCTGTTCGGTGTTAATGGGCCGGGCCCTGGAATGGAGAATTATCGACACTCAGACAGGCAGGGGGAGCCTGCAGATTCGGATCGGGTTTCCTGTCGGCAAGTGACAGGCAGCCGTTACATTGTCGGAGCCGAGAACACACGTCCTTTGTGTCTCATGCTGCTGAGATGCCCAAATCGCAGAAATATTTCTAACTCAGAATTGTTAAATTCGCTTTTTAAAAAACTGTATCTCGACACCAAAAGGATCACTCGGAAACGGCAATATTAACACACGCACAGAAATACGGGGTGGAAGCTTAAAGGCCCAATTTCTGTCCCCCAGGAATTTATTTCGTTTTATCTGCGTTGTTTTGAACGCACACTTCCATCCGTCCGTCCGTCCGTCCGTCCACTGTCCCACCTGTCCATCCGTCCATCCATCCATCCTTTCCTGTATCTAACCAGCAAGTTGGAACTGGGTTCTGGGGCACGGCGGCATGAGCGGACCAGGAGCCTGGCCCGAGTGGGGGTCTCAGGTGCGCGTGTGAACCACACCCCGTCAGGCTCAGCGCCTGGCTCTGGGGTTAGGTGAGGCCAGACGCACACGAGGCCGCAGCCCCCATCTGCCTCGCAGCCTGGGGAGCCGGCTAACTGCTCCAAAACTCAGTTTTCTTATCTACAAAATAGACTTACTATATCGCTTCCAAGGTGACAGTGAGGAACAAGTGACATCATCTACGCACAACACTCGGCACGTCCCGGGAAGACGGAAACTCCCCGGAACGTTCACCAGCATTGAATCCGAAAGCCCCGAGAGCCGTGAGAGCGCCGGGCAGGCGGCAAACCAGCACGCGAAATGCTCGGTTTCCCGCCTCCCAGACGGCCTCCTCTGCCTCAGCGATTCGCCGTCCCCCTGGCACTTCGTACACAGGGAAACGCCCGCAGCGAGCAGCCTGCTGGGGCTTTTGAGCACGGCCCTGCTGTCCCCGTAAGGACTACAGCCGCTAGATCTGGCTGCCAGGACTCAGTGTCACCGGCGGCCGGTTTAGTAAGTGAACAAGGGGCCCTTCTCTGCAAACCACCAGAAATGATCGGGGGCAAAGACAGCTCTGCCTCCAATAACATGAGGGAAAGGCCCCCCGGCACCCCGACCGACAGGCTTTGAAGGGCCCCAAATCAGGAAACACTGGCCCGGCCTGGCGGACCCGGGACCCGCCTCTCCGGAGAGGGAACCCCCAAGGGGCCTCCAGGGGCCGCTCTGACAACAGCAAGGTCCTGGGGAGCAGGGGGCCGACGGCAGCTTCCTCCCAGCGGTGCTCACCTCTGTGGTGACACGGGGCCTCTGTGTGGACTCGGCCAGTTAACAGCCAGCAGCACACAGACGACCTCCTGACGTTTCTTCACCCGCGTGAGCTCGCCTTCCCTGTCCCTTACTTTTCCTTTGTCACGACCTCTGCTACCGCCAGTTCCCAGGGACACAATCGCCCTTCACCGGCGGCCGCTGCCGGTCCAGACCTACAGAGACGAGGGAGGGCCGCAAACCCAGGCTGTGTGGCCCGGCCGGAGGAGACCGGGACGGGCGGGGGGTGCAGGGCACCCGGACAGAGCGACAGCCACCCAGCCCGCCTCTGAATCCTGCCCATAGCACCACAAAGTGTGGTGCTCTTTGCAGCACTCCGTCAGGACGAACCCTCAGGACCTGCTCTAAGGTCTCTGGTGACACCCTTCCAGACAGGTCCTGAGTCCTTTCTCCCGTGAGGCCCCTCCAGACAGGTCCCAGGTCCTTTCTCCCGCAACGCCCTTCCAGACAGATCCGAGGTCCTTTCCCAAAAGCAGGGCTACTCACGGCGTTCGTGGAACCTGGGCCCAGACCCTGGCAAGTTCTTTCAGTGTTTTGAGCCTCGGTTTCCCCATCTGTAAAATGGAAACATAAATACTATCCTCTGCCTCTCAGACCGATTGTAAGGCTTAGGACCTAAATTTTTGTCACTAAGCATGCCATTTCATGAGTACGTCAGACCCCAGCAGCACCCAATAATGATAGCTCAGTAATGGTCCATATTCTACCCAAGATACACATTTCCTTTTCCAAAACATTTCCAAGTAATTTAGTGGTGCCCCTCGCTCCTGCTGGGATGGAGGTGGTTGAGGCCACCCCTCCGTGGCCATGTGCCCTTTCTTTAGAAGGCCACCCCTTCCATCCCCAGGAGTTAGCCTCCCGCGTGAACCCTGGGTTGCCAGTGTCCCATGGCCATGCGGTGGGTGGAGGCTAGTGTGACAGGGGCCCGGCAACGCCTGGTCTCCCCTCTTAGAAGTCCCCTCCCCCCACCAGCAGAGAAACCCACGGCCACAGCAGAAGCTACCACCTGCTCCCTCCTCTCGGATTTGCCCCCGAAGCAGCCTGAGGGACACAGTCCTGGGGGAGCCGCTCCCAGGGCTGTCCCGCAGCATGTGGACAGTCACGGCACCAGGCAGTGGGCACTGTGGGGGTCGCCGATACCCCCCCACACCCTGGGCCCCAAACCCCCCCCCAAATGGAGGTCCGCTCCTGAGACCCACCTTTCCTGAATCACAGCCTGGCCCCGGTGACCTGGGGACTCCGGGTCATAACGGCTGAGCTCCCTGGCCCCAGTGTGAGCACGTGACCACCCCACTGGGTCCACACAGCAGCCCCGCGAGGAAGGCGTCGCTTTTCATCCCTGGTCCTCAGATGAGGAAACCCAGGCAGGTGAGACGGCCTGATGTCGCAGAGTGCTGGCTGGTGGACGGGGTCCTGAACCTGTCGTCAGTCCATCCGTAACTGACGAGCTAAGTAATCCAGACTAATCCCCGACTGTGGGGTTGGGACGTGAGCTCAGAGCACATGCACATCCTAGAGGCACTCACGTTTATGTGATAAACCCTATGTAACAGCAGTTACCATGTTAACCATTTTCTCCTGGGCGATTTGGTGGCCCTGAATCCATGGTGATGTTGCATCACCGTCACCACCGCCTGAGGTCCACGCCTGCGGTCCACGCCTGCAGTCCACGCCTGAGGTCCACACCTGTGCCCCACGCCTGCGGTCCACGCCTGAGGTCCACGCCTGCAGTCCACGCCTGAGGTCCACGCCTGCGCCCCACACCTACCTTCCGCCCCAACATGCAGCCTCACCTCCGCCCTGCAGCCGGGTGATGCTCTCCCGTCCCCACTTCTGCTACCTGCCGGTTCCAGGCATCTTGTGCAGGTGGATCCGTGCAGGACCCGTCCTGTGTCCAGCACATCCCGATTAGCGTGTTTTCAAGGTACATCCGTGGCGTGGAAAATTTCCTTCCCGTCTGTCGGTAACATTCTGGTTGTGTAGATGGCGCGTCGCTGTCCGTCGGCGTCCGGTGGCTCAGGGGACGGTTTCCCGGCGGCTGTGGGTCCTGTAGGCTGTGTGCCCGGCGCCCGGCGGCTGCTTGAGCCCCTGAATTCACTTCTTGCGGGGGGACGTACCCGGAGCAGCAGACGTGGGTCGTCCGGTAGTTCTAGCTTTGACTCTTTGAAAAAGCGCGGTTTTTCACAGAGGCTGCTCGATATTCACTTTTACTCGAATTTATAATTTGTTCGGGCGGCTCTGGGCCCTTATCCCACCACCGGCTAAAGTAGGGTTACTGAGAAACGTATTCAAGGTCTAGGGAAAGGTACCCAAGAACTTAAGACCATGGTACAATGAGATAAATAAGATTTTAAGAAATCACAAATGTTCTGGCCAACCATCCATGTACAGGAAATAGATGATTTTAGAATATTGCATGTGGACCCATTAGTTACCCTGATTTCTTTGGCCTCCATCTTAGGGGTAAAGGGGTGAAAAGTAAAACAAATCACACACATCGTAGCTCCCTTGGGTGCTGCTCTCCCCAGAGGGAGAGTCCACGTGAGGCCACTCTCCCCCCCCAGCTGTTGGGTCCCAGGAAGCCGCCCACAAGCTCAGCCCCAGGGGAGTTTGTAATCTGGGGAGCCCCCGTCTTGTTCTTCATGTGCTAGAGAACCTGGCGGAAGACCTTCTCCCCCGATTCGGGGATTTGTCCTGGGGGCGTGTGTGAACCACACCTTATCGAGGGATGCGAATCAGAGGCAAAGCTTGGGAGGCGACCCGACACTGCCTTTCTGTCTCGGGTCTTGGTCTCATTTCCGGGGTAACAGGAGTGTGGCGTTAGGCTCCTCGGCAGTCTTCCAGCATGTTCTCCTGTCGCCGGATGAGGTCCTGGGCTCCCGGAGGGCAGGACGGGAGGTCCCTGCACAAAGAGGGATTCGAGTGCACCCCGGACATGGGGGGCAGGAGAAGGGAGTCCCGCTGGGCCCCAGAGACCTCGTCTATACTGCCGTCAGAACAGGACTGTCTGTTGCCACTTGAGGAGGAGGACTCTCCACTGAGGGGTTTACTTGGGAGGAGGATCCTGTAGCGGAAACAGCACATGCCGCCCGCCTGTCCACGCCGGGACCCGTCCACGCCGGGGCCCTTCCACGCTGAGGCCCTTCCACGCTGGGGCCCTTCCAGGCTGGGGCCACCCACTGCGGATTTGGAGCAAAAGCGGAAGAATCTTCAGGCATGAGACGCAACCACAATAATTTGAGATGCAAAGAGACACCTGAAGGTGAATTTAGAACACGCTTAACACGTTATGCACTTAACGCAAGGAAGACGGCCCGGGGGCGGGCCCTGGGCACGGAGGCCCCTTCGCAAGGGCGCCTCGGGAGGGTCAGCGCGGCTGGAGCCCGTGCAGGGAGCACGGCTGCAAACGCAGACACTTCTTTCTTGTTCTTTTTCTTTTTTGTTGGGCTTTTTTTTTTTTTTTTTTTTTTGAGTGAATGAATAGCCATGAGGTTAATCTTGAGGATTCTGTTTACGGCAAAGGAAAGCTTTTGTGAAAATTGCAGGAAAAGGCGCCGGCTTGTGAGAATGTCTTCAGAAAGGCCGTGGAGGGCGGGTGCACACGGGACATCGTTCCCCAGCCCGTGGAGGGCAGGCTGAGGTCACTGAGAGCCCAAGGGACAGCTTGTCTCTCAACTGTCACCAGAGCTGATGCGTTACCACAAAGAACTGCTTCTTGCGTGAAGATTGTCAGATTTTAACCACACTTATTATATGTATCATTTCTACTAAGCACCCTAAATTTCTCTGTAGCCATTTGCAAATAGAACGTATTTTTATAATAAATACCCCATAAATTTCAGCATTTGGTCAGTGGTTGAATCTCAAGTGAAGACAAGTTTATAATGAGAGAAGCAGAAAGTGAGCAAGACAGCAAGAGTGAGCGAGAGGGAGGGAGAGGGAGGGAGGGAGGGGGGAGGGAAAGAAGCAGGGGGGAGAGAGAGGGGCAGAGGGAAGGACAGAGGGAGGGAACGAGAGAAACAGAGGGAGAGAGGGAGGGCAGGAAGGAGGGGAGGGAGAGGGAGGGTGGGAGGAGAGGAAGGGAGGCGGAGGGAGGGAGAGAGGGGGAGGGACAGAGGGACAGAGGGAAGGAGGTAGAGAGAGAGGGAGAGAGAGAGGGAGAGGAAGGGAGAGAGGGAGGAAGAGAGGGGGAGAGACACAACCAGTGGCTGTGTTTCGACATGACCCTCCAGGCCGCTGAGCCCTGGACGTAGGAGCCTGGCTGCAGGGCAGATGCCTCGTTCGGCCAGGCCACCCGCCCCCAGGAGCTGCCATCGGACCTTCATCTGGGGCGTGACAGTGAGATTCGTCACCCTGGGAAGGGGAGAGAGGAAGGCACCAGCTCAGACCCGCAAACCTCCGTTGTGCTCAGAGCACCCCCCCCCCAACCCTCCACCCTGGGCTCCCTCTGCAGCGAGGGGAGTGGTCGGGTGGGGGGGCCACACAGGGGTCCAGGGCGCAGCTGAAAATCCGTCCCTGCCCCAGAGGGCTGGGGCCCTCACAAGCCACCCAGGGCAGGAAAACCCTGGGGGTTTCTACCTAATGTGATCTTCTTGCCAGACAAGCAGGTTCCTTTGGTGCCGGATTCCTGCAGCCTCCCTGCTGCCCGTCCCCTGCCCACCCCCCCCCCCCGCCCCCGACGCCGGCCCAGGAGACGCTCATATAATAGAGGTGCGTCTTCTGGAACACGGGTAATGGAACAGTGCCCGGGGTGGCCTTCGGCGGAAGAGCAGAGCCACAGATGCTGCCTCTTCGGCAACACGCCTCATAAATTGGCGCGAGACCCTGGGTGACACGGGCGCGGCCGGCGCTCAGTCACCAGGGACCCCGTCGCCAGGGGACAAGGTCGTGGAAGCTCATCTGTTTCATCCCACCGGAGACGTTACCGGACGCTCGGCCCTACGGCAAGAGAAGGAAACCGCGGAGACGGGCATGGGCCTGGGAAGGGCTGACACGACCCGTCAGCTCACCTGTGGAGAAAGTGCCGGGGAGAAGCGGTATCGATTTTTCTCACAAGCCAGTGCGCAGCTTTGTCAGACAAAAGAATAGAGATGTCAACCCCGGATCCTCGGTCGCCGGCGATCGCAAAGCCGAGGCCGGAGTGCCTGCCGAGCGCAGCCAGGGGCGGAGGCGGCCTTCGGACACATTCTCCGCACAGGGCCAGCTTCCCTGAAGAAGGAGATGAGATCAAGGCCCGGGCGGGCGCAGCCGGGAAGCAAAGCGGGGCATGGGGTAGGAGAGGCGCTGAGACGACCCAGCCGGCGGAGGGACTGCGCGGTCCCAGCCGCCATCACCTGTCACCTCGGAAGCCGCAGGAGACGTTTCTGCTGCTGGGGTCGCGGGAAGGTCGCAGATATTGACTCAAACGCTTTGCTCAGTTGGAAGGACCACAAAACTAATGGACAATTTAGATTCCAGAGAGAATCCGCTGGAACGTATTTTCATCTCTCATCCACACAGAAGGGAGTGTGAACCACTTACTGAGGTTTACGTTTTGTCCGATGGTGGGAGTCGCTCCGACACCCCAGGCCTCAAGTGCCGAATGTCTAATTGACGGATGCATCCCCTTACCGCACCTGCCAAGGAAGCATCTGAACACAGAGAGAGAGCCTGGGTCTGGTGGGGAAGGGGCAAACCTTCTGCTCTATTTTCGGACAGCTAACCACACATAGCGCTCCCTTCAGGCTCCACCTGCCTTCGTCCCACATAAATCCGTCTGTCACCCTGGCAGAGCCCGCTCAGCCCGCCTCGCTCACTCGGCGAGGTCTGGGAATCACGGGGCGTCGAACGGGGGCCCACGTTCAGAACAAGAGTGTCATCGTCATCGTCGTGGCAGCCCCGGGGACGGCTTGGAAGGATGCTACGGAGACCTGGGGGAGAGTCTCCTTGTGTCTTGTGTTTCGTGTTTCGCTCCTTTAAAAGTTGAGTCACATGGGGCGCCCGAGTGGCTCAGTCGGTTGAGCCTCTGACTGCGGCTCAGGTCATGATCTCACGGTCTGTGAGTTTGAGCCCCGCGTCGGGCTCTGGGCTGACAGCTCGGAGCCTGGGGTCTGCTTCCGATTCTGTGTCCCCCGCTCTCTCTGCCCCTTGCATGCTCGTGCTCTGTCTCTCTCTTGTCTCTCAGTAATAAACAAACATTAAAAATAAATAAATAGGGGCACCTGGGTGGCGCAGTCGGTTAAGCGTCCGACTTCAGCCAGGTCACGATCTCGCGGTCCGGGAGTTCGAGCCCCGCATCGGGCTCTGGGCTGATGGCTCAGAGCCTGGAGCCTGTTTCCGATCCTGTGTCTCCCTCTCTCTCTGACCCTCCCCCGTTCATGCTCTGTCTCTCCCTGTCCCAAAAATAAATAAACGTTGAAAAAAAAATTAAAAAATAAATAAATAAATAAATAAATAAATAAATAAATAGATAGATAAAAGTTGAGGTCACAGAACTTGACTTTCCCATTGATGGTTTCCAGTCAGGAAAGAGTTACAAATGGGGGGTGGTGGTTGGGTACCACGAAACATGAGTGGTCAGTGCTTGGACTCCCAAAATAAAAGTTCCTGAACATCTGAGGGTTGCAGGGGCTTTCTCTGACCACGGCTAGATGGTCACACTTGCCATGTGCCCCAGGTGGGTCTCTCATGTCCGTGTCTGAAACACTCATGAACGCACTGAGTGCGACTCCCCAAATCCGTATGCTGGAATCCTGAGCCCACTGTGGTGGTGTTGGGGCACGGTGAGCTCGTGAGACGGACCCCATAAGCGGAAGCAAGCCCTGCTTCTGCCCTCCACTCTCTCCGACACACGGGGACTCAAAGAGACGTTGGTCTGCAACCTGGAAGCGGGTCCACGCCAGACGCCCAATCTGCCCGCCCCACGACCCTGGACTTCCCAGCCTCCGGGGCCGTGAGGCACAAATCTCCATCACTTAAGCCAGCAAGACTGTGGTATTTTGTTACGGAAGCATGAACTGAGGCGACCCGTGCACTTACAACCATTGCTTCCTTCGGAGAAAGTGCTCTCCTCAGGCGCAATATCCCGCAGAATGCGGGATTGCCCGAAGTTGACGGACAGTGACCCTCGGACCCTGCAGGCTGCCCTGCCCCGAGCGGCAGCCTGCTGGAAAACTGAATCCCAGCTGGCGGGCAGGCGGGAGCTGCGGGCCAAGCCGGGGCTCTGGGAGGGATGTCCCCCCCTCCCCGCGGGCCCCGTCCCCACCGCTGGCGACTGGGCCACGGTGTGCTCTCAAACTCCTATAGTTCACTCCCCACACCTGTGCTCTGGAAAGCATACTGAGGCAGGTGTTTACAGCACGTAGAGCATCTGTGTGGCCCCAAGCAAAGACGTCCCCCTCCCCACCGATGGCCTCCTCCTTGGGGCCCTTCTGGGTTCTGTCGGCAGTGGGGGCTCCTTACGACAGCAGAAAACGTTTGGGGCTGACAGTGGAAACAAGTACAATGTTATCGCACAGAAATGAGCTCACACCCAAGTTTGCAGTGAGGAATAAGCTAAAGTCAAACCACGCGCTGAATATGTCAAGGAAGGGCTATTGACTGTTGAGGGGACCAGGCGCCACGAGACACAGACGCACAACAGTGACCCGGAGACAGACCCGCACAGACGTGTGTCACCACGGGGCCACAGGACGCAGCCACAGCTCTGCCCCGGCCACGTCCGCACACAAGCCTCTCCTCCTAGACCGAGCCTCCCCTTGCGGCTCTTCACCCTCTGTCCCTGCAGGGGCCTCCTCCCACTCGCAAAGGCCTGGCGGAGGCCGCACAGCGTCACCGTGCCCCCGGCACCCGCCGCCCCAGGCGCCTGCCTCACAGGAGCGCTGAGGGGGCGCCTCGGTCCGCCAGGCTGCAGGAGGCCTCTAGCTCATTCCCATCGAGGCACCGTTGAAGCTTCCGTTTCCTTGGAATTTTACTAAAACCCGGCCCATGTGTGTCCATAGATCACACTCGCGTTAGCTTTGGGACTGGTACAGGAGTCAGACTCGCTCGTTTGAAAAATGGATCCTCTCAAGTTTACAATCTACCTCCTTCCCTTAAAACCAGCGGATCAGGGGCGCCTGGGTGGCGCAGTCGGTTAAGCGTCCGACTTCAGCCAGGTCACGATCTCGCGGTCCGTGGGTTCGAGCCCCGCGTCGGGCTCTGGGCTGATGGCTCGGAGCCTGGAGCCTGTTTCCGATTCTGTGTCTCCCTCTCTCTCTGCCCCTCCCCCATTCATGCTCTGTCTCTCTCTGTCCCAAAAATAAAAAAAAAAAACAAACAAACAAACAAAAACGTTGAAAAAAAAAACCCAGTGGATCTGTCACACTAACCCCCCTGAGCACGTCCTCGAAGGTTCCAGTTTCCCTGTTGAATCCCACCCTCCTGCTCCTGCCACCCCACCCTCAGACAGCCACCAATCTGCTCTCTGTCCCTACAGACACACTTGCATTTTCTATAGTTCTCTCAGTGGCTGCATAGTTCACATACTCGGTGTATATATATATATATATATATATATATATATATATATATGCTGGGTGTATAAACTGTTCTTAAATTTTTTTTCTTAACGTTTATTTACTTTTGACACACAGAGACACAGAGCATGAGTGGGGGGAGGGTGACAGAGAGAGGGGGACACAGAATCCGAAGCGGGCTCCAGGCTCCCAGCTGTCAGCCCAGAGCCCGACGCGGGGCTCAAACCCACGGACCGCGAGATCATGACCCGAGCCGAAGTCGGACGCTTCATCGACTGAGCCACCCAGGCGCCCCTATAAACTGTTCTTTAAGTAGGACTGTTAAACTGTTAAGTAGGACTGTTAAACTGTTCTTTAAGTAGGACTGTTCTTTTTTTTTTTTTTAAATGTTTATTTATTTTTGAGACAGAGAGAGACAGAGCATGAACAGGGGAGGGTCAGAGAGAGAGGGAGACACAGAATCGGAAACAGGCTCCAGGCTCTGAGCTGTCAGCAGAGAGCCCAACGCGGGGCTCGAACTCACGGACCGTGAGATCATGACCTGAGCCAAAGTCGGACGCTTAACCGACTGAGCCACCCAGGCGCCCCAGGACTGTTCTTTAAGTAGGACAGTATAAACTGTTCTTTAAGTCGGACTGTTAAACTGTTGAGTAGGACTGTTAAACTGTTCTTTAAGTAGAACAGTACAGGACGTAGGAATCTTTGTCTGGTTTCTCCCACGGGCATTAGAATGTTGGGATTCATCCGTATTTCTGTGCATCTCAATAGTTATTTGTTCTTTTTTTTTAAGTTTTTATTTAAATTCTAGTACAGTTAACATACAGTGTAATCTTAGTTGCAGGCGTACAATTTAGCGATTCCACATTTCCATACAACACCTGGCGCTTGTCACAAGTGAGCTCCTTAATAGTTGGGTTTTCCCCTTAATATCACTAAGTAACGTTTTGTTAAAAAGACATCCCAAGGTGTATCCATCCACACGTTGATGGCGGTTGGGATCCGGCCTCATGATTAGCTGTAACAAATAAATTGCCATGACGTGTCCACCCCTTTGTGATCACATACCTTGTCTTTTCTCCGGGGTGGGTCCATAGGCACGGGCTGGCTGAATCAGAGAGTGGGCGCGTGTAACTTCTTGAAAAAACGATTTGCACAGTAACGTGAATGCATTTAACACTAGTGAACTGCACAGTTTGAAACGGTTAATACGGTAAATTTTATGTTATGTGTCCTTTTGCACAATTAGAGAAACAAAAAATAAAGTCGACAGGTTCAGGTGAAAAACTAATGATACCACCACGCGATTTTCTTAGACTCTCACTGTACCTGGCGCCTGTTGCCGATGGGATCCATAAATGCTCTTAGATCGATAAATTCAGTTTCGTTTTGTTTTTTTAATCACAGCATGACCAAGCATTGAAATCAATAAGAAAACTTTCTTCATCTGGTTATTTCATTAATTTATAACTGTACATATATAAAAGAAGAAGAGGAAACCTATCATATCAGACCTTTAAGGAAGTTTCACTCGGCTAACAGAAAACCAAAGATAATCCAAATACAATTCTGGCAAAAAGCCCAAAATACAAGGTTGTGACCAATAACTTCAAAGCGCTATGTTAAGGGGTTCATTATCAGAGCTGACACGGGCTGGCGTCTCTAACATCCGCCCCCGCAAGACACATCTGAGCACTTGAACACCTGCTCAAAGGTGTTCCTCTTCCTCTAGCCTTCTCTGATGCAGCATTGCCACGTGTTTCTCTCAAGGACAGAACGTGTCCGCTGACTTTACAAAGCGTGCTTTGGACAGGAGTGTCCAGGGACCCTGTTGCCCGCTGGCCCTTGGTGTTGAGGCAGGGCTTGTGTTAAAGTCAGACACACGAGCCGCCGGTGGAGTCGGTCGGAGGGAAGAGAGGGAAGCTGTAAACGAAATCGGTGCGGAGGGTGCCACAGATAGAGGCAGAACGGAGCCGCCCTGGAGAGCCCGCAAGTAGGCCCCTTACTCACCCGTACTTGAACGACACTGTCTTGTTTCTGCCCGTTATCGTGCTACCTGAACCTCTTGGTATTTTGTCTGAAAATGTGGTCATCTCTTTGCAGTAGCCCTTTATCATCAATAAGCTCGGAAGACACATCGGGGGATGTCGAACGCAAAACAAACAACACGGAACTCACAAAATTTCCCGGAGGGTACCCGTGGCGCAGATATAAACCGGCGTACCTTCCGACCACACGGGGTGTGGAGCCACTTTCTCATCTTGGACACCTGACGGCTGCCTGGTGGTACCTCGACACCCCTCCTCACTACCCGTGGGCCGCCATCTTTTCGTGGGCGTACTTGCCATTCATTCCTCTTCTGTGGTGGATCATCTGTTCGAATTTTGTCCATTCTTAATTGCTCATTTTCATCTCAGAGTTTTGAGAGTTATTTATATGCTCTGGCTACAAGTCCTTTGTCAATGTAAGATTAGCATTTTTTTCCCCACTCAATGGCTTGTCTCTTCATTATCCTATCAGTATCTTTCAAAGAACAGAAGTTTTCATTTTTATGAAGTCAAATTTATCAAATTTTTACTTTTATGGACCATGCTTTTGATGTCATATTTAGGGAATCTGCCTAACTCAAAGTCACAAAGATTTTCTCCTATGATTCCTTCTGAAATTTTTCATAGACTTAGGCTTTATATTTCAGCCCATAATCCATTTCTGTATGATGTATGGATCAAAGTTCATGTTTTTCATGTGGATATCCAATCGTTCCAGCACCATTTCTTAGGAAGATTCTTCTTTCTCTGCTAACTTCACTGTATGTTGAAAGCCAGCTCTTCGTACATGTGGTTGTCATTTTCTGGACCCTCTATTCTATTGATCTGGTCTGATTTGCAGCCAATCACGCCGCCTTGATTATGGTCGCTCTAAGTCTTAAAATAAGATGATGCTAGTCCCCCCAACTTTGTTTTCCACTTTTAAAGTTGTTTTGGCAATTCGAAGTCTTTTTGCAATTGCAAATTAATTTTAAAATAAGTTTGTCAGGGGCGCCTGGGTGGTGCAGTCGGTTAAGCGTCCGACTTCAGCCAGGTCACGATCTCGCGGTCCGTGAGTTCGAGCCCCGCGTCAGGCTCTGGGCTGATGGCTCGGAGCCTGGAGCCTGTTTCCGATTCTGTGTCTCCCTCTCTCTCTGCCCCTCCCCCATTCATGCTCTGTCTCTCTCTGTCCCAAAAATAAATAAAAAACGTTGAAAAAAAAATTTAAAATAAGTTTGTCAGTGTGTACAAAAATGAAAGCCTGCTGGTGTTCCTTGGGATGGCATTGAAGAGGTCAAATTGGGAAGAGATGACATCTTACTAATATTGGATCCTTGGATCTGTAAACATATATATCTACCCATTTGTTAAGGTGTTCCTTAATTTCTCTTAGAAACAGGTTAATGTGAGGGACACATGGGTGGCTCAGTTGGTGGAGCATCTGACTTCGGTTCAGGGCAAATTCCCACAGTTCGTGAGTTCGAGCCCCACATCAGACTCTTCATTCAGCACAGAGCCCACTTGGGATCCTCTGTCTCCCGCTCTCTCTGCACCTCCCTTGCTCTCTCTGTCTCTCTCTCTCTCTCAAAAATAAATAAATAAACATTTTAAAAATCTACAACAAAAAAGATATGTTTTCATTTTTAGTATATAAGCCTTGCACATTTTGGTCAGACACTATTGTAAATTAATTTCAATTAGTTTATTGCAAGTATATGGAAAAGTGATTCATATTTGTATACAGACTTTGTATCCTGCAATCTGATAACCTCATGAGTATATATAGCCTTTTTATATAGTCTATAGGGTTTCTTACACAGACAACTATGTCACCTGATTATAAAAAGAGTTTTACTTCATCACTTCCAACACTTCCAAATGGGGTAACTTTTACCTGGTTTTTTTTTTTTTGGTATTTTTTTGGTTTTAGAGTTTTGTTTTGTTTTCTTCACTCACTACAGTGGTTAAGCAATGCAGTACAGTGTTAATGAGAAGAGGCAAAAGAGAGCATTCTTGTCTTACTACTAATCTTAGGCAGAAAACATTTATTATTCTACCACTAGATACAAGTATAATTTTTTGTTTGGTGGAGCTTTTTTCCATACATCAGTTTTTCTTTATCAGTTTGAAGAGGTGCCCTCTCATTCCTAGTGTGTTGAGACCTTCATCAATTGTTTTTGTAATAACGAAAAAAAAGTTTGAGGATTGTATTGAGGTGACCATATTTTTTTCCTTTATAGTGTATGAATATGATGAATTACATCTATTAACTTTTTAAAACATTAAGCCCACTTTGAACTCCTGGAATAAGTACTACTTTGCTGCGATGTATCATACTTTTTATACATTGCTAGATTCGATTGGCTAAAATTCCGTTTCCAGTGTTTGCATCTGTTCATGAAGGTAATGGGTCTGCAGTGCCATTTATATTTGGCCCTTAAACTATGTGGGTTTGAACTACCCGGGTCCATGTATATGTGATTTTTTTTTATAAATACAGTACAAGGCTGTAAATGTATTTTCCTTATGATTTTCTTAATAACATTTCCTTTTCTCTAGCTTGCTTTACTGTAAGAATACAGTATATAATGCATATGACATACAAAACATGTGGTTTCTGGTCAACAGCAGTCTATTAGTAGTTAAGTTTTGGGGGAGTCCAAGTTATACATGGGTTTTCGAATGCACGGGGTCAGAGCCCCTAACACCTGTGCTGTTCAGGGGCCACCTGTATGTACATCTTTGTCAGGTTTTGTTGTCAGAACAATACAATATATATTATTACATATATATTATATATTACATATATATAATAATGACTGGCCTCATAGAACAATTTCAAACATATTTCCTCCTCTTCGATTTCCTGTGAGAATTATTATAGAACTGGTATTGATTCTTCCTTGAACCTTTGGTGGAATTTGAATATGAAGCCATCTGGATGAGGAGTTTACTCTTTTTAGGGTTCTTCAGTTTGTATTCTTAAATGAGATTTGGTAGTTTTGACTTTCAAGGTATTTCTCCACTTCATTCAAGTGGTAAAATTGGAAAAAAATTGTTTTATAATATTCCCTTCTTGGTCTGTTAATATCTGTAGGATCTGTAGTGATGTAATCCTTCTCATTTCTGATATTAAACATGTCTGTCTTCTCTCTTTTTTTCCTAAACAGTCTGGCCACAATTCATCAGTTTTATTGATTTTCTTGGTTTTATTTAAATTGTTCTATTGTTTTTCGGGGTTTTTTTTAATACATTGATTTTTCTCTACTTGTTACTTCCTTTTTCTACTTACTTTTTATTTAAGGTTTATTTATTTTGAGATAAGTGGGGTAGGGGCAGAGAGAGAGAATCCCAAGCAGGGTCCACGCTTAGCATGGAGCCCAATATGGGGCTCGATCTCAGGACCATGATGACCTGAGCCACAATCAACAGTCAGACTCTTAACTGGCTGAGCCACCCAGGCCTCTGACTAGAAACATTTTTAAATTATTGAGACTTGTTTTATGGCGTGGTTCATCGTCTACCTTAGTAAATTTTTGGTGTGCTGGAGAAGAATGTGTATCCTGCTATTGTTTTGTGGAGTCTTCTACAAATATAAATTAAGTAAATTAAATGAAAGTATTTTTCAAGTCTTCTACATACTCACAGATAATCTATCTACTGTTATTATCCACTACTTAAACAAAGGCATTGAAATCATTGTCAGTATTTGTGAATATGTCTACTCATTCTTTCAGTTCTATTAGCTTTTGCTTCATCTATTTTGAAGCACTGTTATTATATGCCCACAGGTTTAGGATTATTATATCCCTTTGATGAACTGATACCTCTTATCTTTATGAAGTAGTAACGTTCTTTGCTCTGAAATCTACTTTGTCTCATGTACTATAGACATGACAGCATCGTTGATTTTTAAAATGATCGTTGTGGAATGTATTTTACATACTTTCAACTTTTAACCTATATGTGTTTTGATATTTAAAATGGTTTCTTGGGGCGCCTGGGTGGCGCAGTCGGTTAAGCGTCCGACTTCAGCCAGGTCACGATCTCGCGGTCCGTGAGTTCGAGCCCCGCGTCAGGCTCTGGGCTGATGGCTCAGAGCCTGGAGCCTGTTTCTGATTCTGTGTCTCCCTCTCTCTCTGCCCCTCCCCCGTTCATGCTCTGTCTCTCTCTGTCCCAAAAAAATAAATAAACGTTAAAAAAAATTTAAAAAAAAATAAAATAAAATAAAATAAAATGGTTTCTTCTAGGGAGCACAGACTTGAGTGTTTCTTTTTTATCCAATCATACAAATATTGCATTTTAATTGGATGGTTTAGACCATTTATATTTAATATGATTATTCATATAATTAAATTAAATCTATCCTCTTTAACTTGGTTTCTATTTGTCCCATCTGTATTCCTTTTTGTCTCTTTTTATACCTTCTTTTGGATGAATCAAAAATACTTATGATACATTTTACCTCCTCCACTTGCTTATTAGCTATACGTTTTAGTATTTAGTTTTGGTTTTGGTTTTGGTCATTGGGTTTTCAGTACACAGTTTAGTAAAGTCTACCTGCAGGTTGAATCACATCATTTAGTGGATAAGACTCTTATGGTAACGTAATTTCATTTCTTGCCTTTCAAATTTTGCTCTATTTCATGTATTCTACTCGTATATATTAATCCACATACATTGCCATTATTTCGTTTTACATAAAAAATTATTTTTGTCAGGAGATTTATATGATAAGAAAAGATCTTACATGTTTAACAATACAGTTACCACGTCCTTTCACCCCGTCCATCTCTCTGTGTGGGCACATATTGCCAGCTAGTATTGTTTTCTACCGTTGAAAGGACTTCCTTTAACTTCTCTTTCTTTCCATTTCAGGTCTGCTGATAATAAAATTTGTTCAATTTTTATATCCAAAACTGTATTTCACCGTTATTTGGAAAGATCTTTTTTCTTGGTATAGAATTCTAGATTGATTTATTTTTCCTTTGAGAACTTTAAAGATATTGTTTCATTGTCTTCCTGATTGCTTTGTTGCCAACAAGAAATCGGCAGTCCCTCTTATTATGACTCCTTCATGCATGAAGTGTCTTTTTTGTGGACCACTTTTAAGATTTCATTTTTATCACTGCTATTGAGCACTTTTCTTTTGATATGTCTTTGTACAGTTATTTTCATGCTTCTTGTAATAATTATCTGCTGATCTTAATACTGTATGCTTATAATTTTCTTTAAATTTAGAAAAATTTGGTAGGAATTTCTTAACATACTTTTTCTGCCCACCCTTTTTTTTCTTCTCTCGTGTCTTCACAGGCTTGTATATTAGGCTAATCTTTATCTATATTAGGCTGCTTGAGTTTGTTCTAGAGTTCACTACTGCTCTGCTACTCTCACTCTTTTTAAATTTTTGTTTTATTTTCTTTTATTCTAGATAGTTTCAATTGCTATATTCAAGTTTACTAATCTTTTCTTCTGAAATGTCTAATCTGATGTTGCTTCCACCCTAATATATTTTTCAACTTAGACATTGTATTTTTCATATTTCGATGATTCTTCTGAATCTTTTAATACTAACCTCATCTCCACTTGACTTTTGAACAATCAGGATACAGTTTTAACTGCTTACTATCCTTGTCTGCTAATTCTAACATCTGTGTCTGCCCTGTGTTGATTTCAAATGATTAATTTCTCCCCTCATTATGGGTTGTATTCTTCTTTGCATCTTGGTAATTTTTTGTATTGGATGCCAGATATTGTAAATTTCGGTTTGTTGGGTGCTGAATATTTCTGTATTGCTAAAAATCCTCTTGCACTTTGTTCTGGGATCGTATTAAGTTCCTCTGAAAGTTTCATCTTTGTATACCTTCTTTTAAGGTTTGTTAAGCAGGACTGAGCACTCTAGGTGTAAGTACTCCTCACTGGGGGGGAGCACACCACGATGAGTCTTCTACTCCATGTCCTGTGAAATTGGTTTTGCTCTCTGCCTGGTGGGAACATCCCATATCTCAAGGACCATTGTCCCCTCTAACTTTCTGGACATTTTTCAACCCAGTATTCAGCAACATCCTTACATACATTCATATACATTATCATCATTCTGTTCACTCTCATTTCTCAAGAGTGCACAGTTCTCTCTCCCTCTCCCCCCCTTTCCCTGCTTCTCTCCCCGCCTCCCTCTCTATCTCTCATTATCATCCATTTGAGGAATAAAATCCGAGTCACTATTTAAAGAGAAAATGAAGACTCCAATCACAGGGCTCCCTCGCTGTTTCCCGTATCTCAGTAGTCAGTGTTTTTCACTGTGCTTTGAAAACTTCTATTTCGTATATTTTGTCTGCTTTTTTTCCCCCAGGCATAAGGGTAGATCTAGTCTATGTCATTCTCACTTGGCAGGAACTGGGAGCCCCTTCCTTTTTTAAAAAGAAATGTTTTATTTTAAAACAATTTTAGGTGAGCAGAAAATTATGAAGACAGCACAGCGCTCTCATATACCTCCCACCAAGGTTCTCATACAAATAGCATCATCACTAACATGGTACATTTGCCTTCACTAACGAATCAATATCGACACATTGTTACTAACTGAACTGGTTAGCTAGATTTCCTTAGTTTTTAAACTGTGACTTCGTACTGTTCCAAGATCCTCTTTAGGACCATATTCATTCAGTTGTCATCCCTCCTCAGGTTCCTCCCGCTCCTGTGATGGTTTCTCCAACTTTCCTTGCTCTTGATGACCTTGATGCTTTTGAGGAGTACTTGGCATGTACTTTATGGATTGTCCTTCTGTTGGGATCTGTTTAGGATTTTGGTTTTTCATAATTAAACTGGGGTTATGTGTTTTGGGAGAAAGGCCACGGAGGAAGGTGACCGTTTCCACCAACTGTATCCAGCACGCACACTCTCACAGAGCTTGTCCAATCCCTCCCTGTAAACTTATTCCATTTTCCCCTTCCCACACCTCAGTCCTTAGCAGGTCACCACACGCAGCCCACGCTTCAGGAGGAGGGGTTGTGCGTCGCCTCCACGAGGGCAAAGCAGCTACAAATGTTATTCTGAATTCTTCTGCGTGGAGACCTGTCTTTTCTCCCGTTGTTTAATTATTGATGCAAGCGTTTACTTATATTGGTATAGACTCATGGATATTTATTTTGTACTTTGAGTTATAATGCAGTGCTGTTTGACTTTATTATTCAAAATGTTCCAGTATGTCCACTGGAAGCTCATCCAGTTGGTTCCTATGTCTCCGTGACATGCTCCCATCATTGTAGGGTTTGGGGGTCTGGGGAGTGTGTGTGTGTGTTAGCACTTCCTTACTTTCTGGGGCCACAAGGTGCTCCGGGCTCCTCTTGCCACAGTTCGTGACTCAATCCCTTCTCCAAGAAGCCTGGTTCCTTTTACTGGAGAACGGTGCTGTGAACAGGTCTGAGCTAACGTTGTGCCACTGCTCCTGGATTGTCCTTGCTTCTGGGCCCTCTCAACGGACAGAAGACTGACCCATTTACACACACAAATCTGTAAATGCCTCCACGAGTAACCGTATGCATCTGTACTAAACTAACCACAAGTTCATACTCTATCTCCACCTAACCGATTGCCACACGGGTCACCCTCGCCTCCTGCATCCGTAAACTCTCACTCCAGAAGGAACGTAGCTCCCACCATCTGCCAACATCTAACTACTTGTTAAACTCCGGTAGGCACGTCCCACCCTGTAGTGACAACCTTATCGGCTAGAGGAGAGTGCGGCACGGACTGCTCGTTGCCCGAGTTGCTCAGGTCCGTGCCTTCTTTCCTCCCTCTCTCATGAGGTCCCTTCACGCATTTGCAACACATCTCTTCCATTTTTGGAATAAGCTTTGCCAGTTGACAGTTTGTTCTTCTTTGAGCACGGGGAGGACGGCGTTCCATGTGTTCCGGCTAATGTGTTTCCTCCATTGTTCTTCTGCACGCAGGGCATGTCTGGCCTCTGGCCGCTTCGAAGACGGTCTCCTACCAGTCGAGCAGCAATTCGACTTTGACAAAAATTTTTGTCAAATTTGGAAAATTTGTGGCCATAATTTTTGAGACATTTTGTGAGCCCCCCCCCCCATCATCATCGTGTATGCATTTTAAGCCATGTGACATCTTTTGCAACTTAGCGATGCTTTTTTTCTATAAAACTACTTTCTGTTGCCTCTTCCGCGTTCACTAAACTTTCCTTCCACTCGCTCTTGTCACCGTTGGGCTGTTAGCACCATATGATGCGCTTTCCACCCGAGGTGCTGTGCTGGTTACGTCTGGACTTCTGCCCGAGACTTCCCTTAACAGACATCTCGCCAAGCGAGGAGAGAGGGGTGCCCCTCTTCCTGCAGCTTCCCGAAATTGCTGTAAGTGTGGCTTCCGGCCTCTCTGTTTCCTCCGGGGGTTGCTTTTTCTCGAGCATCAGGTTGTTGTGGAGGGGACGCAGCCAAGGACTCAGGAGACGCTCTGGGCTCCTCCGGAGCACACCCCACTTCTCTCCATCACCCGGCGCACAAGCTGCAGCCACCTGAGGTCCAGGCAGCCACACCTGAGGTACCTCATTCTGCAGAACAGCACTCCCGATGCCGGGCCGACGACCTGCGTTCCACCCTCAGGGGGCCTCCACAGAGGACTTCTGTTTCAGTCGCACTGATTGGGGTGGAGTAAGAAATGCAAATAAATAAGCGGTTTAACTGTATCACTTTCATATCAGCTAGAAGGCAAAATCGATGAGCCACAATCTCTAGGCGGGCGTTAAAAATTGCCAGAAACTAAAGAGCTTTTACACAGCCCCTTGGCATGGCGATAGGGCGGAACACGGGACAAGCAGATATTTTTAACACGCTTGGTTGTTGCCAAGGCAGTTGTCATTGAACGAAATGAAAGTCATCACATCATTAAGATGATGGTGTTATCACCAGTCTATGCATACACGATGTTAACAAAGATTTTCTCATCTCTTTGGCTGTAAACGTGGTCCGCTCTCACAGGGAGCCCACCACTGTGACGGGGCTCTGTCTTTCTGTCAGTAACAGCTTCAGATTCCTGTGGCCTGGGGTGGCCCAAGGTACAGGGTCTCAGGCATCCCAGGGCACTGACACGACAGCCCAAACCTACTTTGCACATTATTAGCATTTGTGGTCAAAATCATCTAAAACCCAAAGTGGATGTAATTCAGTTATAACCTAGGTTTGCGTTTGGAAAGTCATTCAGATTTTTTAATGCTTTTATCCTATTTGATGGACACAAAAAGTGTCATCAAAACTGATTCAATAGACCTTATAGAAACCCACCAACTTCATTTTGATGCCCATTGTCTCAGTTATGCGTGTAACACACACCATGGAGCCTAGTGCTTGAAGCAAAACACACCCCTTACGGTTCAGTGATCTGGCTGGACCGTTCTCCTGCTGGGCTCGCCTGGGCTGCCACGGGGGGCTTCTTCCAGCTGGGGGGGTCAGGTGCAGCCCTGGGCATGGCTGGGCCCTCTCCTAGTGGCCTTCCATCCCCCAGAGGCTGACCAGGGTCATGGTCGTGCTGTCTCAGGGCCACACGGAAGGCAGGCAAGTCCGTGCACGGGGCTCACCAGCACCTGCTCCCCTGGGGTTGCTGATGGCCTTCTGCCCAAAGCAAGCAAGTGCCATGCCCAGAGCCCCCAGGGGAGGGGACTCACAGGGCCTGGATCCCCAGGCGCAGTTCACTGGGGACTACAATGCAACCTTCCCCTGCCCAGTGGGAACATCCAGGGCCCCAGACCTGAAAGTTTCATCTATCTGGCCTCAGGCTGGCAGTCCACGATTTTGTGGGCCACATCACATCCTCACACTTGGCCTTCCCAGTGTGGTTCCTTTGCATCCAGAGAAACCAGACGGGTGTTCCGTGCCCTGAGTGCAGGAGAGACAGCCAAGGCTCTGAGCCTTACTGGCCCCAGTAGTCACGTTAGAAAGTAATTGCTGAAAGCCAGTCCAGCAAAGTTCCACTTTTAAGGAGCATATTTTTAACAGGAAAAGGTATATATTGCTTTTTAAACACTTAGGAATTTTGAAAACTAGAATTTATTTAAAAATTAGCCACGTTTCTCTGAAAACCTATGAAGGTGGTATTCAAAAACCCGTATATCATCTTGGGGCACCTGGGTGGCTCAGTTGGTTAAGAATCTGACTTCAGCTCAGGTCATGATCTCATGGTTTGTGGGTTCAAGCCCCACGTCGGGCTCTGTGCTGACAGCTCGGAGCCTGGAGCTTGCTTTGGATTCTGTGTCTCCCTCTCTCTCTACCCCTCCCCTCCTCATGCTCTCTCTCTCTCTCTCTCTCTCTCAAAAATAAATAAACATTAAAAAAACTGAAAAAAGAAAACCCATATATCAACTTAAGTTACTTCATCCTGAGGAGAAGAGAACATTCTTGTAGTTAACGCAGTTTCTCTGAGCATTTAGAATTTGCAGAAATCATCCATATTCCTGTTTGACACAGATAATCAGTAGGACGTTGTTAAAATATATCTTCTAGAGACTTAACTTAGGCTTAGGATGTTAGCCACCAAAAATTATGTGCAACGGTATTTTACAAAATATGACATCGTTTTATGTACTTGAAACTAAGAATACACTGGGTGTTGTATGGAAACCAATTTGACAATACATTTCATATTAAAAAAAATTAAGAATAAATTGTGGAATTTTGTGAATTGTGAAGTCATTGTAAAGAACGTGCCTATGTGCCCCTCACTAGAAGGAACTAGCAAACGCAGAGCTGAGCTAGAGCGGTGAAGGTTCGCAGGTGCGGCCCCCGGCAGACCCCGGGCACGGCAGCAGGTGGGGAAGCCGGGACCCGGCAGCTGGACGGCACAGGCCGGGCCTTGGAGGCCCAGCACGGACGCACGCGGACCAAGGTGTCCATCGTGGACACCAGCTGAAGGGAGCGGAGGCGGGGAGTGTAGGGGGAGGGCGCTTCTGTGGAGAAGGGCTCGGGATGGGGCAAAAGGGGCCGCGGGCGGGGGTGCGGGGCGCTGGGCGCCTCCATCTGGGCTGTGCCCCGGCCCCCCGGGTGGTCAGGGACCCCTGACGACCTGATGGTCTATCTTCCCAGAGGCTGGAAGAAGGGGTCGGGGCTTGAGGGACAACGTCCTTATTATGGCCACAGCCTCGGGGGCAAAAGGGAACAATCTAAGCCTGAGGCCATTTAGATAGAGGAGGTCATGACCTCAGACCCTCGGAGGCCGGAAGACCCCCGCCCAAGGGGATGCATCTGAGGCCCAGAAATTTCCAGTTAGCGAGGTGGTCCTTGCTTCCTCTGTTCCGTCCCTTCCGTCTGTGGCCCTCCCCCAGCCCCAGGCTGTACGTCCGGGCCCCCGCCCCCCCAACACCGAAGCCAGCACTGCACCCTGGAGAAGCCGTCTAGGGGAAGATCAAGGATCAGCCAGAAACAAGACGAACCTGTGGGCAAACTCCACCCCCCACCCCCTCGCAAGCCTCCCCTCTGCCCCGCCTCCGTTGCCCGCATGGACGCAGCCCAGCAATGGGGAGCAGAGAGGCGAGTTCTGATCCCACGTTGCCTTCTCCACTGCCTCTCCGGCCCTCGGTCCCCTTTGCTCGAGGAGACGCTGAGGCAGCGACAGGGAGCCTTCCTCTGACAGGCACACATCCAGCTGGACGGCCCCACGTGGCCAAGGAGCGTGGCCCAAGTGGAATTCACTCACGCTTTGGTTCACCGACAGTCCCAAACCACGAGTGTGTTTGTGTGGATTCCGATTTAACCGGGGGGACCCACGAAAGTGTGCCGCAGGTGGGTGGTGTCTGTTCCCAGCATGTGCGGGAAAGTCGCGGGGGACTCAGGCCATCCTCACGGCCACGCTGAGCTGGATCACATCTCGGTCCCCCTTCTACAGCCTGAAGAGTGGAGGCAGAGAGGTTGGAAACGCGGCCGGAGGGCAGCCAAGACCCGGCGGTGACCTCTGCTGCCTCGCTGAAACTAGTGAGCACGTCTCACGCTGAAACGCAAGCCCCTCCCTGTTTCTGGAAGGCAGTGGGCGCCCAGACTTCAGGAAGACGTGGTGACAAGTCAACACACCACGGGGACGAGCCTCAGTGTCTCGTACCTGCCGATGGCCGGGCCCAGGGTCCAGTGAGCAGAGCAGGAAGAGGCGATGCCCTCAGCTCCCAACCCTCTCTGGATTTGCCTGTTAGGGCCTGTTTTCTGGAACGTTCCAGAACATACATGTTTGAGAAAACCAACTTCCTCTCAGGCTAGTGGCTGACATGTGAGTTCCATGTAAGGGGGGAGGGGGGCAAGCAGGGGAGCAGCCGTGGTCAGGCCCCCACGGAGGGGAACCGGTACCACAGAGCTCAGGGACCAGAGGTGATAGTGGCTTACCCTGGGGTCGTTACTGATACAAGGATGTGGTGGGGGCACGTACCGCTCTCTCCGGAAACACCGGAAGGGTTGATTCCCGCCAAAGAGTGGACCAATAAAAAAGGGGGCGGGGGGGGCTCTCGCATCGCTCTAAGCAAAAATATCCAACTGGAAGCCATCAACGCTTATTTATTCAGCAGATATTATTGGCTGAGTGACAGGTTAGGAACTGTGAGGAGAGCGAATGGGCAAGAGCCTGGAGTAGACGTTCAGAAGCAGGGGTGAGGGGCAGAGGGGACCCACGAGTGCGTCTGGCACAGCAGACGTGGGGTGGAGTGCCCTCACCCCCGTCCTTCCACGCTACAGGCTGCGTGGGCGCTCGAAACCACGGCTGCTGCGTGACAGGCCGCGTCCTGGGAGATAAATGGGGTGGTTGTGTCTGCTGACCTCAGGACAGCTCCCGTCTCTGCGGGGCGGCCGCTCCGGATTTGGGGCCTAACAAGATGACCCCAGGGCATCCAGACGGAGGCCATCAATCCTGGGCAGGTAACAGCCAGGAGGCAGCCTCCGGGACTCCCCAAAGCACGCATGTGGAGGGGGCCAGGCGGCTACGGCTGATGCTGAGCGCGGACTTGGGCGAGGTGTGGGCGGTCTGCCCGTATCCGACTCAGGCTTTCTTCTTGGGCCGCAGCATTTCGTGGGCACCAGAGAGCAGTGTCGACCCCCTGCTGGAGGGGCTGGCTCTGTACTGTCACCTGCGAGATCTGAGAGGATAATATCACCTGCCCGGGAAGTGCGCTCACGGGCTCCCACCGGCCTTCCCGGGGGGCACCACCTGGCCGCGCCGGCCTGGAGTCCAGGGGCCCCACGACTCTGTTCTGGGGGTTCCCCACAGCTGGAAACGTTCACAAAAGCCGCGCCGCGGCAAGGGTGACAACGATGCCTACGGAAACTTTCTAGAAAATAAAGATGGTCGATTGTTGAGACGGACGGTCACGGCATTACTTTTCCGAGAGAGTTTCTTAAGTTGTTGGAACGCAGAAACGTTCATGAAATGAGATCCCAAGGAGAAAAAGAAACCCTTCGTCAGAATGGGCTTCCGGGGACTTGGTCCAGCCCCTTCGGTGAGTTTCTGCTCCTCCCCCGGGACGGAGCCGCCGCCAGGAGCCCCTCGCGGGGGGCTGGGCAGGGGGCAGACCTGGTCACTGGGGGAGCTGGGGGTGCCCGAGGGGCAGACAGGAGAGCTCAGGGCAACGTTTCCAGCCTTTACATCCAGACCTGGGTTTAATTGACATCTCTATGGACAGAAGTACAAATTCTCCCTGCAGTTGGGAGAAACAAGGGAGAGAGGCTGGGTCCACCGTGCCCGGTGTAGCCAGCTGGGAAATTCGAAGTACACTGTCATTGTTTGGGACTCCCCCAAGGTCTGTGACAGGGTGAGTCCTCACATCCAAAACCATCCATGGCACGGAGCAGCAGCCCCTGAACCCGCCGCAGGCTCGGCACCCCCAGGAGGACTGAGGCAAACCCACCGAGTCAGACCCCTGGGAACGTGGCCGCCACCTGCGTTGGGTGTGACAGTGACACACGGGCAGGGGGCAGGCAGGTACGTCAGGCACCACCTTGTCAGCAACGCTGAGTCAGGTCCCACAGCAGGCTCGACACCCCGCGTCCTGAGCCACCTGCCCGCGTCCCGGGAGTCGGTCTCGTGTGGGGCCCGGCCACACTTCCTCACGTCCCGTGTCAGGGCAGGGGTGAGCCCATGGCACCCACCTGCCACGGAAAGCCTGAACTCAGGTCCGCTCTCCATAAATCGACCCCTCGTTCCACAAAGCAAGACCCTTAGCGCTCGCATCCAGGGTCTGGGCCACTGCATCCTGAAGATGACAGTGACAACAACAGAAAGAAATAGAAGCATGAGATGGTCCCGGGCCCTGTCCCTTCTGCTGTGTGCTTGGAGAAAGTCTGCAGTCTTGGCAATTATTAGCGCTCCTAACGGGAATACCTTCCTCAGTCAGGGGTCCCCCCACTCAGGGCTTCAGAACCGAGGAAAGATCACTCACAGAGAAGTGAGAACAAGGTGGTCGGTGGCTTTCGATCACTTGAAGTGTCTTGGAAGGAAAATACAAAGAAACGTGTGGCAAATTCTTTCGTGGCCTCTTCAAGTTCCGAGGTATAGAGAGAACAGCACGAAAACAATCCCTTCCCCACGATGAGCGCCAGAGAAGGTCTCCGACCCGGTGCTGCTGGAGCTGGGTCACCCCCACCCCGCACCACTGGGGGGAGGGACCACCAGAGCCCGTGATCTCGTTACTAATTCCAACTGTACCGGAGTTACAATTTATGGAGGCATAGTTCGCATGCGACAAATGTCCCCGATTTTAGGTGTGACACTTGTGCACCCACTACGTGGCAGGGACACAACCCTCCCCCCACCCCGAACTTCCCTTGAGCCTCTCGCAGTCTGCTCCCCTCCCCCAGCCCAAGGAAGCCGCCGCTGGTCACGGTCCGCACATAACACTGCGTTTTCTGGACTTGCATACATGACCTTCTGTGGCCGGCTTCACTCGACGTCACGATTTTGAGATTAATCCACTCCCCTGCCTGTATTACAGTCCATTCCTATTTATTGCTAAGTAGCATTTCACTGCACGTCTCCACCGCATTGCGTTTATTTCTCTCCTGAACATTGGACTTGTTTCCAGGTTTTGATTATCACAACTAAAGTTTTTAGGAAGATTCACGCATCCGGCTCTGTGAGGACCTGCGTTTTGGTCGCCTTTAGGGACGTCTGTACGATAGAATTACTACACCATCTGGTGAGAGTACGCTTAGCCACGGACGGAGCCACGAAACCATTCTGACAGCGGTTGGATCACCTCTGGCCACACCGGCGACACGTGGATGGTGGCTGTTCTGGGCCCTCATGGCCGTGTGTGTTCCAGGGACTTTCACGTGGGACACTTTATTGGATGTCCGGTGGCATCTCATTACTGCTTCAATTTACATTCCTCGAAGACTGATGATCTTATCCTGTGTGCACAGTTGGCCATTCATACATCTTTTGTAAAATGCTTTGGCAAATATGTGTGCATTTTCCCGGGTCCTGTTTTCGCCATCTTCTTGAGTTGTAAGAATCTCTAGTTGACGTCCATCGTGTCAGAGCACACGTGCTGTGCGGCTTAATCCTCCCACACTTCCTGAGACCCGTTTCGTGGCCCAGCGTGTGGTCTCTCGTGGCGAACGCCCCGCCACAACACATATCCCACGGGGGCCAGGAGGAAGGTCCCGTGTGTCAGGTGGGTGGGGCCTGCTAATACTCCTGTTCAGGTGGTCCACGTCCCTATTGATTTCCGGTCCACGTGGTCCACTAATCGCTGAGAAAAGAATGTCAGAATTCCCACGAATAAACGTGGGCTTGTCTGTTTCTCCCTCGAGTCCGTCATTTTGGAACTTCTGTATTGCGGACCTCTGTCGTGAAGTGTGCACACGTTTAGGGCTGTCCTGTCCTCCTAGTGGGCTGACCCCTTTATTATTATGTGGTGCCCTCTCCTCGTCCTTACCTTGTTCTGGAGTTTAATTTGTTGTGTTGCTATCGCCACATGACCTACCTTAAAATTTATATTTCCAGGGGCACCTGGGGGCTCAGTCAGCATGATCTCGCGGTCTGTGAGTTCGAGCCCCATGTCCCGCTCTGTGTCTCCCGCTCTCTGCCCCTCCCTGCTCGTGCTGTGTCTCACTCTCTCTCAAAAATAAACATTTAAAAAAATTAAATGAAACAAACTTTTTTAAGTTAATGCTTTCATGCTTTGTGTATCTTTTTATGGGTGTGTTTGCAACTTATCAGTGCCTTTGTATTTAAAACAATGTGCTTCCAGCAGACACAATAGTTAAATCTTGCTTTCTATCTGGGGCAATAATCTTTCCTGGGAAGGGGCACTGGGGGGGGGGTCCCCTGCTGGGGGCCCCTCCCAGGGGCCAGCCCAGGGTCACGGGAGCCTCACTCTGCCGCCCGTGTCCCCACGCCAGGGTATCAGCACAGCCGTCACCAAAGGCAAGGTGCAGAAGCCTCTCTTGTGCTTTTATTTTTTCTTTCCTCTGAATTATTCTGTTGTGCTTTTGTAGGAAGAGGGGGGAAAAAGTAGAAGAAAGAAGAAATGACCCCTCTCTGGACAACCTTTAAAACTCGTCTGGAAAGAGCCAACCTGTGTTCACCTCCAAAGTCTACCGAACCTGGATGTGTGTGAGGTTAACTGGGCTGCCAGACCAAAGAGGCAGAACAGACCTGCTCCCGACAGAAGCCTAGTGGACGCCACGGAGAGAACGCGAGGCCGACGTGTGCAGGCACCTGCGTGCAAAGACCCTGCCCCGCTGCCCCGGCAAGGAGTCCCAGCCTTGGCTGACCCACGTCCTCCAGAGCAGGGCCGCCCAGCAAGGGCCACCCCCCCCCCACCCTTGCCCCTGAGCAGGGCCCTGGAATCTCTTACAGACCTGGCAGTCTAGGAGGTCTCTGGGCTTAGCTGGAGACGGGCCGGGAGTCCGACAGTCCTTCTCCGGCTGCCTCGGCGAGGACCCCGCGCTGGGCGGCAGGCGTCGGCCCGTCTCCCCCAGCTGCTTGGCATTAGCAGAAAAACTCATTAAACTGCAAATTCCAGACAACAGATTTTCCTTTTGAAGAAGGAGAACGCGATAATTAAAAATAACCTGTCCGAGCGGAAAAGATTTCCACCTGGATAAAAAAAGAAAGTAGTCCTCCTTAAGTCATGATTTTGTTCACAGTCGGCTTTCTCGGCCTGCGCACGTGCTCTGGTGCTGATGTTGTCGACTTGCCCATTAAAGCCTCGTCCGGACAGGCAAGACACGTGCTCCGCGGCGCACAAAGCAGAGTCCCGCCCCACGCGCTAGAGAAGACAGACCCAAGACAGCGGCGCCGAACGCGGCGGTGGCAGCCATCCGGAGGCCGCGCGAGGCTCCCCAGAGGCCGGGTCCGTGTGCGCGCCCCTACCCGGAGTGCCCCAGACGGGACTGGGAAGAATGCCCCCGGCTGAGCGGGCGGGAGCTCACACCTGCCCAGGGGCCACTCACAGTGCTGCCGCTCCGCTTCCGCTTCCGCTTCCGGATGAGGCCGGTGCGGTACCCACGTCGACGGACAGACCACCGGAGCAAGACGGACGGACGCCCCGCTGCCCCCGCTCCCGGCCCCAGGACGAGCGGACAGGCGGCTTCTGCTCTCCAGAAAGGCTCCTTCCAGAGCGCTCGGAGGATCTGGAGGAGTATGCACAGTCCGACAGCCAAGCGTGTGCCTAGAGGAACGGCATTAAAGTCAGTACCGGCCGGAGACCAGGAACGCTTCCCTCTGCGAGACCCCAGAACGCACATGGGGAGACAGGAGCCTACACATGTCCTTACACGTGCTTTTGTTTTCTTTTGTTTTCAATTCACGATGCGTTCTAACCAGACTTTTCAACGCCAACTTGTTACAGTTTTCCAGACACCAAAACAAAGCTGAGCCGGGGGAACGAAGGGCCGTGAGTGGCATCCGGACGGATCCCCGTGCATCTTTCCAACCGTCCGGCTGCTTTATGTTCAGATCAGAGCTTCCGTCCTGTTGTCAAAGACGGAATTATAGGAGAGAGAGATCACCGTGAGGACATTACGGTAGAGAGGTTACAGCGGAGAGATCGCAGCAGAGACACTACGGTAGAGATTCGCTTCCAAGTCTGACTGGCTTTGGTTCCTCCTAGAAGTGGGATCGTGCGGTCTTTGTGTTTCTGTGTCTGGCTTGTTTCGCTCAACATCACGTCCTCCAGGTTCATCCATGTTGTCACAGATATTATTAACATTACTAACTTTTTCTTCATTTTGGTGAGGCAGGCACAATTGGTTGGTTCCATCGACGGCTCTTCCCTCTGCCTTCCCTGCCCCATTAAAGAGAAAACTTCGAAGACCCAACACTTTTTTGCAGCTACACTTTTCCATGATCCTAGTTCTAGCTCAGCAATGGTGGAGGAGTGCCGCTGGGGCTTTCCAGATGCCCCGCTGCTTCTTAGAAAAGGGACAGGCCCCCGCTCCCGGGCCCTTCCCTTCCCCCGGCCTTCCCCTTGAGCATGGAGATGAGTCCGGTGGCTTCGGCCACTGTCTACTGGCCATGAGTCCACCAGCCTAAGAATGAAACCCAAGGAAGGGTTTGTATAACTTGGGAACAAATCATCTTGAACCCCAGGGGGCACATAATTGCTGTCTTATCTAAGACCCCAAATAAGAACCTTCCAATCTAGCCAGTGACCCACAGAATGTGGGACATAATAAAAGTTGACATTTTAGGCAACTAAGTTTTAGGGTGATTTGTCACAAAGTCATGCATGAGAGGAGGAGGCCTTGTCATTTGGGGGCCATTTCGTACTTTCTGGAAAACAAGGTGCCCTGGGCTTTCCTGGCCTCTGCCTGGGTCAGTCTGTTCTTCAAGCTCCCTGTTTCTTTTCAGCGCAGAAACATGATCGAAAATGGAGACCTGGCGCACCTGGCGGCAGGAGCGTTCGTGCCACAGGTGGGTCACCACCTTCACACCCTCTGAGCAGACCAAGCCAGGAAACAAACAAGACGGACACAGGAACAGGTACGTCAATACATATCTATCTCCATTTCTCCAACCGTAAAAACAAAATCATGAGTCGACTGATGACGCCTCTAATTCCTGTCTGAAAACACAGGACACGTTCCAGTGTTTTCCTTCTTGTTAATTGTGGCTCCTTTCCCCAACAGAGAAACACTGGCCTCTGTGATCCTCAAGATGGCTGTTCATTTGCTGGGGCCTGGAATACTCACAAAAAACAGTTTCAGGTACGTTAACCCATAAACGTGATAAAAGCAAGGCTGTGCCCAGAGTTCAATATTTGCAGGCCTTCTTTGTTTTTACTTACAATTTACATACAGGGAAATGCACAAACCCTAAGCGTATAACCTGATGGAGTCTGACAGCTGCACGCACCCATGAAGCCATAACAATATCGACCATTCCCGGCATCTCCGAAAATTCCCTTCTGTGCCCCACAGTCACCCCTCCTCCTCCACAAAGCCAACTCCTCTGATCTTTGTGTAATGGACTCGTGGCTGTGCCCTCGGTGTCTGTCAGCTTCGCCCAAGCCGCCGCTAGAGGAACAGCTTGCCCCCTCGCTGACGATTTGTGATTCTGCGGCACGGATGCACACAATCGGGGTCTGTCCCCCGTTCTCCTTGCGAACATCTGGGTTGTTTCCAGCCGGAGGCTGTGATGAATCGAGCTGCTGCGAACCCTGTGTGAGTCCTTTGCCCAGATAAATGTTTCCTTCTTGTGGGCGCATACCTCGTGGTTGTTGCTGAATCGCAGGTGGTGGTACGGTGAGTTTTAGTAGAAATGACCCAGCCGCCTCCAGGAGCTGCAAGGTTGATGCCCCCTCATAAACTGTCATGATGAACATCGCTGCGCGGGGCCGTCGGCCAGCGGATGGTCCTCAAGTGTCATTTCGAGTAGTTTATTTTATTAGGTTGTTTGCTTTCTATTGTCATGCTGTGGAACTTCCTTACATGTTAGATACTGGCCTCTTATCAGATGTACGTCCTGCAGGAATTTTCGCCAGGTTCTGCCTTACCGATTGATTCTGTTCACGATGTGTTTTGATGAGCTAGGGTTTTTTTTTTTTATTTTGATGTACTGTAACTTTGCATAATTTTTGACCGTGTATTATTTTGGTGTCTTTTCTATTAAATTTTTGTGTACATTCCTGTCATGAAGATAGTCTCTTAAGATTACCTCTGGAAATTATATAGCTTCTAAGTTTAGATCTATGCTCAATCTCAATTGAGTACGATGAGAAGTAGAATTCAAGTTTCATTTTTTGTCGTTGTTTACTTTGAGAGACAGAGAGCGCATATGAGTGGGGGAGGGGCAGAGAGAGAGAGGGAGAGAGAGAATCCCAAGCAGGCTTCGTGCTGTCAGTGCAGAGCCCAAAGTGGAGCTCAGACCCATGAACCATGAGATCATGACCTGAGCCGAAACCAAGAGTCAGACACTCACCCCACTGAGCCTCCCAGGTGCCCCTCAAGTTTCATGTTTACCCAAGCAGATATCCCTTTAGCTCGACGCCACTGACTTCCTTCAGCATCTTTGTCAAGAAATAAGCTGGCTCTGAATGTGTCTCCTCTGGCCTCACTATTCTGTTGACTGCTTCGTTTTTCCATCCTTGTGCTAAGGCCACGCGTGCCGATGGCTGTGTCCTTGCACACTTACAATCAAGTAGTAAAAGCCGTGCTGGGGCCAGACGCTGCCGCCTTGTTCCAGCTCAAGAGTGGCAACACATCTAGAATCACCTTAATTATGATGTGTGATTATGTTCTAGATGCCCCTCATCAGACCTAGGAAGTTCCTTCTCTTCCTAGCTTGCTGGCTGTTTTTAATTTTTTTTAATGTTTATTTATTCGCATGAGAGAAAGACAGAGCACAAGCAGGGGAAGGGCAGAGAGAAAGGGAGACACAGAATCCGAAGCAGGCTCCAGGCTCTGAGTTGTCAGCACAGAGCCTGACGCGGGGCTCCAACTCGTGAACTGCGAGATCATGACTTGAGCCAAAGTTGGATGCTTAGCCGACTGAGCCCCCCAGGCTCCCTGCTTGCTGGCTGTTTATAATGGAAATAGGTGTTGAACTTCTGCATCCGTCGAGAAGATCATATTTCCCATGCCCTTTATTCTGTTAAGAAGGTGAATTATATGAATTGGTTTTCAACTGAAAACCAACCTTGCGTTATTGGGTTAAACCTCACTGGTCCTGTTACATCATGTTTTCCATAAATTGCTCAAGAGAAGTCTCTTTGAAAAATCGAACTGAATAAAAACAAAAACGCAAATGACCAAACTTCACGGAGAACACTTGCAGCCGAGAGGGCAATCTGCGGCAATAACGCGTCTACCGGGAGAGGAGAAACGTCTCAGATCAGCACGTGAGCTCTCACTTCCACAGTCTGGGGACAGGAATGTGGAACAAGCCCAAAGGAAAAAGCAGGAAGGAAGTCACGGACAGTAGAAACCAACGAAAGTGAAAACAGAAGAACAGAGAAAACTCAAGAAGCAACGTATTGAAGGTCACACAGCCTTTCCTTCACGAAGACAGCAGGAACAGAAAGCCAACCTCGTGTACAAAACAATGCTGGTCCACTGTCTCCTGAGCCCCTTTTCTGGATCTGAATTCAGTTTTCATTGACCCCATCATTCTCCTGAGGGTCCCGTATTATAGCACCTGCCCCAAAGAGGTCCATGTGCCCGGACTTTGGGTGTTATGCTACATGGCACGTGGGAATGAAGTCTGCAGGTGGATTTAGGTTGCTACTCAGCTCACCTTAAAATCGTGCAAATACCCTGTGCCTTCTGGGTCAGCTTCATCTAACCCCGCCACGTGAGTCTCCAAGAGCAGAGAGGCAGTCAGAGCTGACAGGGAAGGAGGAAGTCCCAGTGGGAAAGCGTCTAAAGTTGCGGACCAGTGTCCTGAGCCACGGAAGGCAGGCGGGCCTCTGGGGGTTGCAGCGGTCCCCATTTGACAGCCAGCAAGGACGGGGGGGGACCCAGTCCTGCCCCGCCCCAGGGACTAGATTCTGCCAATACCTCAAATGAGCAGGAACTCAGATGCCCCCAGAGCCCCAGAGAGGAACACAGGTGGCTTCATAAGCCTTGGTGAAACTGAAACGTGAACAAACATGCACGGCATCAGAGCCTCGACTTTCCCTAAGGGAAGTGGGCTCTCGCAGGGAGGAGACAGGTGTCAGCAGGACGCCCAAGGAGCGGGGAGCACAGGTGAGGAGCAGTGGACTGTGTCCCGACGGGTTGAGGGGCAGCAGATTCTGCCCAGCACGGCCCTTCCCACGGCGGCACACATCAGGGAGGGTTGTGCCCAGACCGGCACGCTGGGTCCTTTCATCTCAGCTTAAAATAAGGGGGAGACAGAGGAGATTGGGAAAGACAGGAGAAAAACCGGGTGCAGAAGAAACCTTCTCTAATTGATCACCCATGAATGATAAGAGGAAAGAAACACAGCTAAAACGCGAATATTCTCTACTAGGAACTTTAATGTTTTTGATGTTTATTTATTTTTGAGAGAGGGCATGAGCGGGAGAAGGCCAGAAAGAGGGAGACGAGGATCCGAAGCAGGCCCCACGCGGTGAGCGCAGAGCCCAAAATGGGGCTCAACTCAAACCCAGGAACCGTGAGATCACGATCTGAGCTGAAATCAAGAGTCGGCCGATTAACAAACTGAGGCACCCAGGCGCCCCTCTGCTGGGTTTATTTAAAGTAGAATTTCACCGGACACATGTTTGGAAGGATAAACCCTTGTCCTGACCCCACCACGCCCTTTGCTCATTCATTCATCTTAGGCCGCTGGGCCATTTGCACTTAATTCCCGGGGGACGTACATGCGCTAGAAGAGATGACCATTCGGGTCACATTTCTGTCCAACCTCTTCCACGTCTTCTCCCGCCCACCCCCACCCCCCAATCTGCCGGAACGTGTGGCTGATAAAGTCAGGATCCCGCTGACACTCACGCCCTCCCCAGGGGCCGGCAGCCCAGGGCCCACAGAGCCCACCGAGTGCCACCGAGCCCCGCTGGTGTACTGTCTTCTGCGACGCACGTCCTGCTCCCCGGCATGTGCGTCAGCTCTGTCCTTACAGCGTCCCAAGCTGGGGGACAAATTGCACACCCCACGCTCGTAAACAGGGCGTCTTTTCTTTCCAAAGACGGCCGAGCACGTAGAACACCATTTGACGGACGGGCCAGCAGGGGAGACGGGGAGGGCGACCCGAAAGCCGTCTCCGTGGAGGCAAATTATTTTGACGTGTGAAATGTTTCGTGAAACCTAAAGCGAATTAGAGGAATTTGTGAAAATGTTTTTCAAAGTTAAAACAAACTACATATGGGTAGAAAGGGAGAAGTCGGTGTCCCCACTGCGGTTCCCTACCCGCCCTCGTCACAAGGAACCGCGGTCACCGTCGGGCCGGGGCTTGCGCGCACGTGTCAGACGCGGCAGAGATAGAGAGCAGGCGGCTGCAGGACCGGCCACGTCCTTCCCAGAGCCACCCCTGTGCATTTGTCACCGCGGCCCGGAAGCATGTCTCGGCCTCTTGTGCAGGGCTGCGCACAGATACGTCGCCACTGGAGGGTGGCCTCTGTGCAGAGAACATGGGTACACTTATGTGGCTTAAAGAATATTTAATACCTGAACACGCAACCGGGAAAGTTACAACTTAAATTCCTGAGTTTCCCTGTGGATTCGGGTCCCCTGCGGCCATCGCTACTCCACGTGTGCGTCTCGTGAAGTCAGAGTCGTCCTGTTGTCCTTCCATAAGTTGATGTAACTCAAGTCGGCCATCTGATTTTCTCAGACGCCAGTGTCACTTATAAAAGAGTTAATGAGTTGAAAACAAACAAACAAAGAAACAAAAACCTGAAGAAGCACGTCTGAAGAGCCAGGGAGTCTGGGGCTCTTTTACACGAGCTCTGAATCTGGGAGGATTCACCTTCCCGACAAGAAAACGTACCTCGATATTTGGGCAGTCTGCGGCAAAGGCCTTTGAAATAACTTGGAAGCATCATGCCTTCGCCTTCTCTTGACATAAAGCTGTTCGAACAACCTGAAAATTTAAGCAGTTTCAGATCACCAGCCCATACTTCTCGTTCGGGGTCTGTGCTTCGGGCTGTGGGTTGGGATCCGTCGGCTCTGTGGGATTGTAACATCCCGTGTCCAGAGTTCACCATGGGGGTGGGGGGGGGGGTCTCCACTGACCCTGCGGGAGCCGCAGGAGGGGGCACTGGCGAGCACAGCAGGAACAAGTCCATAGCAGGGAGGGCGTGGACGGTCAGGGGCAGTGGTCCAGTCTCCGCACGTGGATATCAACACTAACAGCCACCAGAGCCAGACGCAGGACCAAAAAGCATCCAATAACTAGAGAGAGTCTTTTTTTTTTTTAATGTTTGTTTATTTACTTTGAGAGAGAGACAGAGCGTGAGCAGAAGAGGGGCAGAGACAGAGGGAGACACAGAATCCGAAGCAGGCTCCAGGCTCTGAGCTGTCAGAGCCCGACGCGGGGCTCAAACCCATGAACCGTGAGATCATGACCTGAGCCGAAGTCGGACGCTTAACCGACTGAGCCACCCGGTGCTCCAAGACGTTGTTTTAAACTGAGAAGCTCTGTGGCGCTCCCAGAAGAAACCATTGTCATACATCTTAGTTAGCTAGATGTTATAGTAAGGAAATTGTTAGAAATACAAGGAGAGATTTAAGTGTCCATCAAGAGTTATCAGAGGTGAACACATCTCTCAGCCTCAGACAGATCAAGTAGAGGAAAACAACAGGGTCTGTGAAATGTAATAAATAAATCGTAAATTATTAGCTATAGAGCAGACTGCTTCTGGAAGACAAACACTTCCCTGTCGCTCAGAGTAATAATCAAACATTTGTAGAAAATAATCTTATGCAAGTTTTCAAAGGAATCATTAATGATTTTATTGGCTGATGCATTCGTACCACAGTTTAAAGACGATAAAAGAAAATTAAAAACAAATAACAGGGGTTTAAAATAAAACCAATTATGCAATTTGAAGAATAAAATCCTAATCACTATTCAAAGAGAAAATAAAGACTCCAATTAAAGACTGATTTAAAAAGTAAAATGAGCCTGACACAAGAAAACAAACAGGATATGGCAAAAGCTGAATTCAGAGAAAACATAAATATTTAAGTGCTTTTATCATTTAAAAAAAAAAGAAAGAAAGAATTGTTGTCGGGTTTTCCCTGCTGTATTATTTCAAGCTTTTAAGGAACACGGAATTTCCAGGGCGCCTGGGTGGCTCAGTCGGTTAAGTGTCCGACTCTGGCTCAGGTCATGATCTCACGGTTCGTGACTTCAAGCCCCTGCATCGCGCTCTGTGCTGACAGCTCAGAGCCTGGAGCCTGCTTCGGATTCTGTGTCTCCCTCTGTCTCTGCCCCTCCTCTGCTCACGCTCTGTCTCTCTCTCTCTCTCTCTCTCTCTCTCTCTCCAAATAAAGAAATAAAAGCATTAAAAAAAAAAACAAAAAAAGGAACACAGAATTTCCATGCTTGGCCGAATCGGGGGAGAAGGAGATCTCGAATGATTTCATGACACCTCCATCAATGGCCTTGATGCTGAAATCTTACTGAAACCAGAAGAACACAAGCACTTAATATTTCTTAAGAACATCTTGGTTTCAGTAAGTTGGTGTTGTCTCAATCTTCTATGATAGGCATGTATTCCTTGCATTAAAAAAAGCAAATGATTCTTCTCAACAGTAACAGGATGAAGAGAAAGCCTTTTCCGGGACAGGCTGGGAGTCCCAGACAGGGCCAGGAGGGGGTTCCTTTATTTCCTGGCCCGTTTGCATGTCATCTGCACGAGTCAGAGGTGACTTATGACTAGATGCTCCAAGTCCCCTTCCTGCCATCCCATTGGTTGGGGAGGGCGAGGTGGCGCTGATGCAGCCTGCCCTGCCCTCGCCCCCATGGCGGGAGGGGATCAGGGACGGGTCCAGCTCTAGTCTTCCCAGAGCCAGCTCTGGGACAGCCTGACCTGTCCTCGACTGTGGGGCCTCGTGTGCACATTACCCACTCTGCAGCGAGTCTAGACGCTGGGGTGGTTCTCAACGGGGCACTTAGTGAGACCTTGGCACCCAAGGTGCCATGTCTGTTCCAGCCCGCCCGTGGCTGTGCTCAGCTTGCCCCGGGGAAGCCGTGGTCCGGGCAGATGTTCGGGCAATAGCATGGCACTTTCACTCCATTTACACTTGCACCAAAGTCTCCAATGTTCAGCTGCCACTTCTGGAGCTCCTGTGAAGGGCAGGGACCATAGAGGTGTCTTCCAGAATCACCTAAAGCCACCCTCACAGCCTTGCTGTGAGGTCAGGCTCCTGGGTGACACTCACAATGGGACACCCACCCGAGCCGAGTGCCCGTCAGCGGTGGGTCTGTCTGGCTTCCAGCGCTGTGCATGTCACAACTCCTGGGCTGCCTCTCCAAAAAGTGCATGCTCTGACCTTGTAAAGTATCCAAGTTTCCATTCCCCATTTTTATACAAAATGCCATATTGCAGAGGGGGAAAAAACCCTTTGTTGCTGGCATTTACAGTGGTTATACAGCTACTCAGCTACTTGGAACAACACCTGCTGAAAGCATAAACTGCTTACGTCTGGTCTGGCTCCCTCACAGCACAATCTGCAAACAAATAATGAAGTTCCAAGCAGCTGCAGTGACATAACGCAAGCAACTTGATCTACGGTCACGGGGACGGGTCGGAAGTCCAATGGACTTAACTCTGTGACCCCTGATGTCTCATTCGGAAACTGGGGTGGGAGCCTAGGGGAACCCAAAGTTATTACCAGCACCTATTCTGTGATGTGCCGAATCAGTGGTGAAAAGTGGTTGTTTCCACCCAATTAATGACCTCGGAGGGTGTGCTAACTCCAGTTACAAAGTTAAGCAGGTGCTAGCGGGCGTCGTCCAGCTCCACTCCACGAAATGAAAAAAGCACATGGCGTTTCTCCTTTTGGATTGATTCATGCCTGTGCCTTTTATCTGTCTACTTCTGCAGTGTGGGAAAAGTGCCTCATTCGTAAAAGCCAAATATAGCACAGGACCTCCTTGTTACAACAGGATCCCGGAACCGAGTAGCTTAGAAGTTATCAGGAGATGGGCCATAATGAGGCTAATTCTGGTCAGGTTTAATTATGTAAAGTTGGGCTGCGGAAAGGCATGGTCCACATGGCAGGCAGGCTCCGGGATGGGGGGCTTTCAGTGACAGCAGATGGGGCAGGACATGTCACCAACCACTCCATGAGCCACGTACTCCCCTTTCAGATGCCTTCTTGTCATTGAAAAGCAGGTGTCAGAGGGGAAATGTCATTGTGAAAGAGTTCTGTATTGGGAATTAGTTATCCCGTCATGATGCTGTGCCATTCACTTGTACAGCAGTTATTTTAAGCTCTCTGTCCCTTTACAGAGCCAGTTCTCAATTATCCATCACAAGAGAAGGTCAGTGGCAGGAGTGAACCCGATTGACAGGCAATTAAAAACAATGTACATTTACCTTTAAAATGAGCTGCACAGTGAAAACAGGAAAAAGATACCTTGTAGGTTATTAAATTACCAAATTTTGTGAATTATTATAAAAACAACATTAAAATATGTTGACTTTTAAATCAAATTGTAAAACAGCAACACATCTCCCTCTGCACAGCTCAACCACACATCCCCTAAAAAGGTCACTTCTAATTATTTCTATTATTAGTTCCTCTGTCTATTTTTACCTCCATATATCTTAATAACATGTTTATAGCATATTTGTTGCAATATCCATTTTTGGTATTATTTATTGACTTCCCACTCTGGGAGATAGAATTTTAGCTCCTCACCCTGCCTCTCCCTCTCTGCATCTGATTATTTTCAGCTCCCGTGTTAATTACTTTTGTCACATGAGATCACATCATTAGAATTCTACTTCTTGTCCCATTAAATATGGAGAAAATATTTCCTTTCCTCGGAATGCAAGATTGTAACAGCTTCACGTTTCCATGTATCCATCATCCCTCCTTCCCACCTCCAAAATCCTCTTTATATTTTACGTTTATATTGTCAACCTTGATGCCATTGGCACTTTATTCCATAATATCATAATTAAATATTCTCTGATTTCTGTTTGATTGATTCCAAAGCCTGGGAGATCACTGAACCATGTTTACATTATGGACTTTGTACATTATTAACTGCAAAGTAGAATCATACGTTTTAATTGTATTCCCTTCCTTTTATAGCTTTTTGGTTTCTCTGGAGTTTCTAATTGCCTTGTTTTTCTGAATCAATTGATTTTGCTTTGTCCTTAAAAAATAATATTTTAAGGGCGTATGAAATCAATGAACTCTCCCACCATCATGATTTTTTTTTTCTCCCCCAGGGACTTCCCTCCTAGAGACCTCTGTTCTCTGGGGCTTATTTTTCTCTAGGCCTGTCATCCCGGGACTTAAATTTCTCAGTGTCCTTAGTGGTACCCACTGTTCTCCCCAATCCCTGTCTTTTTGATTGTCTTTTTGATTTCCACATTCTTGTTTTGGAGTACCTCCTCGAGTAATATCCTTACAAAAGATTGGTGCGTGGGACATAAGCAATGAATGCTTACACATTTACACTTTATTTATACTATTCTCATAGTTAGTTTGATTTATATCTAAGATTTGGGAGCCTGAGACAAGGCATTAGATGCAAGCACTTTTTGGGGGAAGTACTCCCAGGAAGTTCTGGTAGGAAGGTAGGAAAGTGAGGACAAGAAGAAAAAACAAACCAGCATCCTCTGCCTTCGTGTGTAGGTTACCACTGTGAGCAAGTGAGCACCTCTGGGAGACTGTTTGATAGGTATGTCCTCCAAGCTATCTCAACCAGGGTAATTAACAACAACAACAACAACAACCATCAGGCACTATAAGAGGGCTTCTCCCAAGAGTGTTAACTGCCTAGAACTTCCAACCTGAAGGTTGGCTTCTTCGACCAGAGAAAGCCCTTTGGCAAAGATTTGCAAGTGTCATACCAGGAAGCATCAATCTGCTCAGGGAAGTTCATGGCAAAGGGGTATATGAGGGCACAAGGGTGTCTGCCTCTGCAGGTATATAATTCTAGATGGAAAACAACATTCTCTTAGAAGTAAGTTCATGCTTGGGGCGCCTGGGTGGCGCAATCGGTTAAGCGTCCGACTTCAGCCAGGTCATGATCTCGCAGTCTGTGAGTTCGAGCCCCGCATCAGGCTCTGGGCCGATGGCTCGGAGCCTGGAGCCTGTTTCCGATTCTGTGTCTCCCTCTCTCTCTGCCCCTCCCCCGTTCATGCTCTGTCTCTATCTGTCCCAAAAATAAATAAATAAATAAACGTTGGAAAAAAAAAAAAGAAGTAAGTTCATGCTCACTGTATTCTAGCATAAGTTCCTTGCTTCTTGATTATTTTAAAAATGCAATATCTCCTATCATTTCCTCTGAGACTATTAGAGCTATGGTCAATGTGTTCTTGTGTTCCCTAAGTTGTTCCTCTTCCCCAGAGCCAGGCTGTCCTACTTCCTGGATTATGATGCACACAGGTGGGGCTCACCAACCAACAGACTTCACATTAGGCTGAGTTAGTTGTGAACCAGTCATTACATTAGGAAAGTCCAAAGTGCCAGAGTTAAGATAGCTATTCTACGAGGCACCAACTCCCACACATTTGAGTTCTGGCTCTCATTAGCTTCCTGATACTTGTCTTAATTATTTTTGAAAGAGTGGTTTTGGGGAAGAAATCTACTGAGAGCTGGTCATGTTCCTTGAGATGTTGATAAGAACTCCAAGCAAGAGAAAAAAAAAAAAAACCCTCCAAGCAAGGGTGCCAAATAGGCAGTTCGTTTGATACAAGTCTTGTTTCAGAGTGAGGTCCGACCTGGAGGCATGACTGTCTGGGTTGTTGGTCTCTAGATGTTGTTTAAGCCACAAGACCAAACGAGATCTTTGAGAGAGGAAGAATATAGACAAAGAGAAGAGGTCCAGGAATTGAGCCTAGAGGACTGAAGAAGAACCAGTGACAGCGGGCAGCTGAAAAGGACAGAAATGTATTCCCTCCTAGTTCTGGAGCAGAAGTCTTACGTGGGAACATCTGCAGGGATGGGTCCTTCTGAGGCCATGAGGGAGAGTCCGTTCCAGGTCTCTCCCAGCCTCTGGTTGTCTGCTGACAATCTGTGGCATGTCTGGTGTTCCAGGTGCACCTGGCCCCTCCAGCTTTCCACCCTCACAAGGCATTCTACCTGTGTCTCTTCACATTGTCCCTTCTGTGTGTGTGTGTGTGTGTGTGTGTGTGTGTGTCTGTCTCCATGTCGAAATGTCCCCTTCTTATAAGAACATCACTCATATTGGATTATGGCTCACCCTAGTGACTTCATCTTAACCTGAGAACCTCTGTGAAGACCCTATTTTCAAAGAAGGTCACACTCTGAGTCACTAGGGATTAAAACTTCAACATATATTTGGGGAAAACACAATTCAGCCATAACGCCCTCTTGGCTCATTTCCTCATCCCCGGATCTCAGATCCAGCCACACATCCTCTGCAACCCCACGCAGGACTGTGTCTCAGTTGAAAGGCTGTTTGTCATGTACATGTCTGTGTCTGCCACCACGTTCCTTGGACACTTTCCAAAAGGTATATTTAGTTTTTCTAAAATTTGTTCGTGCCAATCCTATTTCTATCATAAATATGTAAAGTAATTAACTGCTATGCAATCTGATGAATGTGAAAAACAATTTAAAACTTTTTTTAATGTTTATTTATTTTTGACAGAGAGAGAGAGAGAGAGAGAGAGAGAGAGAGAGACAGAGCTTGAGCAGGGGAGGGGCAGAGAGAGAAGGAGACATAGAATCCAAAGAAGGCTCCAGGCTCCAAGCGGTAAGCACAGAGCCCGACGCGGGGCTCGAACTCACAGACCGCGAGATCATGACCTGAGCCGAAGTCGGACGCTCGACCGACTGAGCCACCCAGGCGGCCCTGTGAAAGCCAATTTAAATGCAGGGTAATATTTGCTAGCAAGAAGAGTGACTTCCAACAATGACTATGAAATTAATATTGGATAAAGTAGCCCTAAAAGATTGGAACAATGGCTTAGGAATCCAGAAGGATCCTTCACTCAAGTTGTTGTGCAAGTGTTTCTATGTTCTTGACCCAGTTGGAGGAAACCCAGCCTCTAAACTGAGATCGTATACTATGCAGACGTATGAAAGAGGGGAGAAAAATCTGCTCAACTCCAGTCAGTAAAGTTGTGCTCAGAGAAAAAGCCTGAACTGCACACTGGAACATTGGCAGGTCAGTGCCAAACACTGGTTTAAAAAGGAAATGAAAATGTTTAAGGTGTTTGTTATCATACTTCTGCCCCTCCGCTGCATTCCATTAACTCCAGATAGCAGCCCACATGTCACAGAAGGACGTTCCTACCTTAACATCATGTTTCCCCGTTGAGGCTCAGAGCTATTAAATACCGCATGTACTCTACATAGCTGAGGCAGGCCTGAGCCTGGGCAGTGCGGTTTCGTTTATTAATTTTTGTTAATTTTGCTTATTTTTATTTGACTTTTTATTTTTATTATAATTTTATATTATATTATTATTTTATTTCTTTTTACTTTATCATTTTATTTTATTATTTTATTTATTTTTACTTTATCACTTTATCTTATTATTTTATTTTTATTTTATTTTAATATTTTTTATTTAATATTTATTTATTTCGAGAGACAGAGAGAGTGCAGAGGAGGGGATGAGAGAAGGAGAGAGAGAGAATCCCAAGCAGGCTCCACACTACCAGCACGGAGCCCGATGCAGGGCTCGAACCCGTGAACCTCGAGATTACGACCGGAGCCGAAGTCAAGAGTCGGACGTTTAACTGACTGAGCTCCCCAGGTGCCCCTGGGCAGTGTCGTTTCAGAGCATGGCTGCTGATCCCTCCGGTGGGAAGCAGGTTGACTCATGGAAGGACCCAGAACTGACCCAGGGAAGTCTGATGAGTCACTATCTAGTGAACAAGAGACATGGTTAAACGTTAACACACACATTTCAATCTTTCTTTAATTGTGTCTCAATTCTCCTTCCAAGCCCCACGCTTGGTTTTCATGTTTCAGTTTCCGGTAGAATCTTGGGGGGAAAGCCAGCAGTTGTTGCCCGGGAAGACAGACTCATCCGTTCGTGTACTCGTATGTGGAGCTTGCAGCAGATAGAAGGGGGTCCCTGCCTGTGCCTGGGATGGTTCCAGACACCCGCAGACTCAGTAAATCCCAGAGCAAGTCAGACAGATCGGACCCCTTGTCTCCCAGGGTCATCGGCAAACACGAGTCCTTGGTGATAGTCAGACAGGACGTGAACGCTGCCCTCCTGGAGCTTATAGGCCACGAGGGAGACTGGAATGTGAGCCGATGACAACAGACTGGGGCCCAGGGGATGGGGGGAGCTTGGAGTGTGCCCAGGACCTGGAGGAGGGCCCAGGCTCTGGGCTCCATCCTTGTGAACTTTCTCCCGTTCGATCCCCACAGGGCAGCTCAAGGCACAGACACCCTCCCCAAGCCCCAGGCGCAACAGCACAGGCGATGGCGACGTGGATGGGCGTCAGCAAAGACCCAGCTGGGTCAGCCCTCCTGCCGCCACCTTTCCTTCCTTCTCCACAGGCAGGAGCCCCTGAATGGAGATGGACGCGGTCAGGGGTTCCTCAGCCAGGGCGGGGGGAGGAAGGACCGGACGTCTCTGGCTGCCGCTTTTCCTTCCGGGCTCAGAAGCCTCGGTGCGCGGTCTGCATTTGCACACACGTGCAGGAGATCCCCGCCAGGCAGACGCACGCCCCCCGACGTGTGTTAAAACAGGGCTGCTCTGGCAAGTCGGCTGGAAACATTCACGTGTCTTCTTCCCTCCAAAGGTGGCCCCTCGGCCGACACTTCAACACAGGCGGGCAAGCTGTGGCTGGCCCCCAGCCACCGCTCCCGTGTCCCCCTCCCGAAGTCGGCTCTCTCCGAAACGTTACAAGGGACGGCGGCTCTGTGATCAATCCGGCCGGTTTCCGGGTGCTCCTGGGCTGGCAGCGGTCCGCTCTGAACCGTGTCAGCTGGCGGGGACCTTCGCGTCGCGGCCCGAGTGCGCCCGGGAAAGGCGGCCGTCTGGACAGGAGCCCTTCGGGGGCCTGGGGCGGTGCCGGGAGAGCTGCGTCAGGGAGCAGGGGAAGGCGCGCGCCCCGTGGGACGCTTCATCTGCGGCAACGGACAAACACACCGTTTGCTACGAACACCGTCGGGGCAGGTGGGCAGTGGGCAGGCTGCCCTTCGGTGAGACACCTGGGTTGTGTTTTGTCACCACGAAAGCAAAACGGATCTTTAGCAACTTGGGAACGCGTCAACTAATAAGCCTTTCTAAACTGACCGTTAAGCCTCCTCACCAAGGTATTCCTACCCCCGCACTCACTGTGTCGTCTTATTTTCCTCCTCAGCCTTCGAAAATGTGGATAGATGGATTTAATATAGACAAAGAGCACGTAAGTTTACAAAAGCCATGTTTAAATGTGGGTTACATGTAAATAAATACACGTGTGTGTGTATATATGGTTTTCGTGGATTTTTTCAGTGTCTTGTTTATACAATTTACTATCTTGCTTTTCTCACTTAACATCAAAACAATGGATTATCCCTGCGTCTTTGAACAGCTGCTAAAATGCGACTTCCATGCGCCGGGGTGCCCCATCATCTGGCACACTGGCCTGGGCTAATTCAGCATCGCCCGGACCTCACGGGGGTGGGTCTTTTCTAGTATTTCCCCTTGCTTTCTAGTAGGTCCCCTGAGGTTAGACTTACATCGATGTTTTTCTGACTTTCTGGTGTCCTTGGGATTTTTGTTTTTCTTTTTCCATCAGGGGAATCACAAGGTCAAAGCAATGAAACAAAATGGGAGCTCTGGATAACAGCTCCCAAAAGGCTCTCTGGCGGGGCTCAGCCGACTTCTGCGCCCCCCACCCACCCAGCCACGGGACCAGTTTCCCGGCACCGTCACCGACACTGGCCACTAGCACGAAGCTCAGTGTCAACGCAAAGGGTGAAAAATGGTCTTTTTAATTTTTTTTTTTAAATTTTATTAATCTGTATGCCTTTTCTCACCATGAGGCTGGACATTTTTCAAAAGTATACTGGGAATTCTGGATTTCTTTTCCTGATTAGACTGTTTCTATCTCTCCCACTTGGTTTTCATGTTTTTCTTACCCACCTCTAGGAAAATAATTGGAATTAATGTTCTGGTCCTTGCATAACATTTTTGAAATGGTCTCAATTAAAGAGGGAAAAGACTGGACTCGGTGCTTTCCCCAGGCCTCGTACATTGCATTTTCCGGAGACGTTTAAAAGGTCAATGCTACTTCAAAGTCAGACTTCAGCCTGAATGGACCGCCACCAGAAGGCAATACGGTTTTAGATATGTTCCACCGGTTTTGACTTCTTAAAATGTCAAGCTCATAAATTCACCCCCTCAGACAAACCCAGGTGCCGATCACCCCTCACCAGATACTCACTTAGCCATGAGGACGTTTGGAGCCTTGAGCCACGGTCCCACAAAAACCACATTCCGTCTTGTCTGTAAAAAGCCTGGGGTTTAGATGCAGTGATGAAATTCAAATTCCCTGTCTCTACCCTCTTTAAATTCTACTCACTCATTTTTTCTTCTCCAAATCCAGTAATCTGGGATTAAAACATAAAAAAACACCTACAGTTTTGGTGCAGACAGAACCAAGGATAACTTTTTAGTCTCCGAAGGTTTACTAGATGCCCAGAATAGATCTTTCACCCTAAAGTGACGACCTCCGCCTCTGCCTTGGCATCGGGGGCTGTGAGCCCTGTACTCCCCTCAGAGCGGCCCCCCCTCCCGGACCTGGACCCAGACGCCGGTCGGGCTTGGAAGCCAGTGAGATGGGACAGACAGGGAACCTAGGGTGGCCCTGGGGAGTCACCGCCAGGCGAGTCCACTGGAAATGACAGGAGCTCATCTCTGACTACGGGACGGAACTGAAGTGTCCTGGGTCCCGTGCCCCCAGCATGAGGCTAATGAGGGCTCACCCCTCCCTTCTTCGCCCAGGAGGACACGCGGCCTGCTGATGTGCCCGGGATGTGCCGTGACTGTGCCCACACTACAGCTCCGCTCAGCTGCAGATAAACCAATGAGTCGCTCGCTGGAAGCCTCGATTTCCTCATCAGTGGCGGCAAGAGAAGCATTGATGAGCCCCGAAGGACTGGACGTACACGTGACCCGGTAGCTCAGGGCCAGAGCCCAAGGGGACCCTCCGTGAAGGCAGGCTCTGTGTCTCCATCTCCCTCCGGGGGATGACACCTCGGTGGTACCGAGGGACAAATCTGTTCCTGACTGTAAGAGCCAGCAAACGAACCAGGTCTCCATTTAGGTTCTGCTCTGTCACCACAGGACCAGCTATAACCTGCCGGGCTGGGGGTGGGGGCGTGACTCCGGGGCATCTGAAGGGCCGAAGGATGCCCCTCGCAACGCCAGGCTCTGAGGCCCGGGGAGAGGAGGGGACGCCGAGAACCGCCCTCCGCACAGCACGCGCTGCTAACCGTGATAAAGACCGGGGAGCCGGGGCCGACCGCGGGCTGCCTGGTGTGGCGGAAACAAACCTGTCACTCCAGCCGCACGTCTGCCTGGAGGACCCGAGGGAGGCTGTAACCCCTTCACACCTTATTGCCGGGAAGTGACTTTGTGATTTGACACATTAAAAACAGGTTCAAGCGAGGCTCCTCTCCAGTGAGTTGGAACCTCTGAAGTGACAGGCCTGCCTTCCCTCCTGCACACGCTGGCACAGACAGGAGGCTTCCAGAACGAAGGGCTGGGGAGGGGCAGGTGGGGGGCTTTCCTGGAACACTGTGTTCTCAGTGCTCCCTGTATTACCAGCAGAGACCTGGCCAGTGGTTGAACTGAGTCCTGGAATAATTAGTAACAAGAACAAGGAGGAGCCTCTAATTCCGGACCCCTGGTCGGTGGCGGGGCTCCCACGGGGAATTCCTGGGGCGCGGCGCCCGCCCAGACCTACGGAGCGACTGTCCAGACCAACACCAGTCGGCGATCGACCCTTCCCACCCGCGGCCTGACCCTGCCCAGCCCCGCACCTGCCCGGCCCCAGCCCCGCTCGGCCCCAAGGCAGGGAGCGGCGCCCACGGAGTCCGGCGAGTCCGCGGGTGGCCAGCAGAGGGCGTGCCTCCCGGAGCCGCGCTGGGCCGCCGCAGCCCGCCCGCCCCCACCCCACCCCGTCCCCGGATCCAGCCCCGGACCCCCACCCCGGACTCGGACCCCGACCCGCACCCCTCCAGAGTCAAAGGGAGTGTGCCCGCCCGGCCGGAAGTCCGGGGGGCCGAGGGCCCGGGGTTCCCGACCGGCTGGGCGAGGAGCGGCGCGCGGCGCCAGCCAAATGCGTTTGTGCCACCTGTTGGCGCCGCGCCCGCACTGCACGCGCCGGGCGAGGAGGGGGCTTCCCGGGGAGCCGGGGGGGGGGGGGGGGGGGGGGCGGGGGCCCGGGGGGGGGCACGGTGGCGGGGGCGCCGCTCCAGGGGGGGGGGTGCACCGGGCGGGCGGGGCCGGGGCCGCGCTGCTCTGGGAGCAGAACGCGGGGTACGTCCCCTGTTTTTAGTATCGCAGCTCTTCTGAACTTAATCTCGCTGTAATTTAATGTTTCGATTAGATTAGCTGGTGTTTTCTTCACGTTCAGGGTTTGACTAGCGTGCGTTATCGTCACGGGGAGGAAAGAACTTACAAATGGCAACCCGTGTGTCTCCGTCTTCCCTACGCGCGTGGATTTTCGATCTTTTTAACGAATGTATCTTTTGGAAAACGTGCCGGCTGCGACGTGTTTGTGTAAACTACTCAGGTCGGTCACGGACATCACGAACTGCTTGGAGTTCGGACTGACAGACAACGGTGTTTGTAACTAATACTGTCAGCTGTAACCCCTTCTTCAGGTACTGGGTTTGAAGGCACGGGGCATTTGGTCTCCCCTGTGTCTCCTGGTCTTAACCCGGCATCCTGAATACCTAGAAGGGTGACGGGAGGCGTGGCTCTGCTCCCAGGTCAGCGCCCCCCACCCCCACCCCGCCGCCCGTTCCCGTTAAGAGGAGAGCGGGGACCCACCCAAAGCTCGGAGCAACGTGGGTGTTTGCCGTCTCCACCTCGGGTCGGGGGCGTGTGGTGGAGGCAAGGTGGGGTTTCCCAGCGCCCGGTTGTGCCCAGTTCGTATTTTATCATGAAACGGGTGCACCACAAAAGCATGAAAGGAGCCCCCAGTTCCAGCTAGTGACATCCTATTAATAGAAATAGAAGGTGAACGTTTTAAATGTACACATATGGAATGCCAAGGCACACCTTTCAGTCTGAGGGCAAATGCTGGGTCCTTCTCGCTTCCCCTTGCCCTCCGTGCGACACGTGTCTTTCCCTTCCTGTCACTGAATAGAGCAGGGATCTTATCGCTCACCGTGGTCAGCAAATCTTCTCTAGTGGTTCATGTTTATTGGTATATTTTTGGTGTCTACAACTTTGTGTGCATGAGCTAAAGACATCTAGCTCCTTAATGGGAAAATGCACCTCATTTATGACTCACAAAAATGTATCCGGAGATACCTTGGCTGTATAAATGTGAGGAGTGCAGAAAAGCAAGAGAAATATATATATATATTATTAGTATTATTAGTATTAGTATTATACTATATTAGTATAATATTATGTTAATATATAATTTCACGTATAATTTTATATATGCTACTTACAGATACATAGGTTAAAAAAACTAGGAATTGTCTATATTCCAGATTATATATACACTAAGTAGGGCTGTTAGCAGAATATTTATATTCTATATTGTATGTAAATAAAAGCATAATATATAATATACATTATATACATCAAATATTAGGATACAAAAGTAGGTTATGAGAAAGCTAGCCTCAGTTCAGGGCTGGAATGAGGTAGGGTAGGGTAGGGAAGAGGGAGCGTTATTTCTTATTAACAGAACCTCCATATGGGGTCCAAGTTCAGTGACTTAACTGGGTCCTACAGGTGACAGCAGGTTTTAAGTGTCAACAATAATTAATGTGCATCGTAGCATTCTTAACAGCACCTCCCCCACCCTCCAAACAAGTGAAGGGGACAGCGCTGTCCTGCCCTTCTGACCAAGCAATGGGTCAAAATCTGGCAACGGAAGACGTGGCACAAGTCTCTGTGAAACAGCCCAGCAGCAGGTGACATTGAAATTGCATGCTTCCTAGGACAGGGCGGTGAGAACGGACACAAATTTCAGTCGATAGCCCAAGGTCTTTAATATGAGGAGTAAAGAAATCTCCTACAGGTTAGTGGGAACCTTAGTAAAAGTGACTATGCAAAGATAACATTCTTGTGCCAAGAAAAAGAAGTCACTCCAACAAGAGAAGTGATCACAAGAGAGTATTTTAAGAGACTGCTAACTGAGATTCAATAATGGGAGTTCAAAGTGGAAATTTTCAAACGCTGGGACCCTCAGTGCAGCAACATGCTGCTGTACCCAGTAAGCGGATATAGAAATGGAGACAGACTAGGAGCCCCTGGGTGGCTCAGTCAGTTGAGCATCCAACTGAGCAGGCTGCACACGAATAGTGGACTCTTTGGACACCGTGACTTGGGGCCTTTGTACCCCCAGAAAAGATGAGTGAAGATTTTAATGTACCCCAAGGCAAAGAGGGAAACCAAGCACAAATAGTAGGAAGAAAGACCACTGTTTTTTAGAGAATGATCTACAAATTACACCGTGTACGGAGGTATAACACTATGCAGCCACTTTTTAAAGTATCTGTCCAGCCAGCGTCTGTTGAAGGTTTTAGGCACAGCGCTGGGCACCAGAAGGGCAGAGATGGCTGAGACGTGGGTCAGCGATCACTCAAAACAGAAAGTGATTACAGAGACAGGAGTCAAGAATAGCGGGACAGAAGGAACGTTTTCAGACTTTTCCTGCATATTTCCAAGCATATCTATCCATTCTTCAACAAATGCTTCTTACATGTCTAACGTTTGCTGAGCACCATGCTGGGAGCCGAGGCCACAAATGTTAGGGGAAAGTGAAGGTTGTGGCCCTCAAGAAGTTAGTCTAGTGGGAACACTGACGGAGTCGCCAATCACACAAATGCATGTCAAGTTAGACCTGTGCTCATCCGTGGCTGAGGAGTGCACAGGGCTCTGGGACATCACGGTAGATTCCACCTTCCCAGGGAGGTCAGACACAACTTGCCAAGGAAGGGACAGCGGAGCTGAGCCGTGCTAGGACAGATCGATTAAGGATGGCCATAAACTCTGCCAAGAGCCCCGATCTCCTCCTTCTCCTCTCCATGTAGGGCTGGCCCCAGGCTCTCACCACGACGAGGAGTAACTGCAGAGGTAACGGCCACGTGACCCCCAGGGCCAGGTGAGGAAAGGCTGCGGCTGTGGCCGCGGTGTCTACACTCACTCGTTCCTGCCTCCGCTCTTGGAACTCAGCCGCCGTGCTGAGAGCAGCCCAAGCCACACGCAGCAGCCGTCACCGAGGGCCCCCGGACAGCAGGCGGTATCGCCGGCCACCTTGGAGACCCAGCCCGGCTGAGCTTTCAGACGCCTGCAGCCCAGCCTGCACCTGCCCACAGCACGTGAGCAGCCCGGAGCGAGAATCACCAAGATGAGCCCTTCCAGAACTCCCGGCCCAACAGACCCTGTGGCCATAACAACCGGTTGTCGCTCTGTATGCACTAAATGTTGGCGTTTTGCTGCACAGTATTAGAGGCCCGGGACCGAATGTGGCCCTAGGAGGTGGGATGAGAACAAAACCCGAGAACATGGCATTGGTTTTGAGACGAGGTGCAGACAGAAGTTGAACGGCCCTGACGAGACTGTCGGAAGGCCTCGAGGACAGAGAGGAGGGTGGGGCCAGAAGCCAGAGAAAAGGAGCCCCTGTTATGTGGGGCACAGGCTTGTAGAAAATGTACCTGACGGTCACGAAGGACATCTTGAGGGGCAATACTGGAAGTACCTCCCACCTCCTTGCTGCCTGTGAAGACGGGGCTGGAGGAGAGACGGAGTGGAGACAGTGGCCTAGCTTTTTAGCAGAATGAGCATGAAACGTAAAGGGGCCAGGATAGTCTTTGCAGCCAGCAAATGGCTCACAATGCAGAGCTGGCCTGGGGCAAAGGTCAGAGTGTCAGGAAAATAGAGCCTCAGGGAATTCAAGGCACAGCTCTGAGACCCTTCAAACGTGTATCAGAATGATTCAAGGTAAGATATCACACACCCTCTCCATCAAACAAACAAAAATAGCCCCACGGACAGTAGTGCTTCAAAGACCCGGCAGGACATTACTCTGTGCCGCCTCACAGGCAGCCAAGGCAGAGGAGGGTTTATCTTGAATAGATTAGTGAATGTGCCTTGGTCTAATGGAATGGATTATAAATTGATACATAAAACCCCACAGAGTTTGTTTTTTTTTTAATTTTTTTTTTCAATGTTTTTTTTTATTTATTTTTGGGACAGAGAGAGACAGAGCATGAACAGGGGAGGTCCAGAGAGAGAGGGAGACACAGAATCAGAAACAGGCTCCAGGCTCCGAGCCATCAGCCCAGAGCCGGACGCAGGGCTCGAACTCACGGACCGCGTGATCGTGACCTGGCTGAAGTCGGACGCTTAACCGACTGCGCCACCCAGGCACCCCAAACCCCACAGAGTTTTTAAATGAATTAACACACTTGACTGACAAGGGCCTGGGCGGGACTGGGAACTCATGGCAGAAGTGACGACACGTGCCTGGAAGGATTCAGAAAAAGCGTCTCCAGTGGCTCCCCGCACCTCCTTCTCCCCTTTCAGAGCGGGGGGGGGGGGGGGTCCATCACGGCATCCCTCACTCAGTGTCACTGCTCTGTGCTGGGTGTGTGGCAGGAAATCTGTTTAAATTAGAGGACTCGGGAGCAAGAGAAAGTGCACTTGAAACATAGGGTTTGAGCTGTGGGTTTTGTGGAAAAAGAGGAAACCAATCACAAAATAAATTTTCACAGAGGGATAGAACAAGAGGGACATTCTGGAAAACAAAATTGTAAACATGCTAAGAAGCGCCATTAAAACAAAGTCAGCAACTGGAAGAATTCACTCCCGAGGAAATAGAAATCATAAAACACTCTAAAGAGAACTTTAGGATTAGTATGTTTAACATTGAAAAAAAAAAAAAAGAGCAAACAGGAAACGTATAAAGGGCCACCATAAATCAAGGACAACTGAATGTTAAGAACTAATTTAAAATGCTAAAAGTGAAAAACATGTAGCTTGTTAGAGAAGTAAATGTGAAATAAGTACATGGAAGGATGCGCATGCTTATCTTTTAGAAATTGTCTGTGAAAGCGAGGGTGATGGGATAGGAAAACAGGTGTGGTCCAAGGAGGGGCCCTCAACACCACCACCACGGGAAAAACCTGAGCATAATTGCAAAGATACCAAGGATGGTGACAGGTGGCATGTTCGAGAGCCAAAGGGTATAATCCACAGGGCAAGTCTCATGAATTAGAGACAGTGGGACCTGAAACCAGGTGGAAAGAATACTTTTGTGGTGAAACATACAGCTTCTCTACAGGAACAAAAACCAAACGGAGGGTGGCACTTGATCTCTGGCGGTCTCTGTTATCTCCAACATCGGGAGATGAGACCAAAGCTGGGTGCTGTTGGGAGGAGACTCTGAGAACAGGAGGTTGGGAGTAGCAGAGTCGAGGGTGGGCGACAAGCGGTCATGAGCACAGAGGGGGACACTGGGGATGAGGAGGCCTATTTGCAGCCAGGGCTCCTTGGATGTGTAAGCAGGCCCAGCCATCCTGCCATGGGACTCTTCCCGAGCACCGGCTTCTGACCTAGATCCCTTTTCAAGGGGGCTTAGCTTAAAGGAGCAGCACCATGACTAAATGCTCACTGAGCATCTCCAATGTCACTACCAGCCTGGAGAGACACCAGGGTAAGCCTCTGGCACTGGGAGAACACCTCCAGGTACAAGGTTTCTCCTGTTGAACTCTTGAAGTTATTCTAATTATGCCAGTCTCAACTCATTCCGTTGCCAATAGAATTCATTATCTCCTATTTCCTATATTACCTCCTTGAATCTTTTTTTTTTTTCAGAGCACTTTACAATCTGATTTTTCTCAGTGCGCACCATAACTTTTGGAACCTTCCTCCGGAAGTGCTGATCTCAGCGGGCTGTATGAGAAGGACAGCACTAAGGGGTCAGTGATCAAAGAAATTCCAATTCCAAATTAAAAAAAAAAAAAAGTAGTAGGATCTAGCCAGTGCCAGGCTTTGTCAGGGTTGGGATGAAAACGAACCACATGTGGGAATGTGACACCAGACCAGGACGTTGCTGGCCCCTGGAACATGGAGTCTCAGCCGGATAAGAAACAGGGCAGCGGGTTGGGGAATGGGCGTGTCCACCAAGATCAAGGGCCGTCTTCGAGTCGTGAGACAGTAACTCTCGGATGTACAGTTTGGCGAGGCCAGGCCATGTGGATGCTGACCTGGTCCAGGACGGAGGACAGTGCGGTGGAGGAGAACCCTGAGCCAGATGCAAATGATGGCCACCCGAGGGAAAGATGTGGCGGAGCCACTGTGGGAGCCCTGAGGGAGGGATGGCTTGCTTTTGGAGCACGTGAGTGAAGACCCCGATATCCAAGAGGAGCAGAAGCAACCATCCTGCAGCCAAGGGGGAGGGGAGCATGACGTCCCACACTCGGTGGCTCCACCAAACCCAGTCCAGCTCGCGCTAGTGATGGACTAGGGCAGAACCCTTGCAAAGCCCCCATTGCCCCTCTGCAAAACGGAGGTGACAATTTGGGACTGCGGGAGGACTGAACGGTCTGCTGGTCTCCCAGAGTGGGCCTACACGTCTGGTACGGTGAAGACCACGATAATGTGTGCCATTGCAGCTTGCGGCCATAAGAGAACAGCAGGGTCTCACCACGTGCCACACGCTGTGCTGGAAGCCGGGAACGAGAAGCTAACGGAGTCACGAGTGTGCAAGGGAGGCAGGATGGCAGGTCGACGGGAGGCATGACCCTGTGCGGAAAACTGGAAGGTCCCAGGCACGTTGGGAGAAAAGGTCCCCAGGAAACTGCAGGTTCATAGGCATATGTGGCCCGGCCATTGTTTGGGAGACAGTTTCAACAGAGTAAAGGCCATTTCCGAGGACGTGACGCAAGCCAAGTGGGAGAGAGACTAAGGAGGGTACCTCACACTTCTGCTGTGTAAGCGCGTGCGTTTTTCCTAGCACTTCCAGGGACTGAAAACCTCCCACGACCTCCCTAAACATCATTGTTACATCCCCTTTCCCCTCCCAGAGGTAAGAAAGTGAGCCTGGGATTGTCTGTCGAGACACGCAGACAACCCTCAGCAGTCGGCAGATGGGAGGAGAAACAAGCTGTATCTTAGCAACAGGAGAAACATTTCCTGCTTATTTTTTATTAACATCTTAGGCTCTGATTCAAGAATCCTGTAGGAGTTAGTTTCTGTCACCACACAACTTCTAAGTAGTATCTTTGGAAAATCCTCATGGCCGATAAAATCCAAGATGTTTGCTAAGGGACAGGGCAAAAGTTTTTTTTCCGTTTGAGCAAACAGTGAGAACCCAGTTAGATCTTCAGTGGTCACTTAACATCGGCGCCTGGTAACTCATGAGGACAAATCATAGCACGGTCATTCGCTATTACCCGGATGAACATCGGGGATGAGGTAGAGTCCACAGCCGATTTGCCAAGAGTCCTTCCTAGAGATCGGCAATTCCATTTCCCTTGTTGTCGCGTGGCAAAGAGTGTCGATCCCCAAAGCTAACGGCGGGGAGGAGACACGACTCCCATGAGGACGGCCGGCCACAGGGAAGCAGCAGAAAACGCACACACGAGTTGTCAACGTGTTTGCTCATTTGGAAAGTTGTAAAATCACCAGCAAACGTGGCCTGTGTCCAAGAGTCTGGGTCCACGTGAGAATGAGGACGGAACGTAGGGCTCAAGGAGCACGGTGCCTGACGGACACCTGCCTCTTCTGGAAAAGGGGACGAGCCTCAGAGAGGCGAGGCGGCTCCCCTGGGGCCACCCGGCAGCCACCTGCCCAGCAAGGCTGCTGTCCCATGCCATGACTCCAGGTCTGCACGTGTCACACACTGCACCCTGTCACACCACTCGCCAGTCCTCCCCAGGCTGTGCAGTGAGAGCTGAAAGTCCCCGGCACCTCGAGGCCCTGGGCAGGGAGATTCCGAAGCAGCCAGGCTCCAAAGAGAGGCCAGCGGGATGGTCGTACGGCACACAGACCCTGGAAACCAGAGGGAGCGTGTGTGCTCAGTCTCCCATCCGCCTACCCCCGACGTCGTATATAACAACAGTTTTCTGAACATATGTCTATGACCTTTCCCTAAAACTTGCCCTAAGCTTCTGACCTGTTGGCGAAACTTTATTTCATCCTTCATGACACAAGACATGGTCCGTACGTATGCTCTGGAATGCTGGATGGGTTTCCAGAGCAGCAAAGGGAGGTGATGTAAAAACTAAGGAAATCTGAATGAAATATGGACTGTAGTTAATAATAATGTGTCAGTGTTAGTTCACCACACGCAACAGAATAAACATTCTAATAGAAAACGTTAGTAATAGGAGAAGCTGAGCGCAAGATACATGGGGGCTGTCTGTGCCAACGTCACAATTTTCCCGTGAATCCGAAACATTTTTGAGAAGTAGAGTGTATTTTAAAGCTAGAGCGTTAACCACGCTGCTACAAACTAACAGATAGCAGATGGGGGGCAGCCTCTCAAGAAGGCGACAGACAACGTCCATCGGAATCATCGATTTTACTGTCTTTCCACCCAGAAACTCCCCACTTCGGGTGTCGAGTCTAAAACATGTTCCAAAGTCCCAAAAAGTGTTATGGACCAAAGTGTTATTGAGATAGAACAGATAGTAGTTAAACAAAACAGACAAGCCAGAGGAGATTGTGACGGAGTCTTCGGAAAGAACATAACGTTGCAAATCAAGTTCCAGACAAATCCGAATGACAGAAGAAATGCTTTGACCGCCACGTCATAGTGCCTTACAGAAAGTCACTGACGCATTCCCAGGAATTACCTCTGGGAGTGACGCTAGCGTTGATTTTAAGTTTCATCCTTGCTCATTTATAATTTCAGAATTTTCTATACTGAGGAAATGTTTCTGGAATAAGGAAAACATAAATTGAAATGAAAACATTAACACTTGTTTTCTAAGTATTAAACTATGTATAAACTCTGTAAGTATAAACTATGCATTGCTGAGTATTAACCATGCCAAAGTTGATTTTCCACAATCTTTGAATTCAGATGTAAAATCAGCAAGGGGAATCACACTTTACAAAGCTTCTGTTTTAAAATTTTTTTAATATTGGGGCCCCTGGGTGACTCAGTTGGTTGAGAGTCCGACTTCAGCTCAGGTCATGATAAAAAATTTTTAATGTTTATTTATTTTTTGAGAGAGAGAGAGAGAGCGTGCACACACATGAGTGGGGGAGGGGCAGAGAGAGAGGGAGACACAGAATCCGAAGCAGGCTCCAGGCTGCGAGCCATCAGCACAGAGCCCCATGCGGGGCTCGAACTCGGGAACAGTGAGATCATGACCCGAGCCAAAGTCAGACACTTAACCAACAGAGCCACCCAGGTGCCCTGACAAAGCTCCTGTTTTAAAATAGCTTTTCCTGGGCGTCCGGATGGCTCAGCCGGTCAAGCATCCGACTCTTGATTTTGGCTCAGGTCATGATCCCAGGCTCCTAAGATGGACCCCCACATCCAGCTCCTCTCTGAACATGGAACCTGCTTGAGGTTCTCTTTCTCTCCCTCTGCCCTCTCCCCTGCTTGCACTCTCTCTCCCTCTCTAAAATGAAATTTTAAAATAAATAAATTAATTAATTTAATTAAATCGCTTTTTCTCACAACTCTCTATGTCAGTGGACAGAGGGCCAGGGCCTGACTGCTAGTAGGCTGAGCTGGAAGGTTCTCCTGAGAAATCTAAGGACTTCAGATCATACCTTGATGAAATAAACAATCGATTCAGCTCTTTCCACCCTCCACCTGTAGGTCTGAAGAATGCATCTGTACCTAACTTTGAACGTGGCAATGAATTCTGCATCAAGCATGCGGATGATTAAATGACACAAGTGTATTACCTGTGGGCAAATGCAGCTGTCACATAACACACGGGAGCAGCTCTTCTAGCTGGGAACAGCCTGGGCAACACTGAGGTCACCCCGATTTGAAATAATGCCGTGGAATTCTTAGCACACGTCTTGAGAATGCTGAAGAGAGGTGATAGGAACTTCTGCCTGATGTCTTGTTTCCAGGGCAACACTTCTAATAATGCCACCTTCTGCAAGAAACAACGGTGATACCTGAGGACTTCTGAACTGTGCCTATTCTACGTCCTGGTACTTTAAAACATGACACTGCATTTCCAGAATTAGTCTTGGGTAAAATTGGAATTCTTAGAGAAATAATATCGAGAAGTCATAAGATGGCTTGGAACAAGCAATAATGCAATATTTCTCCCCAGTGCTCTGCTGTGGTGCTGATATCAACCGGGAAATACTAACACATATTTTTTATCTTAAATTTTATCCTAGATGGACGCGACGTGGTGGAGTGAGACGTTACTCAAATCTCCCCCAAAAGCAATGACACAATGGACAAATGTTGTCCAGGGCAATATTCTTTGGGACTCTAGAAATCAAATAAAAGCATACCGGAAATGAGAAACATGTATTCAAGAAACACTGCTGAACATCAAATGCCACTGGGGTGTATGGTGTTTGTCTAGGGCTTCCTCAACCCCGCATACCCCCAGTTTCCAGAGGCTGGTGGCTCACGGTTTTCCCCACGCCGGGTGGGCAGTGGAAACCAGAACCTTGGCCGTGGAGGAGCTGGCTTCATTTGGAGTGATGTGCAGTGTTGAACAGAAAAGCCATCTCTGCAGCAAAACCAAGCAAGCCACCCAAACAACAACAACAACAACAACAACAGAAACAGAAGGCGAACATTGTAGCAAGTCCTCTAATTGCCCCTCGTTGAAATGCACAACCCAACCCACACACAGATTCACTGGCGAAGGATGGAAACTTCATTAGCTCAAGGTATTTGGGAACAACTTCTTATCAATCCTTGTCTGACTGTGAGGCTACAGCAGCCAGAAGTGACCCCTGTGAAACCAGGCTTAAATACAAAAACAAGAGCTTTTAAAAACGGAACAAAGATATAAGAAGTAACAAACTTCAGGGATAACATAACTTGCAGAATTAGTCTAAGTCACTAAACAAACAGAACCAGCAAAAACAACAAACCCCAGAGAGGGGAAATCGTAACCCAGAGTTGCCACAATATGTCACCTAAAATAATCAAGTTTTACTACCCACTACAAGACATGGAATAAAACTGGAGCATGTGATCCACACATGGGGTGAGAGGGAACTCTCTGAGAGGACCCAAACGTTGAAACTGGCAGACAAAGTCCTCGAAGCAGCTATTTTAAACATGCTCAAAGAATTGAGGAAATCATACTGAAAGAATTAAAAACAAATATAATGATAATGAGTCACCAACAAAGAGAGATTCTTAAAACGACAAATTAGAAGAAATATTCTGGAGTTAAAGAGCACAGTAACCAAAATGAAAATTTCACTCAACAGAGTATACAAACACTCTGGTCAAATAAAGAATCATCAAACTTAAAAACAGATCAAAAGAAAATATGCAGTTTGAAAAGCAAAAGTGAACAAGAGTAAAGAAAATAAACAAAGATTCTGAAACCCACAGGACACCATCAACTATATCAATATATGTTTAAGAAGACTCATGGAAGGGTTAGAAAGTAGCAGAAAAATGTTGAGGAATATTGAAAAAGTATTGAAGCAATATTGAAATACTATTGAAGAAATAATAGCTGAAAAGTTCCCAAATTTGATGAAAAATTCTGCATGCCCGAGAAGCTCAACGGATTATAAATGAGATAAAAAGAGATCCGCACCTGGACACGTCATAGGCAAACTGCTCATAAACAAAACCAAAGAGAAAATTTCTAAAGGAGCCAGAGAAAAGCAACTCACTACGTACAAGAAAACTACAGTGAGATTAACAGTTGACTTCTCATAAGGAATCATGCATGCATGAAGGTACTGAGATAAATTAACAGTGCCAAAAGAAAAAACCTGTCAACCAAGAATTCTATAATAAGTAAAACTAGGCTTCAAAGACTTAAAGAAGTCTTTCTTAGATAAACAAATATTAAGAATATTGGCTTCTTTTACACTCATATTACAAGAAATAACTGAAGTAGGGGCGCCTAGGTGGCTCAGTCAGTTAAGTGTTGGACTCTTGATTTTGGCTCAGGTCATGATCTCCCGGTTCATGGGTTCGAGTCCCACATTGGGCTCTGAAAAGATGCTGCTAAGCCTGCTTGAAATTCTGTCTCTCCTTCTCTCTGCCCCTCTCCCACTTGTGTGCATTCTGTCTAAATAAATAAATAAACATTAAAAAAAATTTTTTTAAAGAAGTAACTGAAGGAAATCCTTCATACTAAAGGCAATGACACCAGATGATAACATGAGTGAATAAAAAACACCACTAAAGTTTTTATGCACATAAACATAAAGACAATATAAATATATTCTTTCTATTGTTTCTCAAGTTATGTAGAATATAATGAATCAAGATAATAATTAGAAAACTGTATTGTTTACCTTATAATATATAAATGTATTATGTAAGATAGTCACAGCACAAAGGCAATGAATCCCTATTGGAGAAAAGTGTCTATATTTTTCCAGAATTAAGCTAATGTTAACATAATGCAGACTGTGATAAGTAAATATGTTTACTGTAATCCCTAGAGCAGTGTTTCCCCAAGAAAATAGAACTAAAAAGGAATTAAAAAATATTACATCAGAAAATTGCTATTTAACACAAAATAAAGCATTAAAGGAAGATCAAGGGAACAAAAAGACAACAATTAGCAAAGTGGCAGAAATAAATCCCACTGTGTTAACGAAACCATTAAATATAAGTGGATTAAATACTCCAGTTAGAAACCAGAGATTGGCTGCATTAAAAACAAAATGACAAGAAAAATAAGATGTTATCCAATGTTATTCCCTCTATAAGAAACACACTTTAGATTCAAAGACACAAAAAGCTTTAAAGTAGATGATTTAAAAATATACCATGCAAATAAGAGCCACACAAGAACCAGAGGAGCCATACTAATACCAGATGAAATGAACTTTAAGGCAAAACACATTACCAAAGAAAAAGAAGGATTCTTATGATAATAAAAGGATCAATTTACCCAAAAGACATAACAATTACAGACAAATACACACCTAACAACAGAATGCAAAATATATGAAGCAAAACTAACAAAATTGAAAGAACAGACAATTCCATAATAGTAGTTGGACACATCAGTATCCAAATCTGGATAATTGATAGAAAACTACGTAGAAAATCAACAAGGATACAGAAGACTTGAACAACATTATTAACCAACTTGACCCAACTAACATCTAGCAAATACTCACCCCTCAGCAACAGTAGAATATATAACGTTTTCAAGTGCACAGAGAATAGTCTTCAATATAGACCATATACTAAGCCATAAAACGATGCCGTCGGTTTGAAAGGATTAAAATCAGAGTATGTTCTCTGACCACAATAAAATTACGAATTTCATTAGAAATCAACAACAGAAATTTATGAAATCTAAAAATACTTGGCAATTAATAACTTTTAAATAACTCATGGATCAAAGAAGGAATCACAAAAGAATTTAGAAATATTTTTTAAATGAATAAAAATGAAAATGCAACATATCGAAATTTATGAGATACAGCTAAAACAGTGTTTAGAAGGCAATTTCTAGTTTTAATAGTCTGTATTAGAAAAGAAAAATATCCCAAACCAGTTAACGTAAGGTTCCATTTATAAACTTAGGGGGAGGGAGAGAGCAAATTAAACCAAAGCAATCAGATGAAAGCAAATAATAAAGATAAGAGTGGATATCAATCAAATAGAAGACAGGAAAAAAACAGAGTAATTATCAGTGAAAGCAAAAGTTCGTTCCTTACAATGACCAAGAAATTTAGCAAATCTTTACTTATACTGATGCATAGAAAAAAATAATGAAATTACCAAAATGAGGAATAAAAGAGAGCATTTATCACCAGTAACTTCATAGAAATTTAAAGGCTTATAAGGGGAATATGTTACTCTAACAAATTAGGCTAATTAGGAAGAATAGACAAGTTCCTAGGAAGATACCAATGCCCAAAGTCTTAACAAGAAAGGGAAAATATGAATAAACATATTACAAATAAAGATATTGATTAGTAATTTAATAGTAATTTTCTCTTAAGCCTTAAAATAGTCGACACAATATTGACGGAGAAAAACAAAGCTGGAGGACGGCACTATCCTACTGTGAGGACTCACTATAAATCTATAGCAGTCGAGACAATACAGTATTGATGAAAGGAGACAAGCGGATCCCTGGAACAGCATAGAGAGACCCAAATAGACCCACTCAAATAGAGTCGACTGATCCTTGACAAAGAGCAAAGACAATGCAGTGGAGCAAAACTCGTGTTTTCAACACGCGCTGGAAAACCGGGATGTCCACAAGCAAAAAACCGAACGTAGACATTGACGTTATACAAAGCTTAACTCAACATGGATCATAAACCTTGGAAGTGGAGATGACTCTTTAGATAAAACACCAAAGATACGATCCACGAAAGAAAGAACGGATAAGCTGGACCTCACTGAAATAAAAACCTTCTGCTCTCTGAAAGATAATGGCAGAGAGTAATAGAAGTCAGCCTGGGAGAAAATATTTGCAAAAGACACATTGGATAAAGGACCGTCATCCAAAATATACAAAGAACTCGTAAAACTCAACAACAAGAAAACAAACAACTTGATTTAGAAATGGGCTGAAGACACTAAGAGACACCTAAGCAAGGAAGATATATACAGGTGGCTAATTAGCATATGAAAAGTCGCTCCACACTTAATATCATCCGGGAAACATGACTTAAAGCAATAAGATGCCATACACACCCATTAAATGATCAAAATCTGAAACACTGACAACACCAACGGCGGTGAGGATGTGGAACGACAGAAACTCTTTCACGGCTGTTGGGACTGCAACTCAGAGCGTGGCAGTTTCTCACAAAACTAAACATATTCCTACCATAGGATCCAACGACCACACTCCTTGGCATTTACCCCATGGAGCGAAAACGTGTCCATACAAAAACCTGCACACAGATGTTTATAGCAGCCTTGTTCATGATTGTCAAAACCTGGAAACAACCAAAAATGCCCTTCAGTACGTGAATAGACAAACTGGTGCATCCAGACAAAGAAATACTATTCAGCACCAAGAAGAAATGAGCTATCAAGCTGTAAAAAGACATGGACAAACCTTAGATGCGTATTACTCACTGAAAGAAATCAACCCGAAAACATTGCCTACTATATGATTCCAAGTTGAAGAGGCGAAACTATGGAGAGAAAAAAAAAAAACTTAGTGGTTGCTAGGGGATAGGAAGTGGCTGAATGCGTAGCCCACAGAGGATGTTTAGGGCAGTGAATACGTATGGTGTAGAGGAGAGTATGGCACTGTTATGGTGAAAACAAGTCATTATGCATTCGTTCAAACATCATCAAGGTTAAGGTACAGCATCACGGTTGAAGGTAAACTATGGACTTGGGATGCCAGTGATGTGTCTATGCAGGCTCATTGACTGTAACAAATCAACCACTCTGGATGGGGACGTTGATAGTGGAGGAGGCTGTGTGTGAGTGGGGTCAGAGGGTACCTGAGACATCTCTAACTTTTTCTTAATTTTGCTATAAACCTAAAACTGCTCTTAAAAGATAATCTTAAAAGTCTTCACATAAAGGAAGTCCCTCACTTAGATGGCTTACTCAGTAATCGTCTCAAAGCACTAATGAAGAAATAATACCAATCTTTACAAATTCTTCCAGGGAATAGAAGATGGGGGAAAAACTCTCAGCCCATCCTATGAGACAGGCATGATCCTACAACCAAAGCCAGATAAAGACATTACAAGGAAAGAAAGCTACAGACCAGTATCTCCCAAGAATATAGACTCAGCGATTCCCAATAAAAAGCACACTGAACTCATCAATATAGAAAGGATTACACACTAGGAGCAAGTGGAATTTACCCAGAAATACCAAGTGGTTTCATATTCAAAGTAAATTAATGTAACAAACTCTATTAATAGCATGAAGAAGGGGAAAATGTATCATCATCTTAATAGATGCAGAAACATTTTTCACAAAATTCAACACCTATTCATGATAAAAGTAATCAACATATTAGACATGAAAGGAAATTCACTCAACCTAAAAAAGGACTCCCGCAAAAAATTTATGGGCCACTAACCTGAATTCAATGGCGAAAGACTGAATACTTTTCTCTGTATGATGGGAAGCAACCCAAGGATGTCCACTCCCACCATTTCCATTCAGTATTGTATCAGACGTCCTAGCCAATGAAATCGGGCAAGAAAGGGAAATAAAGACCATTCATACAGGAAAGGAAAAATAAAACATGCCTTTATTCACAGATGACATAATGCCATTTGTGTGAACTTCTCAGAGGTTCACCGAAAAGGTCTGCTAGAACTAATAAATGAGATCAGAATGGCGGCAGGATCCTCAATCAAGATAGAAAATCAACAGTACTTCCATACACCCATCATGAAACCACCAATAATAAATGTAAGAAAATAGCTCCTTTCGTGAGCCCGTCAAAAAGAATAAATACTCAGAAGAAATTCAACAAAAGGAGTGGCAGGTTTGCATAGAGAAAATAACAAAATATTGCTGAGAGAATCTGACGAGCTTTAAAACGTGGCGAAGCACTCCATGGCCGTGGACTAGACAACTCAGCCCTGCTAGGAATTTCTCCCCACACCGACCTGGAGGTCTGCAGTTGCCATAAAACCCCCGCTGACTGTTTACGCAGAAATGGACACGCTGATCCTGAATTTTATATGGAAATGCAAAGGATCCAGAATGGCCAAAGCAAAGTCAGAAGACTTCTATGCCTCAATTTCAAAACTTACTGTAAATTGAAAGTCATCAAAATACTGTGGGACTTGCATAGAGGTGACTGTGCAGATCAATGGAATAGAAGCAGGAGTCCAGAAACAAACCCTTACGTTCACGGTTAACTTATTGTCACCAATGGCGCTGAGACAATCATTGGAGTGGAAGCAGTCTTAACAGATGGTTTGAGACTGCCAGCCGTCCACAAGAAACAAGAAAAACTTAAGCCCCTACCTCGTACACATATAAGAATTGACTCCCAACAGGTCATAGACCTACATATAAGACGTGAAACTGTGAAACGTTTGGGAGGAAACCTAGGGTATTAGGTGGAGTTCTTAGATCTGACACCAGAATCATGATCCATAAAAGAAAATATCGATAAGCCGGACTCGGGAAAATGAAACCCAGTGAAAGATGCTATCAGGGGAATGAAAAGTCATCCCACGGCTGAGGGGAGCTGTGTGTCCAATGAGGGACTTGTATCCAGGGTATATGGAGAACTGTTATGGTGGAATAACAAGACAAAAAGCCAATTAAATAGAGGTTTCACCAAAGCAAAGATATATGAATGGTTCGTGAAGCTCACAGAGGAGGTGCGCAACACCATTAGTCACCAGGGAAACGCAAGTCAAAACCATGGTGAGACACCACCTCGCACTCCGTAGAACGGCTACAGCCAGGAGGGTGGATGGTGACGAGCATCTCCAGCGGCACGGGAAAATGGGACACCCGCACCGCCAGCTTCTTTAAAAGTGGAGGGTCAAATTTACCAGGGGACCCGGCAACTCCACCGCTGGGTATTCACTCAAGGGACGTGAGGACAAATGACCACACGAGGCCGCTGCTCCGAAGGTCCGGAACACTGTTCCCAAAAACCAAAGAGTAGAAACAAGCCACGTGGCCATCACTGGTGAGCGGACCCAGTGAGAGCCTCTGCCTTGAATGCACAGATGTCACGGTTGCCCTTTCCTGTTGCTCAGGTTGGTGCTCAGCATTCTCTTTTAGGGGCACCTGGGGGCTCGGTCGGTTAAGTGTCCGACTTCGGCTCAGGTCACGGGTTCGAGCCCCGCATCGGGCTCTGTGCCGACAGATCGGAGCCTGGAACCTGCCTCGGATTCTGTGTCTCCCTCCCTCTCTGCCCCTCCCCTGCTCACGCTCTGTCTCTCTCTGTCTCTCAAAAATAAATCAAAACATTTAGATTTAACAAAAAAAAAAAAAGACTTCTCTTTTGCTCCGTTTCAGCTTTGCCTCTGCTAAACCTTTTGTATTTGACCCGCTCTGGGCTTGGTGCATTCAAAGAAGTTTTTGAATTTGAAATTCTGCTCCCAACGCTTATTCAATGCTTCTGTTTTTATACAGAATTTTCAGTTTGCTATCATTTTCTGAAGTGATTTGGAAAGTAAAGAGAGTGATTTTATTAACTTAGCGGTGGCGGCGGATTATAGAACGATGGCATCACTTACCCGTATGTAAGCCAAGGTAACAACCACTCTGACAGGAAACTTTCAAACGGCCAGGAATCTGGTAGGACAGACGCTTACTTCCACTCACCTACGGAGCAGTTCGGGGCTGCAGAATGGAGGCCCGGGCCACATACACCCCAGACTGGCAGGGGCTCCGCCAGGGTGCCTGGGCCTCCGCCCCGGGTCCCGGGGAAGGGAGGAGGGGGAGCCACGGGGGCAGCACACGGAGCCCGGAGGTGGCCTGTGGGGCCTTCTCCCGGCTCCCCTGTGTGGAATCGGTCGTGTGGGCCCACGTGAGTGCAGACGGTCCTGCGGCCCCTGACTGGCAGCTTCCGTAGGATTTTGCAGGCCATCAAAAGAACTTTCTTCATAAATGGCCATTCGTTCGACAAATAATTGGCCCAGAGAGAACTCTCGGCGGTTGGGAGCATCCAGGCAGAAGTGAGTGTGTCCCCACGGCCCCCTGCGGTTCCTGTGTGGAGCTCAGCAGCGTCTGATGCCCCCGGAGTCCAGGAGTGTGTCCCAGAGAGGCGTCCAACGGCTACGGAAGTGCCGACAGGCACCGGCCCACGAGTGTGGTCGCCAGGACTCGATTTCCCCTGGCCCCACCTGACGAGCGCCCTGGCTGGGAAACCAGCCCTCGGCAGCAGGCGCAGGGCGCTTCTGGGAAGGTTGCAGAGTCCAGGGCCTGCGTGAGAAGCATCGTTTCCGGGTGAAGGGGAGGGAGGGCAGGCAGGCGCCGCAGGCAGGGACCAGCAGTCTGCGGGCCGGGCAGCAGGACACGGCCCAGGCCGGACGGGGCTCCCTGACCCGGGCCGCACCGGTAAGGCGTTCTGCGTCCTCCGTGACCCAGGACAACGGCCCCCCCTCCGCATTCCCCAGCTTCCTCCTTCCTCCTGCAGGCTGCTGTGGGGTCTCCCTGCGTACCCTCCCCGTCCCTGCTCTCACCGCACAACCCGATGCCCCCGGGGAAATTCCGGCCCAGCGGTCGGCTTGCAGCCCAATGACCCTGCCTCGTCCCAGATGCAATCCCGCCCGGACGTCCTCTTACGCTGCCGGGGCAGTCGGTCTGACAGGCTCAGGGGCCCCTTCTGCTGTGGGCAGGCAGTTTCTTGCGGAGGTGGGAACACAGCTGGGGGTCCCCACGACCCCGCGTCCCCTCTCAGGGCAAAGCAGGAGCTGCCTGGGCCTGGCCCACCCCGTCCCGGCTCTGTGGGCCCTGCGTGGTGGGCGGGAGCCTATGCACCCTGTGGCCCAGGAATGGGGGGGCAGCTCCCCGCCCCCTGGGGAAAGCTCCCCACCCCCCACCAGTTTGCCCCGCTGGGGCTCCACACACTTCACGCTCGACATGGGACCACAGGACCCTTGCTGCCCTGGGAGGACGGCCTGCCAAGCGCCCCCGAGCGTTCCCAGGCGCCCTCCCTGCAGAGCAACCGAGCCTCCGAGATGAGCCAGTCCAAATCAGGGACCGGAACAAGGCCTGTTGGGGGAGTGTCATCGGGGACGCTGTGAACACGTGCTTGTTCTCGAGATAAAGGAAAACCCCCCAAAGTGGGCGCCTCCAACACTGTTACAGGCTCTGTTTTCCACTCAATCAAACCATCTCTGGGAAAAGGGCTTCTGTGCGCTTCTCGCTGCACTTGGCAGAGGCCCGTACGCGGGTTATATGTGTAACAATCTTCTGATTATCCGCAAGCTAAAGGTAACAATCTTCTGATTATCCGCAAGCTAAAGGCAACCATCTTCTGATTATCCACAAGATAAAGGCAACATCTTCTGATTATCCGCAAGCTAAAGGCAACCGTCTTCTGATTATCCACAAGATAAAGGCAACATCTTCTGATTATCCGCAAGCTAAAGGTAACCATCTTCTGATTATCCGCAAGCTAAAGGCAACCGTCTTCTGATTATCCGCAAGCTAAAGGCAACCGTCTTCTGATTATCCGCAAGCTAAAGGCAACTGACGTGGAAAACAAGGGAAGGAAAGAAAGCAAAACAAAACAGAAGCTGCACGACTTATAACTCCACTCAGACTGAATCAATCCGAAGGACAGAGACTGTCTTGGTGACAGAAAAAGAACCGTTGAGCTGAATTGCTTTCAGGAGGAAATGGTTCCGGCTCCCCTGACACGTGGACTGGGGGACGGTCGAGGCCACGGCCTCCCGCTGACCGGGCCTCGAGCAGCACAGAAGGAGCCACAGCCCGCAGACGTGACCCACACGCACGGGGGCAGGAGGGCTTTGCCACATCTTTCAGGGATTACTGGTTTTCAGAGAGCATGTGATCGGCAGCCAGGCCTGGGCCCCATGTGCTGTCAGAAGCTGGGGTCATGGCTGGGCCAGCCTCCGGAGGGGCCAGCGTCCCTGTGAGGCCTTGTCCCGGGGCGACGGAAACCGTGCAACGGCTCCGGGGTCGGGGACCCACGCGCTTCTGGACAGAGAATCCCACACTGGCTTCCTATGTGGAGGCTGCCAGCAGAAAGCAAGCAAAACGATCTCCTAGGAAAGGGTCCTAGAAAATCGGCACCAGAAGCCCCCGCCCCCAACGACAAAAGCTCTTCTCGCTGTGCGCTCTGGGGCCCCGTGGGACTCTGTGCTCTCCGTGGCCCGTGGGGGCCCCTGTGAGACTCTCCACGTGCACTCTCGGGGGACCCAGTGGGGGGCTCCTCATGCACTCTGTGGACCCCCATGGGACTCTCCGCGTATCCTCTGGGGGCCCCCCGGGTGTGGCGCTCCACGTGCGCTCTGGGGCCCCGACCTCGCCGGCCCCGCGCCCTGCCCCTGCGCCCCAGCCAGCGCCAGCCACGCTGCCCTTTTCCTCTGGCACCGATTTATCAAGTTCAGCCGGATTCCGCCGCCACCTGTCTTAAACGTCAATAGCTCACCGCGTGTCCAACCCCGAGAAAGCGATTACACGATCGATTTCCGATGCGGCCGTGGGCTCCAGGGCGCCTCTGCCGACAGACGTGTTATTAATGCAAGGTCCAACTTAGAGTCGGTTTTTAAAACTCTTATTTTTTATGAAAAGTGCCTATAAAGAAGTATGTGGGGGTTGAACTAACTCAGAAATGTCGTGTTTTAAACATACATATTTCACGAGTACGATGTCATCTGTCCTGAGTAATTCTGTTTCTGAACAGTTTCAGGGTCAGAAGTGCCCCCTGAGCAGTTGAGGGCAGAGCGTTGGAAACCTTTCCGTAATAAAAATCACTGTGGAAAGTATAAAATTACACTCTGAAAGCCACTGTATTTGCTTCCTTCGAGGTGGATAATCGCACCCAAAATTAGTGTATTTTATCTTCATGTTTCAGTGTAATTACACAGAGGAAAAAACAAAATCAAGATTAAAAGCCCCAGAGCGTGTAACTCTACAACCATTAATCCAAGCCCACTTTTAATTTCCATATGCTTGCAAGAGTTTTTTATGAAATTACTAGAATTCTGCATTGAGGTCTATTTTTATGTAGATTTAAGCAGTTTCTCTACACAATGGCCTTAAAATAATTAATAATTTCCCCGTCTTCTATTGCACTGTTCGCAAAGTAAACTTCTAAGTTTTCTCACTTTATAAAACAGGAACATTTTACAAAATACGATGCATTTGCGGCCCTCCGTCACACGATTAGCGTGCTCTAGTGGGCTCTCATAAAAACGGCTCAAAAAGAGGAAAACACTCTATAAATGTGAAGTACGAATACTACAGTTACCATGAACGATGGCGTGTAACACGCTACCATTCAATTGCCTTGTTAGAAAGAAAATTCCAGGTGTCATGCTGTCCGGGGGAGGTGGGTGGCTCTCGTCCGTCCCAGCCAGACCGCGGTGCCGTGTCCTTACCTGAAGACAGGGGAGGCTGACCGCTCACTGCGCAGTGGGGCCCGTCCTTTCTGTGCGTTAGAATCCGCAAGCTCCTCAGGAAGACATTTCAGTCCTTTTGTTTTGTTACTGTAAATTCTCCTTAGTTGACCTACTGGGCGGGTATTGGTTTCAGGAGTAGGTTTCAGTGATTCATCGCTTCCGTTCCCAGTGCCCATCCCCCATCCAGCCCATCCCCCACCCACCTCCCTCCAGCGACCCTCAGTCTGTTCTCCCTTCCAGTCAAAGTTTAGTCCCTTTTAGAAACGCACACAAGTTGCTTTCCATTAGCCAGGAATGTTTCTTTTCTGTAGCCAACGTTTACGTCCCGCCCCTGGGGGACAATTTCCCGCCCTGGACGTGTTCAGATGAGTCTGAGAACTTCCAGGCAGGGAGAGAAAGTACTGAACACGGTGGGAAGTCCAGCCATGTTTCTTGCAGCGTGTGCGAGGACCCAGGAGGGAGCGCCAGCTGGTCTGGAAGTTGAGGGCCAAGCACACCTGCTCTCTGGACGGAAGTAACCCTAACCTAACCCTAACCCGCAGCAGGCCCCCCAGCGATGGGGCCGGCGCCCCCCAGCGTCCTCACAACCGCTGATGCTGGGGCAACACTGGGCGGGGGCCCGGGACGCGCGGGCCCCCCACCCCGAGGCGAGCCCACTCAGCCCTTCCGTTCGTCAGGTGTCAGGTGGAAACCCAGCTGGAGCTCACGCGGACGTAACTGGTGCCCAAAGGGGTGCCTTTGCTCCCACACCAACCGGGGGCGGAGCAGCGCCCAGGCCCCGCCCCCCCTGCCCGGCAGCCACTGCCCCTGGCCGAGCCCTCTTCTCCCTCTCGGGCCCAGTCATGGGCCCCCTTGTGCCTTGGTCCCCTGAGCCAGCACCAGGGAGCTTTCTCCGCATAGCGGAGAACAGGCCGCTCTTGTCCGGACTTACACCGTCTCACCGTGTAACCCAGAAGGGCCACTTAAGTAGTCAAGAGAAAAATGTGCGGACCTCGAGTCACCGTGGAAAAACCCAAGTAAAAGACAACCTGATCGACTGGCTGGGCGCTTGACCCTGAGGCCAACCCACCAGGTTCCTAGGGACGAAACACAACGGCCAGTGGGCGTAGCCCTCCTATCGCCGAGAGGGGAGATTCTCCAAGGAAGCGAGTCCTCTTTGGCCAGGAGATGGGAGGCGATGGTGGACTAAGAAGTCGCTGCACATATGCCAAGTGCCGCCTAGAGGCGCGTCCCCACCACGGGCGCCGGGCTCGGGCGGGACTGGGTGTCACCCCACGACGGCACTTACAACGCCCGAAACACAACTCAGCCGCCTGTGCACAGGGACACCCTTGGGTGACGGTTTGTTGTCATCACCCGTATTGGTGACGTCTGAACGGTAAGAGACTCGGATTAGGAGAAACAACTGTGTAGACACAGTGCAGACAAACTGTGCAAACTGTGTAGACAAACCAGTGCTTAGAATTGTACCTTCAGAAGCCTGATTTCTTTCGAGGAGGTCTCTGGGGAGATGTGTTCTCTGCAGCTGCCGACAACCGCAGGAAGACGGGGAAGCACCGAGGGGGAGGGAGAAAGGAAGGACGTTAGCCTGGCGGGTGCGGGCACGTGTCACCAGCAACTCAGGTGTGTCCCCAGGAACTGAATTCAGTAACGTATTAGCAAAAGTCTTTCTGGGGGGAGGGGGGTGAACCCAAGAGGGCCTCAACCATGCAGACGTTCTGGTAGGTTCTTTCATAACTGCTTGAACTGGAGAGAGCCTGCCGGGCGTGTTCCTCCAGAGAGACGCAGGCCCCGAGTACCTGCCCGCCCCGTCAGGGTGTGGGAACCAGGGAGGAACTGTTCTTTTCTCTTCTTCTTCACGGAGCACACACGTAGGAGCCCTTCGGCCTACGTGCCCAATGCCAGCGTCGGTTTGGGTCGCACTTTGTGATACAAGCCGACAGCCTACACGCAACCAAGCTCTTCGGATGGGAGATGCAGAATATTCCAGGATTGACCAAACAATGTCTCCCACTCGTTGCTGGCCGAGCTGTGTCTGCTCTTGGCATGGCTGGTTGCCTCTGGAAAGCTTGAGCGGCACGGCCCAGCCTCCCTGCCCTCACCCCCGAGGCGGCTTTGGCCAGACTGACCGCGGCCCTGAGTCAAGTGGGGGCTCCCCGCGAGTGCCCAGCGTGCACCCCGGGGGAGAGCGTCCTGTCTGGGGTGGGCCCAGGAGAGGGAGCCTCCTGCTGACCCCGAAATGGCCACAGGCACCGAGCTCCAGGCTCCCTGGGCTCCCTTTAGTACCCGGAGCCTCCTCAACAGTGAGTGCGAAGCCCGTGCACAGGGGCCTGGGCTGGTCCCTAATCGCCCCACAGTGGGCTGCAGGAGTGTGGGAGGAGCCAGTGTGGGAGGGAGAGTGGGGCTGGCCCGGTTCTGGAAGGTCGACTGGGTCCGTGTCAGAGAAGTGAAGACCAGAGAGTGTGAGTCTGAGAACATAACACGTAAGAGTCGAGTGCACGCCACCCAAGGGTCCCCATTCTCCGATGTCAGCCCGGCCACATCCTCCGAGAGCCAGACCCCCGGAAGGGCCGGTCGCGGGGCTCCAGAACCCCGCTCCCGTCCTCCACTAACCTCTGGAGGCCCGGGTCCCGGCCAGAGACGGACGGACCGAGTGACCGGTGTTCCGCAACTCGGCAGTGAGATGCCGCCGCCCGAGACTTCAGTAACCAACTGTCGGGCCAGTTATAGCAACAAGTGCACCACTTACCTCCTCCCGTCTCCGTCCCAGATTTGGCCATCAGTTTCCACGAGAGTCCTGACCTTCAGCCTCCGTCACCCGGAAAACTGGCAGCAGACGCGCTCTCCGTGGCTCCTGTCTCAAAAAGCAGACTCTATTCGTGTCTCCAGACAGAAGGCAGACTCGTGCCTGCACTGATGGAGGGGCACCTCGGGTCGGTCTGTCACCCGCCCTCTGTGCCCTCCCGGGAGGCATCCCGACACACGGGCCGGCTCGGTGCAGAGCGGCTGTGCGCACGCAGGGTCCCTCCACTGGGAAGACTAGCGCTCGGCCCCGAAGCGGAGGGAAGGGAGCGGCCACAGATGTGCAGCAGGTGTCCACGGTCTGGGTGGCCCAGATCCAGCTCCTTCCCTGCACAGGGATATCCAGGCAACAGTCAGAAGGCAGAACGTTCACTAAGAGAATTACGTCTTGATGTTTCATAACCGTTTCTAGAGATGATTCTTTCCAAGAGCCGGTGCTCATGGGGCGGCCCTCTGGTTTGCCCCCGGTTCTGCGGATGTGGGACCGTGTTCCCAAGATTCCTCTGGAAAGGCTTCCTTTGAGGCTTACAAAAGCAGAAGAACCCCATGTCCCCTGGCTGCCACTCAAGATACATTCGGACAAATCGGCCTCTTGTGAAAAAGCCGATTAAGTTCACTGGCACGAAACAGCCTGCTGTACTCTGTTCGGTACCTGCCCTGTAAGGCCAAAGTCCTGAATTCAGAGGTTATCCTGGCTCGTGGGGGCCCAGCGACGAGGCTGGGACCGAGGCCATTAATACCCCCGTTACACAGGAGGGAAAACAGAGGCGCTCAAAATGTGGGAGCAAACAGGTCCGTCTCAGCACCCAGCAGAATTGGAACTGAGATTTAAAGCCGCAAAGCCGTAGCGCTCGCGATGCCCGGCCGGTGGCATCTCTCCTGATCCGCTGGAGCACGCCCGCTGGCCGTCCGCACGGGAGTGCGGGCAGCTCATCCCCGCCAGGGGAGGCGGCCGTGAAACGCATTTTTAAATGGCTCAAATACAGGTACGTGTGAGAAGGCTTCCGGTCTGTTCACAAATCAGCCAGCCCTGGGGAGTGCCATCGACTGGGTGCCGAGCCATTGATTTGTTTTTGGGTGCATTGAAGGGAGCTGAAAAAAACACAAACGCAGGTTGACTCTTAATAAGATTTTTTTTTTTAATTTTTTTTCAACGTTTATTTATTTTTGGGACAGAGAGAGACAGAGCATGAACGGGGGAGGGGCAGAGAGAGAGGGAGACACAGAATCGGAAACAGGCTCCAGGCTCCGAGCCATCAGCCCAGAGCCCGACGCGGGGCTCGAACTCACGGACCGCGAGATCGTGACCTGGCTGAAGTCGGACGCTTAACCGACTGCGCCACCCAGGCGCCCCAATAAGATTATTTTTTAAAGGAAGTCCTTTGTTTACAGACTTCACCTCCAACCTTACCTCCATGCTTCCGGCCGTTGGACAAAAGACTGTTCCTCTACTGTTTCACTGTAGTGTTTTACTACTAACAGGGGTCTTCTGGGATCACTGTATATACCGGTTGCCATCTCATGTGTCTGATGAGTTTCTGCTATGCGTTTTCATCTCCTACATCTTGTTGGGTTTTTCACACACGTAACATCGAAGCAAACATCGCGTGGACATTGCGATTTCCGCGGACCTTCCTTTAGAAGGTTGGATGTCGTAGGTTGGATGGTTTTTTCCCATTTCCATAAAAGGAAAAACCTGTAAGCTCATTAACATTTTGGAAGACAGGCAAAAATGACCTCGCAGTCTTGCAATGGTAAATTTTGTGTGTCAACCTGACCGGGTCACGAGGCGCCCAGACACCCAGCTGAAGAGTACTGTGGGCGTGCCCAGGTGAGATTCGGACTCGAACCCCGGGGCTCAGGGAGTACACATCTCCCCATCCTCGAGGGCCGGGACAGAGTAAAGGAGGAATCCCCCCCGTCGCTTCTGCCTGCGAGTTGGGGCGGTGGGCCCTTATCTTCAGACTCGACCTGGACCCGCACAGTGGGCTCCCTGGGCTTCCGGCCCTCGAGAAGCAGATCGTGGGGACTTCGGCCTCCTTAGTTATGCGAGCCGAGTCCTCAACATAAATCTCTTGATACTGATTGATCCTCCTGGAGAACCCCAACCAGCACACTTACTCCAACAGGAGCACTGGCAAATCTGACGTGTTTCCACCCTGACTTCTTTTCCTTCTTCTTTTGTGTTTGGTAAACCCTTGTGTGGGCATCCCCTCCTCACAGCCCCCGAGAACTAGGCTGCTGTCAGCCCCACGTTACAGAGAGGGAGACCGAGGCACCGTCCACGTCCGCTCTGGGACCCGCACCCCCAGACCGCGGCTGCCCAAGTCCCTTTAGGACAAAGGACGTTTGGCCATCACGTAATACCTACTGTTAGCTGGGGGGCAACGCTCACACTCACCCACATCAAGCCTGTCTCAGGTTACGTCTGTTAAAAACGGCCCCCACTCCTTGCAACCGGTTGCACAGAGACTTGCCAAGTCCTGGACGGAATGTTCGGGGGCTGCAGGTATGGCCTGTGGCATCCATCTTCTCGAAATACCATTCGTGTCTAGAATCACTTTCTCAGGAAAGACCGGCAGGAGTGGCTGTCGGATCAATGGAACCTCACTCAGAGCTCCAGCATCCATCTCCCCGAAAGGCCATCCTGAGAACCTTCACGGCCCATGCCCCCCTTGCCGTGGACCGAGTGGGGTGTCCCCCCAAATTCCCACCTGGGAATCCCAACCCCCAATGGGATGGCATTAGGGGGTGGGGCTTTGCTAGGCACTTAGGTCCTGAAGGTGGAGCCCCCAGGGGTCAGTGCCCTGGCGAAGAACAAGCAGGATCCGGCTTCCTCCTTCCGTGTCCCCGCCATGGGAGGGTCCGCTGAGGGCGCAGTGTCCGCAACCCGGAGCAGCGGCGTCTGGATCCACACGTGCAGCCTCCAGAACGATGGGGAGCAAGCAAGCGTCTGTGCGCCAAGCCCCGGTCTGAGGCGTCCCGCCAGGAGCCCGACGCAAGGCGCCCTCCCGCCGGGGTCCATCAAGCTCTGAGCATTATCGCTTCGCTTACACTTTCCTGGGAGGAAATTGTTTCCACTTCCACCCTCGTACTGGGGAAGCACTGCGCGTTTTGCGGTGTGTGCCCTTTCTCTCTCTCGTGCAGGGGCAAGGCCGGCTTTTCGGCAGAAGGCTGCGTCCCCGAGTCGATTCATGCACTTTAGGGACAGTAAACCTTCGTCTTCCACGAGCGTTGCACATAGCTTTGTGCTTGTCATTTGCACACAAGAAATGTGGCGTTACTATCAAGATGATGCATGGACAATGTGAATGTTCTAGAAACTAAAACAAAGAGAAAAGAAAGATCAACCCCAGTCTTATCACGAGCAAGAACATCGCAGTTAACATTGGAGTATGTTTCCCAAACTTTCTTTTTCTGTGAACAAAATTATGCATTTTGTTTTTCAAAAATAAGATCGTATAGTATCTGCTGTTTGCACTCTGATTTTTTTTTTAATTTTCTGTGGCACAAGCGTTTTTCTGTCACCAAGTGTTTCTCTCAGGGCGTTACGTTTTCAGGGATGACTATAGTCAGTGTTGAAAGTGTCCCGACTCCTGCCTGGTCCCGGGGCTGACGTGGGACCACATGGCATGCTGGGCGGCTTAGGACACAGAAATTGATTCTCTCACGTTCTGGAGGCCAGGAGCCTGGTCCACCGGCCACAGGACTGTGCTCCCCTGAGACTCTGGGCGCCCCAGGGCTGCAGGGCTGCGGACAATTGTCCCACTCTCCCACCTGGCTGCCTTGCGCCCTCCTCGGTGCCTGTGTCTCTGTGCCTCTGGTCCTTCCCTTACACAGTCACCGTTATCTCAGATCAAAGCCTCAACGAATTATGTCTGCAATGACCTTGTTTTCAGGTGAGGTCATGTGCCGAGGTCCTGGGGGTTAGGATTCAACATGCCTTTTGGGAGACCGTTCAACCCGTAACAATTTCTGGAAACTACCTGCTCTTGTCTCACATTAAAAGTGTGCCTGGTCCTTTTGGGATGAGCACTGGGTGTTGTATGGAAACCAATTTGACGATAAATTTCATATATTGAAAAAAAAAAAAAAACTGTGCCTGGTTTGTCCTGTCCTGTTTCAATCAGGGTTCCAGGGGCGCATCATCTGGGCACGTCTGTGGCAGGTCAGTGGCAGCATGGGGCGGCTCTGGTGTGGGTCCCGCCCTGTGTCCTTGCCGGCCGGTGGACAGGGCACCACGCTGGGCACTGTTGACAGGCTTCCCCTATCAGCCGCAACCCCGTCGCCGGCCCGGCTTGCAAAGACCCGCGGGAAGAAGCCTGATCAGGCCGTGCTGATGCAGAAGCCAGTGAACACAACGCAAATCGCGAGCGTTCCGGAGCAGAGCCAGGGAGACCGGCATCAATCCGGTTTCTTCTCGACTCTCCTCCTCGCTGCCACAGGGCTTGCCGGGCTGAGACGCGTCAGGAGTCACCTCCTCTGAGTGGGTCAGCGTGGCCGATGGCACTGCCAGCTCCTGTGCCCTCCCAGAGCCCCAGGGCACTTGCTGAGGGCACCCGGCCCAGCTCGAGCCTGAAGAGGATGGGACGGGAGGCCGGGGGGGGGGGGGGGGGGGCTGCGTGGTGTTGCTGAGTTTCCCCACCACCCAGCTCGGCCGCCCACGGCCACCTACAACACAGATGACATGGTATCTGCCTTTCTCTGTCTGACGTATGTCACTTAGCGTAATGCTCGAGGTCCGTCCATGTTGTCACAAATGGCAGGCTTTCATTCTTATTTATGGCTGAGATATATATAATATCCCAAATTTTAATCCATTCATCCATCAAGAGACACTGAAGTTGTTTCCATTTCTTGGCTATAATAAACAATGCTGCAATAAACATAGGGGTGCATACATCTCTTCAAATTAGTGTTTTTGGGGAGGGAAAATGCCTTTTAATAACAATTGTCGAATCATAGGGTAGGTCTATTTTTCACCTTTTGAGGACCCTCCATACTATTTTCCAGAGTGGCCGCACCAGTTTGCATTCCCAGCAACAGTGCAAGAGGGCTCCCCTTTCTCCCCATCCTCACCAACATCTGTTGTTTCCTGAGTTGTTAATTTTAGCCATTCTGACAGGTGAGAGGTGGTATCTCATCGTGGCTTTGATTTGCATTTCCCTGATGATGAGTGATGTTGAGCATGTTTTCATGTGTCTACTGTCCATCTGGATGTCTTCTTTGGAGAAATGTCTATTCATGTCTTCTGCCCAGTTTTAATTGGATTTTTTTTTTTTTTGCTATTAAGTTGTACCTGTTCTTTATGTATTTTAGGTACTAGTCCCTAACACATATGATTTGCAATTGCTTTCTCCCATTTAGTAAGCTGTATTTTCATTTTGTTGGTGGTTTCCTTTGCTGCGCAGGAACTCTGTAGTCCCGATAGTTTATTTTTGCTTGTGTTTCTTTCACTTTTGGTGTCAGATTGTTGAAAACCAGCATCAAGACCTATGTCAGGGAGCTTACCACCTGTGTTTTCTTCTAGGACTTGTATGGATCCAGGTCTCACACTCAACTCTTTTATATACTTTGAGTTAGTTTTGTGTGCGGCGTGAGACAGTGGCCCAGGTTCATTCTTTTGCATGTGGCTGTCTGGTTTTTCCAGCAGCATTCATGGGAGGGACCATCATTTCTCTATTGCGTATTCTTGGCTCCTTGGTGATAAATGAACTGATTTGCAAAAATATATGGATTTATTTCTGGGCTCTCTATTCTGTTCCCAGAACAATGTTTGACCCAAAGCTGGACCCATGACCCAGCCAAGTGCACATAAAATTAATCATTGATGGATGATGTAGTTGTCACCAGGACCTGGTCCCAGAGCCCATCGTTCCCACCCCTCCTCTCCAGAGATGCTAAAGCAGACCCTGAACAGGAGTCCCAGTGGCAACAGCAGTGGGAACCTGCAGATTGGACAATCAGAGTGCAGAATGACCATTGACATGATGGCTGAGACACACAGCAGCCCGTGAGCATGCACGCCCAGCCTCACTGAGGTGTGCACATGTTCCTTGCAGCCTCTTCCTGATGACCTGCCGCCATCTTCCTCCAGGTAGACGGTTAGTTCTGGAAGCATGAGGATCTCCGCATCCCCAGCACCTGGCCAAGAAGCTGCTCAGAGCAGGCACTTGACAACAATCTGTCGAGCTGGATAAGGCTGCCTGTCCCAACCACCCCCCCTGCACCAGACCCACCACCCAAGTCACCAGATCCAATGTTGAGAATTTGTCTTAGGAACTGGAGGTAACGTTGAATGTCCTGGAACTGACCATCATTAAGCAGTACCAGGATGGCCTTAAGAAGTGAAAACATCACTTTCTGTTGCAATTTTAACATTACAAATATAATTCATCCTGGTTTTCTTGAAATAATCTATGCACACAAAAAGGGCCCTAAATAAACTCTTCAACGAGAGGGGAACCTTCCAGGTATTAATGTATTCATACACTCCTACGCCCATAGAGCTGGAGGAGGTTTTCAAAGGAATTACAGAATATTGGGGCACTTGGGTGGCCCAGTCAGTTGAGTGCCCAACTTTGGCTCAGGCCACCAGCTCACAGTTTGTGAACTCAAGCCCCACACTGGGCTCACTGCTGTCAGCACAGAGCCTGCTTCAGATCCTCTGCCCCCCTCTCTCCCTGCCCCTCCCCAACTCACACTCTCTCGCTCAGAAATAAAACATTTAAAAAATAAAATAAAATTGCAGAATATTTACACAATGGAAGGCTTACTGGCTTTCATTTTTTCCTACGACAACAGCCTGAGTCACAAACCAAACTGAAGATGAAATTCGCATCCTTCCAAAGAAGCCTGGAACAGGCAGATGAGCTAGTGGCCAAGCCATGAGTCTAGGCTGATGCCACCTTTATGTAAATTAGCTTCCATGGGAACAAGGAAGATTGTTATTCAACCACAGAAAGGGCCCTTGGCAAGTGCATCTGTCTTACAAGCCGTGCTCGCAGCAGCCCCAGGCACCCCCGGTGGTGGTGGGGGGGGGGGGTGGTCGTTTCCTTCGCTGCACCCTGTGGCTGCTGAAGACAGAACAAAGCACTTCCCTCCACCCACACTCAAACTTCCGCCATCATTCCCTGCCACTCAGTAACACAGCTTTAAGACCATGCATTTTCCCAGGGCACCCGCATGGCTCAGTCAGTTAAACGTCCGACTTCGGCTCAGGTCATGATCTCGCATCACAGTTCATGAGTTCAAGCCCTGCGTCAGGCTCTGTGCTGACAGCTCAGAGCCTGGAGCCTGCTGCAGATTCTGTCTCCCTCTCTCTCTTTTTATGTCCCTCCCCCACTCATGCTCTGTCTCTCTCTCTCAAAAATAAACACACATTGAAAAAATTTTTAAAAACATGCATTTCCCAAATAATAAACATTCTGCACCAGAAAGTTCTGGGGGGGGGCCTCCTGGGTCCCTGAGGGCTGCTGGAAGCAGACACAAAGCAGAGCCAAGTGCAGGATCTCGCGAAAGCAGGTCAACGGGGCAGGCAGTCACATGCAAAGGAGACGGGCCCTCAGGACTGTCAGTGGCTGCGGCCCTCAGTCCACTGTGTGCCCAACTCCCTCTGCCCTCCAAAAAAAGAGAAATTCAGGAAGACACAGTGGTGGCCTATTGGGCGAGTTCTCTGCTTGCTGTGGAGGAAGATAATTTGCTACATAAATAATGAATTAGATGTGTGTTAACGTGGAATTAGTTCTCGGAACGGTTTGTAGAGCATTCGTGGGACTCCGGGTCACCACGGGCTGTCGACTCCCCAGGAGGCAGGGACGCATGAGTTTGAGGGCCTAGGACTGCCCGCCCTCGCTGGCATTTCTCCACAGGGGTCTCCTAATTCTGTGCTGGCGTGGCTGGCAGTCAAGAAGCAGTCAGGACGCGAAAATATGCGTTTTAAACGGTAAAGGAATACCAAGGGTCTAGGCCATGCTTTGTCTCTGGTGGCTCTACAGAGTTTTGTGTGACTTTTTCCACAGGACTTTTCCATCCACGCAGAGAAGATCTCATGTTCCTCCTTCTCCTTCCCAGAAGCCCGCATTCTGTGACTGTGTGTGCTCCTCACGCAGCCGGAAGACGCCAGCCTGAGATGCAGACGCCGGGGCGGGACAGAGCCCGGCCGTTCGTGGTGACGCGGAGTCCAGAGGGCAGCCCATCCACGCGGGGAGATGGAAAATCATGACACTCTCTCATCCTCACCCAAGTCACAATCCAGCAGTGACAGCTGTCCGGAAGCCGAGGGGCCGAGCGGGGGCTGTGCGTCCCGTCCCCGGTCCTGGCCCTGAGACATCCCAGGCCTGGTTCCAGGAGAGGGGCTGTCCTCGCGGGAAGCCGTCACTGGATGGCTGGAGGCGTATGGAAAGAATCCGAAACTTACTGTCACGCTCCAATTTTAGATTTCTCTCCCGTGTCTGGGAAAACTGCTCCGCGAGTGTCTCCCACTCCGCCCGCCGCGCCCCCGCCTGCCTCCTCTGAAGCCTGTACGCCATCCGTCCCCTGCCGCCCGGCCCCGGGGTACCCGAGGTGCCCACACTTCTCGGCTCCTTGGAGGGCGATCCTACAGCTGGAAGGGTCTCCTGCGCTCCAGCACCCGGTGCTTCGGCAACGGAGTCTGCGAGAGTCACTGAGGTTCTGCGAAACAGGTCCCTCCCAGAACCAAAGGCACCTGCTCCGCCGAAACCAGACCGGGGCTGGGCCGGCTCCCCTGGAGTCCCCGTGCCACCTCCCACCGGCACCCCCTCGAAACGGGCACAGACCCTTCCAGCCCTCCAGGCGCCAGGCTCCTGGTGGAGAGGACACGCTCGGTCATCACGCCAGGAGGAGAGCTTGGGGCAAATCCAGCCGATTCTGAACCTGCCTCTGGTCCGTATGCGTATATTTTACTGGGGTTTTAACGCTTCCCAGAGACCGAGCATCTGAACAGATTCTAAGGGCACGAGCAGTATCGCTAAGTACAGACACAGCCTTGAATGGCCGGTGTCTCGAACGGAATCTCCTTGAGTAACAGGAACGCAGGCCCCAACTGGCAGCCACCCCCCCCCTCACCCCTGCCCTGCCCTGCCCTGCCCTGCAAATCACCACTCTGTGGCTTTGACCATTTTAGGAACCTCGTGTAGGTGGGCCCGTGTCTGTCCTTCTGTGACTGTCCCCGGTCAGGATCCCGAAGAGCGATGTGCACCAATTATTTCAAAGTCCACACGCTCCACCCCGGGTGCCCCTCCCCCACTTCCTCCCAGCTGGTGCCTGCTCCCGGGGGATGCCCTCATGACCTTGGAGGGTGGCTCTGGTCCACACAGCTCTCTGGGGCCACACTGGTCTCCACTGAGTGGGAGTAATTATGACCTCGTCCTGTGGGCCCCACGTCAGCCCAGCCCATGTGACGGGCTTGTTCTGTCATCTGCCCACGTTGTCCTGTGGCCTCCCCGCCCCGGCTCGCCCAGGACCCTGTGACTCCTTCGTTCCTCCCGGAGCCCTGCCTCCCCTCCAGAGCCCCTGATAGGGCCCCCGGGACCCAGGGTGCTCAGGACACCCATGCCCTCGGTCCTCGCCCCCATATCCATGCAGAAACACACACACACACACACACACTTGCATGGGCACACGCTCACACACCTGCATGCACACACTCACACACACACCGACAGAGGCTAACGGTCGAGGTGGGCACTGTTTGTCACCAGCGCCGGCCCTATCCGGCGTCCTGGCCTCTGTCACCTCTTCCCGTGGCGGATGATCCCTGGGACCGAGCAAGGCCCGCCTGTCTGTTCTCCCCTGTGAGGACGGGCATGTGGAATTTGGGAAAAGCCCTCTTTCCTCGTGGTAACCCCTGTTTCCTGAGATGTTTGTCTTGCCGTAGAATCCAACGTGCTATTACTATCTTGGAAGTAAAAAGCTGAAAATTGACTTTTCCTTGCATTATTGCCTTAAAGATTTTTGCAACAATAACAAATACCTGGGACTAAACGGAGAAAGGTCACATTAAAGAAAATGGGGGAAAGAACAAGTCAATAACATCTCTCAAAACGGAAGTTCCGCGAACCGAACCGCAGTGACGACCCAGGGCTGGAGGCCCGGGGCAGGGGTGCGGCTGGCTGCGTAGGGGTTCAAGGCACCTTTGGGGGGACAGACCCCTTCCCCATCTTGACTGGTGGCGGTTCTGCAGGGAGTGCAGCACCCAATTATAGCCCCAAACGGGGGTATTTACTGCACGTGAATTCTACCTCAGTAACGTGTCTCCATTAGATTTCCTCCGACTGATGTGTGAGCCGTCACAGAGACGGGTGTCCTGAGGCTCCCACGCACGCGTAGGACGGTGGGAGGCACGACCATTCCTGGCGGGGTCCTCCCTCTGCCTCCCCTTCGGGTACAGTGACCCCGGGGCAGAAGGGGCTGGGAGGGGCTGGAGCACCAGGCAGAAAACGGTTGTCCCAGGCTAAAGCCCCCACCGCCTCACCAACCGGGGGCCCCTGCACCACGTGGTCCCATTTTCACATTGCGTGGACTGCCCCCTGGAAGAGAACGCTGGGCTGGGGCAGAAGGTGGGTTAGAGTAACTGCAAACTGGCCACTGGTGTCCACGTGCTGGGCCCTGTGACTTCACAGCTCCCGCCTCCCTGAAAGGTGCGTTTTGTCCCCCCCCCTTTAGACCCCGCTGGCCCTGTGACCTGCATTGGCCATCAGAAAGAAGCAAGTCACAGGCTCCCCACCCCGTGAGCAAGTCCAGGAGAGCGGGCGGGAGGGTGGGACACACCTCGGGGCAGAGGACCAGCCCCCAGTCGGCCGCCCGGGGCTCCCCAAATCCAACCACGGAGGCGGGAAGTGCGCACCAGACGGCGAGGCGGGGCGGCCGATTCGCAGCAGCAGCTAACGCTCGCAGAGGCTGGACGGCCCTGGACGGGGCGCACCCCCGGGCCTCCCCTGAGGCGGCCCCTCCTCCCACAGGGGTCCACGGTGGCCCTGCCCCCCGCCGTGCTCGCCCAGGGCTGCGCTGGGATGGAGACAGCAGCCCGGCTCTGCCTCCAGGCGCCTCCGGGCCTCAGGCAGCTGTACTTGAGGTACCACCGTGGTGATGGTCCTCACAGGGAAGGCAGCTCAGGGCCGACGGCTCGGGGGCGGGGAGTCCCGAGGCGCGACCACAAAATACTTGGCCTTCTTCAGCATCCCCAGCGGCCTCCACCCCTGCCCCCGCCCCGCCCCGCCTGCCCGTCCTCCCAGAGGGGCCGGGTTCCCTCGTGGTTGCGGACAGACAGGAGGACAGAGGACGCACCTGTGCAGGACGGGCCTCCACCCAGCTGCCCGATCTGGCGACGTGGAGACCAGAGCTCAGCGCCACGACAGACCTGCACGGCGGGACGTGTGAGGCCGCGCTGGCCGCCCGCACGCACACTAACGGTGAGCCCAGTGTGCCCCGCGTGCGTCTGAGTGTGCACCCCGTGCTCTGGGCGCAGGCTGGCACCGCCCTGCTCACGTTGGCTTTCCTGTGCTTCTGGGGTCCCAGTGCCTGTTCCCTGCTCCGCCACGGCTCGTGTCCTCATCTCTCCGTGGCATCTCCCTCGTGGGCAACCACCCCAGGCACCACCAGCCCCACGTGTCCTTCGTGCTCATCCAGCTTCCCCGGGCCCACCTCACACTTCTCTTGGCCCAACCCCAACTGTCTTCTCTGAACCCTCTTTAAGTTTTTTCTAAATTTTGTATTTCCTCCTGAAAAATAACCTCGTCAAGTTTGATTCTTGTCCTGCTGTCCCTTCTCCATAGAGAAGCTGGCCCACCCCGTTCCCTAATCCACACTCTGTCCCAAGAATGAGGGCTCATGCGGCACAGGGGTCACAGACAGCAGCACCCACACGGCCTCGCCACAGCCGTCAGACGACGGGAGGGCTGAGACTCACAGCCCCACTGTCCTGGTACTCCCTGGAGTGACCCTGCGGGTGAAGCCTGAGCAGGCTGGGCACTCGGGGCACAGGGGACATCAGGCATCTAGTGATTGTCGGTGTGGAGGGGTGATTGGTGCATGACTGGTGGCCGAGCCCGTGGCCTCCAGAAGTGTGGCACCAGTGGGATGTGGCCGGCCTGGGGAGGCTGGTGCCAGGACAGTGTCCCCACGTGTCCTGCGGGCTTAGATCCCGGTGTGAGGCTGGCTGGCGGGGACATCCACCCAGGGCACTGAACGGACAGCTGGACCTGCCCCAGGCTCCCGGGTCCTCTGTGACCCGTCATCTGCCATTACTGCGTGCGCTCCTTTCTCTCTACCCAAAGTCCCCGAGGACAGCCAGCACCGGTGAGCTGCCCCGCCCCAGCCCGGTCACAGCAGGTCAAGGCTCAGGGACGTGAAAACACCCGCTGGGCGGCGGGCCGCGAGGCCAATGCCGAAGCCTGGATCCCGCCTGGACACCATCTTCAAAGTAAAACAACTCCCTGAGTAAATCGCAGAATTCGGAAATACTGCTTTGGAGAAATGCGTGTCCCGCTGTTTACCTGTTAGTATTATCTCTACTCCTCCGGATGGAACCTCTTGGGCTCCTGGCCTCCCGGCACGTGTCTCATTTCTGGTCCAGCAACTTCCACCTTCCGGTTCACGCACACCCTGTGTCATCGTCCCCTCGGAGCTCCAGCCTGCCCGCGTGGCGTTGTCCCTCAGGCCGGCGGGAGGGACGCACAGATCGAGTAAGTTTGGGAAACCACAGAGGATGCACTTTTGTTGGACCCTCTGATTCAATCCCTCACCAAAATATCTCAAACTATTGAAACATAAGCCTATGGTTTTCCTGACGCGGCTCCTGAAGGGCAGGGGGTGGCTGTCCTGCTCCAAGGGTCTTCCGGGAGGGGACCCTGGTGTGTTCCCCTGAGGCTGGTGACTCAGGACCCCTGGCTGCCGGCTCTCATGCTTACAAGGAAATCACAGGATCGAGGCTCGCGTGTTAAGCATTTACATTCAGCGTCCTGACTTTATTTTCACGGTTCCTAGAGAGCTGGGCACCAGATGAGCCTTGAAACTTGCGCTTCCCCTGTGGAGAGGGAGGCCGCCCCCGCAGTCAACCCCCTGCCCCGTCCCGCCCCGCCCCGCGGGCCGCCCCCTGGATCCCGTCCCCGCGGAACTCCCCCCACCCCCCACCCCGTCCCGTCCCGTCGCCCTCCCCCTGTCCCGTCCCCGCGGCCCCCCCATCCCGTCCCTGCAGACCCCCCCCAACCCCGTCCCGTCCTCTCGCCCTCCCCCTGTCCCGTCCCCGCGGCCCCCCCATCCCGTCCCTGCAGACCCCCCCCAACCCCGTCCCGTCCCTGCGGGCCCCTCCCACTGGCCCTGCTGCACCTGGTCGGGCTCTCCCTGACACACGTGGGGGTTTATTTAGCTTCCATTTCCCGGAACTTCCTGCCAGAAAGCAGCCCCAGGTCGGTGTCCCTGAACCCACGACATTTCGAATCTAGATGCAGGTTTTCGTCTGGATGTCACTCACTGACCCTTGAACTGCCCTCTGCTCCCGGTGCCGGCGGGTCCCTCCTGCCCCGTCTTGACTGAACTCCTCCCCCTTCAAGCCCCTCGGCTCGCCCAGTCCTCCCTCAGAGCTCCGTCGGAGATGTTTGCACGACTGAGCCACTGCTGGGCGTCCACGAACACAGCGACCATCACCCACAATCAGTGCCCTTGACAGCAGCCTCTGACCTTCGCCCACGACCTTCACCGTGACCTCTCGTGACCATCGCCCGTGGCCGCTGACCAGGACTGCAGAACTGCCCGCCGTGGATTGGAACTTCCTCCCCTTGCGTGTTCGGGGCTCAGTCCGGGACACAGGACAGACACGTGTGTCATGTGGGGTCCAGGATGACATCATTCTTGGGGAGAAAGCCGATGCGGTGTCGCGGGCGCTCTGCACGGCCCCCTCCTCTCTGCTCGTGCCTGGCAGCTCTCGGACGCCCCCGAGAGCCTGGCGGAGAGGCTGTGCCGGCACCAACAGGCGGCTGTCTCCGCTTGTGCGCCCACCCCCCACCCCCCGGAGCCCCAGGCCAGTGGAGACAGGAGCCCGGACCCAACGACCCGCCTGGGGAGCAGCGTTTTGGGAGATTTGCTGCAGTTCACCGTGAAATCCGGCACCCGTTTGGCGTTTCCCTTAAGCAAATCAGGTTCAATTCACAACATGTGGGTTTCCAAACAAGTGCCCCTTATTGACCTGTGCGCCACACCCGACCCAGGACGTGAGAAAATGAAGCCCACCTTGTCCAGCACAACAACGGACGACGGTCGCGACGAATATTTGTCCGTATTTTGTCCTTTCTTAAAAACAGGGGCTCGGTCCCTGCCCACGGAGCCCCACACAAATCTTAGCGGTTTGGAAATGTGGATCTTGCGTTTAGATTTCAACAGCCCTTGTTGGACGTGCCTCGTCCTCCTAAGGACCTGACCTCGCGTCTTAGATCTCATTTTGCCTCACGGGTCTGATTTTCGACCCTTAAAATACAGCGCTTTCCTCCCGCGCCCCACACGGCGGGTGGGCCACTGCGGAGACACTCGTGTGGCGTCTCCCGCGTTTCCTGACTCTGCGGGCTTACCTCCCGCCTCTGCAGTGTGATTGCTTCTTATTCAATCGATCGTCTCTGCGTTAACTTAACCTGCTCTTTCTCCCCACTCTTCCGAAAGGTAGCCAATAAGATACAAACGGAGAAATACCCTAAGACATACGCACTGCCTCACGTGTTAATAAATATTTTAGTGTGTGTGCAAGCATACCCAGGCATGTACATAATGTGTTTGTGTGTGTGTGTGTGTGTGTGTTTGTTGTGTGTCCAGACCATCCCTGGGTGTAAACACTTTACCAAAGTAGGAAAAAGTAAGTCAAAATCGCTTGGGTGTTGGGTTTCACGTAAGAAACTGTCCTTTTGTGAGTTTTTCTCCATCACAAAGCAGTGTAGACACACACACAAGTGTTAAAGATTCGAGCCCTGACCTTTAAGCAGAGGCCAGGCCGCCGGGTGCTTCTCGCTTCCACGGGGCCGGACCAGCAGCGCCTTGTTTTAATCGACATCACGCATTCAAGGGGGAGGAGCGTCGAGTCATGACTCAGCCGGGAGCCGCGGGGCACAATATGCTGTGTGGGTCACAGGCACACGTCCTAAAGGAGTCAGCAAGCTACAACAGCATCTTTGTTATTAATCCGGAAATTGCATTTTTAGAACTGATATTGTGGCTACATAAGCCCCTGTTTTCCCTGTGGAACTCCTTCCCCTGAAATCAAACCACCTTCCCTTTGTTCCCTCGCAGGTGTGCAGCCAACCCCGGAGGTGCTCCCACCTTGGTCGGCACGTCCTTCTGCTGCCGGCGTGTCGTCCCCCGTGCGATGACCCACACAGATGGCCTCTCCAGGAAGGCCAGGCGGCGGGCCCAGCTGCGCCTCCAGAAGACAGATTGTCAGGCCAAGGGCGGACGGAGCAGTCGTGGGGCGTTTGAGGACCGCTGCTCCAGAGGCCGGGAGGACAGTCCTGAACAACAGGACAAGGTGGGAACAGCGTACCCACAGGACACGCACCCGCCGTGCGTTACTTGGGCCTCCTTTGTCTTGAGAGAAAGCCGTGCGTGCCCAGGGATGGGCGCTCCTGGAACAGTGTCCCACCCTCCCCACGAAGCAGGGTTTCCCCACGAACCTGTGCGCTCAGAGAAAGCCAGAGGCCTCGAGGGGCCACCCACTTCTGAGTGTCTCCACCGCCAGGCCCCTCTCAGAGGGTCATGCAGGGGGCGCATCGTGGGGCGGACCACAAGGGAAGACCTCATACTTGAGGGAACCACAGACCGCTCGCTGGGGCTCCAGGGATGGGCTCCTGGCCTCAGCTCAGCCACTCATGGGCCAGCCCAGCGACAACCATGCACCAGGCTCACTTCCGGGCTCCGGTGAGATGTGTAGATGCCCACGAGCCACGGTGAGACGCCCACCGCGCGCTAACAGAGCGCATCCACAATTGTAAAGCATCGTCTTCCCACTGGCCGCTCCGGGATGCCGCTCCCCGGTCTGGGTGAGGGTGCAGGGTAGGGGCTAGCCCCGAGAAGCTGCGCAGTGGTTTTAGGTCACGGCTTCGGAAAGCACAAATGCCACGCCAACGAGACGGGTGAACCGAGAAGCAAGGGTCCCGTGTGTGCGTGTGCGCGGCCCCCGCAACGATCACCCAGGTGTGCGGGGCCAGACCACCTGCCACCCTCGCTGTGTCCCAGCCTCTGGTGCCTGGTGAGTGGGACAGATGCCTGGGCACCACCGAGAACAGCAGCTTCTGTGAGCAGATTCATTAGAAAAGAGCGAGGAAAGGGCTCAGATATCCTGTAGCCGCCATACAAACTCTTTCAGGAAGAGTGGGCATCGGAGGCCGTAGGCCTGACACTGGGATTTGTAATTGCATGAATGCGTTTCAATTAATACTGCCTTAAACGCTGCCCATTTATTTACAGCGCAGTCGTTAACCCATTTGGTGTGCCGAGTATCAAAAGATAATGCAGACAATTAACATAATGTAATACGTTCTGAGCGTTCCTTCAGGCTCCTGCTTATGGTCGCTCTACAGCAATAAATAGTTTCCTGTCATTACTTAAATGATGAGAACCGATGTTCAAAACACACAAAGCATTTCTTTATTGTTGGGAAATTACTCGCTTGTCCAAAACCTTGAACCTCTGCCGAGAAGATATTTAAATTTCCTCCGCTGGAAACCCAAAAAGTTTGCTCAAGTTCTAGATGTTCTAATGGATTTTAAAATGGATTTTTAAAAAGTCATGCAGTCATTAAGTAACACTCCGGTTTGTCAGAACATCAGTCTTCCCTAATTTGCCCCCACGCCCGGGTCCTCCACCGCATATTTCAAGTGGACCAAAAGTTACCTGCTTTACAATTAAAAAAAAAAAAAACAGGGGCACCTGGGGGCTCAGTCCATTAAGCATCTGCCTCTGGCTCAGGTCATGATCTCACGGTTCGTGAGTTCTGGCCCCGCATCGAACTCTGGGCTGACAGCTCAGCGCCTGGAGCCTGCTTCGGATTCTGTGTCTCCCTCTCTCTCTTCTTCTTCCCCACTGATGTTCTCTCTCTCTCTCTCTCTCTCTCTCTCTCTCGAAAATAAATAAAAACATTAAAAAAAAAAAACAGCTGTGCTGCTGGACTCCCCAAGTCTCTGCTGAGTTGCCGGGAAGCCAGCACCTGGCACTGCTGAGGGACCACTGCCCGCTACTGCCCAGAGCCCCACATCATGTGCTCAGGAACAAGGGGCGGTAACCCGACCTCCACCCCCAAGTGACCCAGCTCCCAGCCTTCCCTCAGAGGACATGAGGTGCCCCAGCAGGACAACCTGATTTAATTCCAAAAATTAAAAGACAAAATAAAAAATGTAAAATAAAGATACGGGAAAAATCAACAAGGCCCATGCAGATAAGAAGAGGGGCCTCTGTGACAATCGGGGGGAGTTAAAGTACGATAGACACAGACAACGGGAAAAGATGGGTATTCTATAAAGGGAAAGGTCTCACCAGCCTTGAATTTGTACTCCCGCAAGAACAGAGATATATACCAAGAAATATTGCAAAGGCTGTTATAAATACAAGGAGAAATGGACAGACCCACAGTATCTAGGGGAACCTTTTACACAACTTTAGGCATCAGCAGACAAGTATCTAAAACAAGGAGGATTTTAATATAAATCTGGCAAGCTTGACCCGGTAGATAAAAAATAGTTGCCCGACAGAGCACAGAAACTAGTGTTAACCATTGCCGGACGCTGACAAAATAGAACATCCATGGGCCGCAGGGAGGGGCTGAACTCACTGAGCCCGGGGCCGTGGCACCAACTCGATCAAACAGACACACCGCGTTCACCCTCAGTACACGTGCAGACACGCACACGCCCACGGGAAGCCTAGAGAGAACGCGGCGAGGAGTGACGACGCGGCCAGTGCGCGTTGTCTGTACCGTCAGACCCCACGCCGCCACCCCTCCACAAGTCCACGAAGGCTGGGACCCAGCCACGGCAATAAGGCAGGCACCGAGCGGGTATAGACGGCGTCATGTTAGTGCGTTCAAGCGAGGAGGCTCGCGGATCACCTCGGCCGGGGGGGATCCCGCGGGGGAGTCGGAGCCTGCAAACCGAGAGAACCCACGGGGAGGGGGGAAGGGGCAGAGTCCAGGGTTTGCATTCTCAGCCCCAGGGTGAGGGCCGCCAGGGACGCAGCGGGGCTGTGGCGGCATCCAGCTCCCCGCGGACTCTGTCCTGCGTGCGCCTCCCTGTGGTGATACAGACGGACACCGTGCACCGAGTGGAGATGTGACGGACACGGGCGGACCCGGGCCGAACGCCTGGGGAGGCTCTCGATAGGCTCGCCCTCTGCTCAGAATTCCGGCCCGGCCGCAAACTGAGGAAGAAACAGGGAGGGAGTCAGAGGGAAACTGGCCGTAAAGGCAGAGTGCCAGCTCTCATTTCGGGACATTTGACCGTTCGCGAGGAAATCCACAACACCCGAGTGAAAACTGTGAGAGCCACCTGGGGGTGTAGACACCGAGGGGCCACACGGCGTGCCCCGGACCCTCTGCGGCCGGAGGGGGCGGTCCTAGGTGTGCCATCGGGGATCAGGATGATTCTGCTCCTTTCCGGTCTGGACGTCTTCCGTGGTTTCCTTGAGCTGTGTCTTCTCCCGCTTGGAGCCTCCAGCACAGGGCTGAGTGGAAACACTGAGAAAGGACATCCTCCCCAGCCTCACGGGGACGGACTCGGGCTCTGAGTGTGACGCGGGCCACAGCGGCCTCTTCTCTGAGTGTTCGGTAGCAGGGACGCCCTCTGGGCCTGCAGCCTTTGTGGGAAGGTTTTTACTGCAGGTTCAGTGTATTTAATGTGTATAAGGCTATTCAGGAGATCTATTTCTTCTTGAGTGAGTTCTGGTCTTGCCGTCTTTCAGGGAGTATGTCCATTTTAGCCACATCTTTAAATTTATTGGCAGGGGTTCCCAGATGGCTCCGCCCATTAAGTGTCCAGCTCTGGATTTCAGCTCAGGTCATGATCTCACGGTTTGTGAGTTCAAACCCCGCATCAGGCTCTGCACTGTCAGTGCAGAATTCCCTCTCTCGCCCCCTCTCTGCTCCCCACTCACTCGCCTGCTCTCTCTTAATAAATAACAAATAAATAAATAATAAACAAATAAGTAAGTAATTTTTTAGCACTTTAAAAAGATCACTACATTTATTGGCATAAAATTTATTCCAACTACTTCCTTGTTATAATTTGAATATCACTAAAACCTGCCGTGATGCTATTTCTATCATTTCTGATATTGGTGCTTGTATTTTCTCTCTCTCCCTCCTTCCCCCGAGTGGACTTGAGGTTAATCAGTCTTACTGATCTTCTCAAAGAACCAGCTTTGAGTTTCGTGGCTTTCTCTAACGTTTTCTGCCTTCTCCAATGTGTTGATTTCCACCCTGATGCTTGTTACAGGCACACCCCGCTTAATTGCGTTTTGCGTATGGCACTTCACACAGACCGTGGTTTTTTTTTTTTTTTCAACGTTTATTTATTTTTGGGACAGAGAGAGACAGAGCATGAACGGGGGAGGGGCAGAGAGAGAGGGAGACACAGAATCGGAAACAGGCTCCAGGCTCTGAGCCATCCGCCCAGAGCCTGACGCGGGGCTCGAACTCACGGACCGCGAGATCGTGACCTGGCTGAA